>NW_024347791.1:21889132-21921835 GCF_902729225.1 Pteropus medius
TAGTTGCAGCCAGCTTAGTTTAAAATAATATATGATTTATGTCTGAATTTGATTGCAATTATATTTTATGTTATTTGATCTATTTTATCTATGTCATTTTCATCCATCTTATTTGGTCTATTAAGACTACCTTAAATTAATAGTTAGATTGTACCAAATTGTTCTCACAGAAAGAATGAAACACTAAGAATTACTTCCTTAGAAAGGCTAATCTAAAAAAGATCTATAATATGTCTTGAACTCAATCAGTTGGTGATTGTCTTTAAGTTCCTATTATATACCTAGATATATGTAGGCATGTAAGTGGAGAAAATGGCTTAATTGCCTCTTTTAAGGAGTTTAGAAGTTAGTTAAAAATTGTAGTGAGCTATATTTTCTTTGTCCATTTAAGAGTAGTTATTTCAAGGTTTTTGATTATAAAGATTTTATTGTTCCCAAATTCTACGAAACACTTTTTATTTGGAATCTTGAATATAAATGTTAAATTGATTATTTTTATTTGACACACATAGCTTTTAGGTAAGGGTTCCCATGTGTTTTATAAGATTTAAAGATTCTTTTGATCGTAAGACATAACACACTAACACTCAGATAGATGAAAGGCAGAACTTTTTGTTACATATAACTCCAAACTAGAGAAGGCTGCCAGGCAGGACCACACAGGAGAGTGCCACCAGAGACACAGTAACAGCAAGCTGGAGCTGTAAGAGGCGGCTTCTGTGTGGAAAACAAGATGGAGTTAGCAAGGTTCTTCAGATTCCCTGCAGACGGGCTAAACTGAATAATTTTGTGGGTTCCAAGATGTATGAGTTGTCTTTAGTCTGTTACTAGGCCCTGGGGTGATTAGGACTGATGCATAGTCGCCTACAGTGTGAGTGCCCAATAAAGGAAGTGGTTGGGTGTGTACTTTATTAGCTGCTCAAGAAGAGGAAATGATTGACCTCTCCTTCAGGACCCCAAAACAAGGTCTACGCAGCATAATTTTAAAAATATATTCTATATGATACGGATATAAACTGTGAAAATATTATTTATAATTTATTTATACTTTCAATAAATATTTAATGAACACATATTATGTGTTGACTCCAAGATGGGTGTTAAGAAAATAAAGATGAATAAGAGGATTTCAGTTTAGTGAAAGAAAAAACAAATGATGACAATTTAGTTATGTTAACAAGAGCCACATAACATAAAGTGCTATTGGAACACAAATGTAGGTTTTATATCAGACCTCTCAGGGAAAGCTTTCAGGCAGAGGATACATCATAAACAAAGATAAAGAAGCAAGATATAATTGAATAAGCAGCAATCTTAGAAAGAAAAAAAAACTAGTATAAATACACTGTATAAATAAGTCAAAAAACAACCCAGAAAGATAGAGATACTTGGTTTATGTCACAGGTAGTATAGGAAACATCCAAGAATATCTTCCATAGCCATTATTTGCCTGTCGTTGCCCTTATATGGTCAACATTAACATTGTTTAATCCAAATTGCACATATTTGACAGTCTGAACATGATATGTAAGCATCATGAAAATTTGACCAGAAAGACCTATTATAATAAAGAATAGATTTAGAATTCCATTCTTTTAAAGTGAATGCATAATCTCTTCTAGTTAACAAAAAGTAAATGCATAATCTCTATTTCAGAACCAATCCCCAAATCTTAAGTATTCTAAACCTTAAAATTTAGATTGTCCATCTCAAACTAACTTTGTCATTATTCTCCTGTTCAAATTTCCCCTTATTGCCTAAATTATTTATTTTTACAATTGGCTTATTTAAACCATGATTGAAACAAGGTACAGTTACTAAATTTGGTTGTACTTCCCTCAATCTGTAAATCGATTTTGCTCTTGAACTGATCTCTCCCACTCCACCTCATCATCATTTTCATGGCATTCACTTGTGGACATTTGTTCTTAGAATATCCTATGAGTTAACTACCTCATACTTTTGTCATTATGTTTTCTGTATCCCCTATATTATCCTTATACAAGTATATACACATAGATGGCTTTTAATTCGTTAACCTATCTGATAACCTCTGTCTTCTATTGTCAAGCTGGGCCCATTGTGTTAACTGACACATTTGGAGTCATTTCTACCATCTTTATTTTACATTCTTAATGTGTCACTTTTTCTGTTTCTATTTTCTTATATTTTACCAATTTGGCATATTGATTGTTTTTTTTTTCCTTTAATATTTTCTTTTACATAGAAATATTTTGAAATTTTATCACATATATATTTAACTTAACAATTTTCTAAAGTTATTCAGTACCTCGATATCCTAATAAATAATACAAGGTACTTAGAATGATTTAAATCTAATCTCTCTTCTTCTGATTTGTATACTATGGTTATGTAAATTTTACTTGTGCTTTTTGTTAAATTTGCAAGTTAGACCATACTACTACTATCTCATTGAGACAATACATATTTTAATTTACTTATATATTTACTTGTTTCTCTGTTTATTATTACCATTTGCATCTTTGGGCATTTTTCCTCTTCCTTAAGTATATCTGATAGAAATGTCTTTACTGAAGATCTATTGATGTAAACTCTAATTTGAACATTTCTTCATTTTGAGTTTTGTTTTCTATTCATTTTGGCTCATTATTTTTATTGTTTTGTTGTTGTTGTTGTTGATTGTTTTATGTTGTTTTGTTTGTCCATGGAAATTGCTTTAGTTTTCTTATGAGCCCAGTAATGAATTAAAATTATGTTTATTTTTATTGATTTAAAATCTTGTTTTATTCCTACAGGGCTCTTCAAATATCTGAACAACATATTTCAAGGGAACAGATATTGCAGAGGGTTTTAATTTGGATGACCGGTACAATAAATGTGAGAAGAATATATACAGAACTGAAGTAATACCTAAGGAAGGTAAATCTATATAGGAGACTGAGAGCAAGTCAAGGACTAACTGTTTCAAAAGCATGAGGATTTGGAAGAAAAGTTTTCTGAATGTTTTTATAATATAATAAAGAGTTTGATTCAAAGTCATTGATGTTGGCACATCAATACATACTGTCACTACCACTTGATTGACAATTAATCTAGTTCATTACAATATTTTAAAAACAAATAAAGTTCTATTTTTTGTTAACATAAGTTTAAAACTAGTAGATCTCTTAATATTAACACGTTTAACTTCTAAAGATTGTACTTCAGAAATAGATACAGTAGTCGTGAGTTACTAAAAAGGCAACAGAATTCTAGTCTTCCTAAAATACAGAGTATAAGTGTGTTTGTGTATATGTTTAAAAAGCCCTTTCTATCTGGCTTAAAGTCTTTCTTCCCGTTCTGTTATTTCTGGTTATCTACTTTGACCCAGAGATGAGATTTAAAAGACACCCTAACCATATGGTAATCTTTCTAGCCTTTATCCTGAGATGAGATTTCAGAGAAACCTATTCTATAACAACAACATGTGACTCTGAGGCTGCCAGTTGGAGGCTCGGCTTATTACTGAAAATGTTTCTCATAACTCATCTCTGTACACTCTTTTACATTAATCATGCAAATGAGTGTTCTCTCCTCTGTAATTCAAATGACTTAAAAGAAGCTGTATTGCCTTTTTCACTCTTTCAATATCTAACAATTCATTTATTCAATGAATGAATAAATCAACGAATTAATAATGTGATTCTCTTTTTCTGGAACTATCTCTTCTACTCTTTCTTAGCTGTGTTTCTTGTCCTCTGAGTTTCACATTAAATGTCAACTCCTAACCAGTAACACAGGCTCTGGCCCTTACCACCAAAAGATTAGTGTCTGAAATGTGCTATCAGGTGTGGCAGTACAAACACGAATACATGTCGTCCTTTTCTTTGTAAGTATGTCGAGGGCCTTGTAAATGTAGTTGCATTGCATTCTATCTAACTCTACTTTTACAGAGTATACTAGATTTATACAACTATCATTTTAAAAAGTACTTTAAAGAGCACACTCCTGCCAAAATTATAAAATTTCCAACAAACCAAGAACATCAAGACAATTAATTAATTTCTAAAATTACTCACTTTCAACAAAAACATTATTTCTATTGTGAAAATAGAAACAACAACAACAACAGTAAAAACACAGTTGGATTTTTAGGGGGTTTGGGTCAAAAACATTTAATTCAGTGACCTCAGAAGAACATTCTGTAAACATGCTACAACTTGTCTGAATGTGTCTCATTGACCAAAGAAAATAGCTATTTGATTTCAGATATTTATAATCAATATAATTTTATCTTACCTGTTTCGAGCAACATATAATTGTTTCAGTTAAATAACATTAGGCTTTTATAGAGGTGAAAGAAAAGTTTAATCTTCTCATCTCCACATGAATTACTCTCTACATATAAATATAATGTTTCCTATACATCTGTTTCATAAACCTCCTCCCAAGGATGACTAGATAAAGAATTTAAATGTCATGATGGCTTTAAACCAGATGCCATGCTCAAAGAGCTCTTCCTGGAAAGAGTTTAGTGAACACTCGTGAAGACTGTCATTCTTGAAAATGAGATTAGAAGCACAGAGACTGTTTTTTTTCCCCACAATTGAACTGTCATGTATCCTCTAACTTAACACTAATCTAAAAAAGCACTTCCTCTTGATTTGCACTTGTGATATAAACATTTACATAAGACCAAGATTTGAAGCAAGTCAAGGGTTGCCATGATGTGAATTATATAAATGTACAAGATTGTTCTGCATTTATAATTTATGTGCATGCTTGATTCATATTTAACTCATCTATACTATGCTTATACAGCTAATATTTAATAATTTTCATTTAAATGAAATGCTATACATTTAATTATTTTTAATTCTTATGGAGGATAATTAAGAAAAATATAAGTTAAATAAAAATAAAAGTTGTAAAAAAGTAAAAGCTGGATAATTTAATCTTCACCCCTAATGATCTACATAATGTTGTAGGCTACATATGATGTAGCCTACATAATAAACAGAGCAAAAGCTTTTAAGTGAATTTCAATTCAGCAGATGGAATTTTTCCAATGGACAAATATTCCGTAAAGGTAAAGTTGACAGAACATTATTAATGAGGCACATGTTAAAATGTATATATTCTTCTTTGTAGAAAAGACACAAAAATATAATTGAATATGTTTATTTAATAAATCCTAAGGAACTAATAAACTTTAATGATAATTTTTTTAGTAGTAGTAGTAGTTATAATAATAGTTATAGTAATAATTAGTAATAGTAGTAATAGTTGTTATTTATTAACACTTACTTTATGCATAATGTATGTAATAAACTATATGTATTAAGCAATTTACATGAATTACACATATGGTCCAAGATCATAAGGCTTGAATGAGGTGGAGCTAGAATGAGAAACTAAATGATCTAACTCCAGAGCCTGGATTGTCCACTACTATATAATACTGTCTCCATTTGTATCATCACATTACCATTTGGGGGATGAAAGCACAGATAAGAGATAAACTAAGTCTTCAGAAATATTACATTTAAAATATGCTTTCATAATTATTTCTTAATTGTTTCCAAGTCAACATTATGTAGGTTATAAGTATTTGAAACTGAAGAAAGAGATGAATAAGGGTGAAGAAAGAGTCTAAAGAGACAATAGAAACAAAAACAACATGTGGTTCCATTGTGTAGTGGTTAGCACATCTGCCTTACATGCAGAAATTTCTGGATTCACGCCCCAGTGGAGCCACGGTTCATGGTCTGTGGCCATGTCACCCTGAACGAGCCTGATGTCTGATCTCAAAAGTTACACAGGGTTGGGCCTGGTTAGTACTTGGATGGGAGACCACCTAGGAAGACCAGATGCTGTAGGCATATATGATAATAATAAAAAAAAAAACAGTAATTTCAAAATTATTTAAATGCTGTACTAAATTAGCTTATCTTGAAAAGTTCCTAAATAGAGAGCAATTGAATAAAAACAATAAAAGAAATAAAACAAGTTCATATTTTATTATGTAGTAAACATAGGCAACTGCTCTCTTTAAATTGATCCAGTATTATACCAGCCATCTTAGTGTATTCACCTGCCTCATTCATAGCCTGTTACAGAGCATCTACCCCATCTAGAGTTTCTAGATTTGGTGCTCCTGTTAACACACGGATCCACAGCCCTAAACATTGTTGTTTACATTAGGATAGACACACAACCCACAAGAAGAGAAATTTTCATAGACCTAACGAAGCTAGTCAGATCATTTCTTTTAAGAACCTCAAGAACACAGAATATAGTCAATAATAATGGTTGCCAGCCAAATGACATACCTTGTGGTTAAGGCTACTAACATTGAGTTATCTAAGGGCAATAAATAAACAGAGGAAGCCATTCTACTGACAGAAATAGGAAGAAAATACAGTAAATAAGCAGAAAAAGGCAGAAATGGGAGACATGTAAGCTCTGAGAGACAAAGATTAAGTTACATTTCTGATAGCTTTCCATGTGAGACTATCTCTACTTATATTCATTCCTCAAAGTCTCTGAGTCTGGGTTTCTTACATGATAATCCCCTACCTAGTCTTTTTTTAAGTTACTTATGAATCCTTAAAATTAAAATTGCCATTGACTAGACCACATATATAAGAGTAGTGTATCAATCTTCTTTTTCTTATTAGAAGATGATAGAACTTAGTTTAGATTTAAGTAACAAAGAGTGAGAAATGGAAAAGTCTTTCTCTGTGTAAAATTGTTTTGTTAGGAATGGACAAACTAGCTGAGAATTGGCTCCCTGGCAATATTCCCTGTACCAGGTTAACAAATTATCTCCTGGTCAGTAGCTAAAACCTAGGAGGACTCTCAGCTAGAACAACTAAAAAGTAGAAGATGAGGTGACTGAGAGTTGTTCAGTGTTCATAATAGTTAAAAACATATGCATCTAAGTTATTTGGTTTATTTAAAATATGTCCCGATAGTTCGTTTCCCACTGTTGAATAGGTTATAAATTGGTGACTTTAATTCACTGTGGTCTACATTACAAAATAATGATATTTTTGTCATTTATTTCCACAAAAAGAAGACATTATATTACATTTTTTTCACTCATTCAATGAACATTGAGTGCCTAACCTCTGCTTGGTGCCAGAGGTTCAAAGGAAAATATGTTATATCTCCATTATAAAAGTAGTTAAAATTTAGTAGGGAGAATACTGATTTTGAAGTATAAAAAACATATTAAATATTTAAGTGATTTTTAAAATCTTGATAATAACTCACTAACATTTGCAAAGGATTAAATTATGGTTTAAATTAGATTAAAAGTTTTAAGCAAAATATAAAATGTTATCTGCTAAACTGAAATAATGAAACTATCTTTATTAAAACTTCTTTTGTAAAATATACTACCCAATGAACATTAAATTAAAAACAAATCTGCCAAATGATTTAATTAATTATTTACTGAAATACTTAGATTCAATTGTGTTATAAAAATTCTACTGTCAATGGATTAAAGACATAAATGTAAGACCCAAAATGATAAAACTCTTAGAAGAAAACATAGAAGAAAAGTTCTTGACATGGGTCTTGATAATGATTTTGGAAATAAGACCTAAAGCACAAACAACAAATAAAAACAACCAAGTGGGACCACATCAATATATAAAGCTTCTGCATAGCAAAATAAACCATCAATAAATTGAAAGGACAACTTGTGAAATGTAAAAAATAATTGTGAAAATTCTGCGAATATATCCAAGAAAACAAAAACACTAACTTGAAAAGATATTTTCAAATATCTCCTTGTTCATAGGACATTATTTACAATAACCAAGACGTGAAAACAACCTAAGTGCCCATATATGGATGAATGGACAAAGAAAATGTGGTAATATACACATTTATAGAACATTATTCATCCATAAAGATGAGAAAATCCTACCACTTGTGACAACATGGATGACCCTTGAGGCATTATGTTAAGTGAAATATGTAAGATGGAGAAAGACAAATACGGTATGACCTTATTTATATGTGGAATCTAAAAAACAGACAAAAAAAAACAAAGTCAAAGAAAAATACATCAGATTTGTGTTTGTAGTTACCAGAGATAGGGGTGGGTGGCTGGGAGGAAGGTCATCAAAAGGTACAAACTTCCAGTTATAAAATAAATAAGTACCAGGATGTGAGGTACAACATGATCACTAGAGTAAACACTGCAGTACGATACATAAGAAACTTGTTAAGAAAGTAGATCCTAAGAGTTCTCATCACGAGAATTTTTTTTTTAATTATAGTTGGCATACAATATTATGTTATTATCATGTATACAACATAGTGATTAGACATTTACATAACTTACTAAGTTATCACCCCGATAAATCTAGTACTCATCTAACATCATACATAGTTATTACATTATTGACTATATTCCTTATACTACACATTATATCTCCATGACTATTTTGTAACTACCAATTTGTACTTCTTAATCCCTTCCCCTTTTCATCTACCCTCCCAAACCCTCCCAGTTAGCACCGTCAAAATGTCTCTGTATCTATAAGTTTGTTTCTGTTTTGTTTGTTTATTTTGCTCTTTAGATTCTACGTGTAAGTGAAATCATATGACATCTGTGTTTCTCTGTCTGACTTACTCCACTCAGCATAATACCCTCCAGGTCTATCCATGTTGTTGCAGATGGCAAGATTTTATTTTTTTATGGCTGAGTAGTATCCCATTGTATATATGTATCACCTCTTCTCTATCCATTCATCCACTGACGGACACCCAGGTTGCCTCCATATTTTGGCTATTGTGAATAATGTTACAATGGACATATGAATGCATAAGTCCCTTCGAATTAGTATTTTGGGTTTCTTTAGATAAATACCCAAAAGTGGGATTACTGAGTCCTACTTTGTCTCTTATTATATCTTGTTTTAAAGTCTATTTTGTCTAGTATAAGTGTTGCTACTCCAGATTTTTAAATTTTATTTTCATGAAATATCTTTTTCTATCTCTATGCTTTCAGTCTGTGTTGTCCTTTGATCTGAAGTGAATCTCTTGCAGGCAGGATATGTAGGGATTTTGTTTTCTTATCTATTCAGCCACCCTATCTTTTGATTGGCACATTGAATCCTTTTTCATTTAAAGTAATCATTGATAGATATCTAGTGATTGTCATTTTATTATTCATAGCAAATTTTCTGTTGAGAAATCAGGTGACAGTCTTATTAAAGCTCCCTTGTAGATAACTAACTGCTTTTTTTCTTGCCGATTTTAAGATTCTCCCTTTCTATCTAAGATTTGGAGTTTTAATTATAGAGCATGTTGGCGTGGGCTTCTTTGAGTTCATCTTGCTTGGGACTCTTTGCGCTTCCTGAGTTTGTATGTTTATTTCCTTGCCAGGTTAGGAAAGTTTTCTATTATTATTTCTTCAAATAGGTTTCCAATTCTTTGTTCTCCCTCATCTTCTTCTGTTACCCCTATGATGCAAATGTTGATACTCTTGGTATTGTCCCAAGAGGCCCCTTATTCTCATTTTTTTTTTTTTTTTTTGCTGTTCCGATTGGGTGTTTTCTACTACCTTATATTCTGATTCTATCCTCTGCTTCATCTAATCTACTGCTAATTCTCTCTAATATATTTTTCATTTTGATTATTATAGTCTTCATTTCTAACTGATTCTTTATGTTTTCTATCTCCATTTTTATGTTTTCTAGCTCTTTGTTAAAGTTCTCGCTGAATTCCTCTACTCTTCCCCTAAATTCATTGAGCATCCTTATAACCAGTGTTTTGAACTCTGCATCTGGTAGATTGCTTGTCTCCATTTTGTTTAGTTCTTTCTCTGGAGCTTTGTTCTGTTCTTTCATTTGAGACATGATTTTTTCTCTCTCCATTTTGAATGCCTCCCTGAATTTGTTTCCATGTATTAGGTAAGTCTCCTAAGTCTCCCAGCCTTAGTAGAGTTGCCTTATGTAGTAGATTCATGTGGGATCCAGTGGCACTCTCTGGTCACCTGAGTCAGGTGCTCCAAGTGTGTCCCTTGTATTGGTTGTGTGTGCTGTCCTGTTGTAGTTGAGCCCTAGTTGCTGTTTGCACATCAGTGGGAGGGATTGAGCCTTGGGCTAGTTGTTTGTGAGAAATGGTTAATGAGGGGCTGACCCTATGGAGCAAGACTTACTTTACCAGGGCTCTGGTGCCTGCCCAGTCTGCCCTTTGGGTGTATTGTCCTCAGATGCAGCCTCAGGTGGTACTTCAGCTTAATGGAAGACAGGCACTGGGTATTCTGGACCCAGGGCCTCCTGGGAGGGGATCCACAACAGACCAAGTTTAGTCTCAGCCTGTGCACCTCAGGGGCCATCTGATAAGAGTCACCAAGCATCCACATATGGTTGCCACCATGCTGGAGTTATAGGTGCCTTGAGGGGCCAAGTCAGAAACCAAAGCCAGCTGCCACTAGTGCAGGACTTGTTGCTGTTCAGCAAGACATCAGATGCTGCTACTTCTTGGGGTTTAGTGAGCCTATGAGATATTTTATGAAAGATCACAACAGGAGCCAAAACAGCCCATTTGTATGAAATAAATCACTGGAAGCAGTTCGGGTGGACCCATAAGTTGGGAGAGGCAAGGTCTCAGGGAATCATCTGGGCAGAGCGACCAGTGTTAGCCAGGTTGTTTGAGACTCCGATATGGTGGCTGCCTGCATATGCACACTGGGAGGGTGTAGAGCTCAACAAAGGAACAATGGATTCTGCCAGCACTTCTGTCTGGGAGAAAGCTGCCCCTCCAGCTCTTGCCCTGAAGCCAAACAATTCAAATTTTCTACATACATCCCTGGCACTTTTCAAGCAGCTACTATAACGCTGGATCTCAGAGCAAGTGAGTCCATCAGTGAGTTAGTCTGTGCCTACGGGTTCCTTAAGAGGAATATCTGCAACTCCTGCAGGCCTCTGTCTCATTCAGCTACAATTTCTACTAGTTTTCACAGCCAGAGGTTGTGGCAACTTCTGTTCCAAAATTGGAACCCTGAGCTGGGGAGCCCCATGTGGGACCAGGACCCCTCCTTCCTTTGGGGGGACCTCTGCAGCCAAGATATTCCTCCTGATTTTCAACTACCACACACAGTTGAGGAACAAGCCTGTTTCATGTCTCTGTCCCTCCTACCAGTCTTGAGGTAGCCTCTTATATATGTCTCCAGTTGTAGGACTTCTGTTCAGCCATATGTCAGGTGATTCCCAATGATGGCTGTTCTGTAGTTTAGTTGTAATTCTGATGTTGTTGTGAGAAGAGGCAAGCACAGCATCTACCTACTATGCCACCTTGACTAGAAGTTAAGAAATTGTTTTCTTTAATTTTATTGTATCAATATGGTGAATGTTAACTAAACCTATTATGGTAATTATTTCACAGTATATGAACATCGAACTATTATGTAGTACACTGTAAATGTATACAGTGATTTTGCTAATTATTTCTCAATAAAACTGAAAAATTCTACTGTCAGACAAAAATAATATTTAACACATTATTCTCCTATGCCTTACATTAAATTGTAAAATATATAATTTAGGATTCTTCACTCAAAACTGATAAATCATATGCTAAATCATATTTTGAAAATAAACACCAAGTATTATTTTAGCGTGAAAGTAATTAATTAGATATTTGTCAATCCTCACCACATCAACACTTAACTTAGTATGTAACATATAGTAAACGATTAACAAAAATTGTTAAATAAAGTAATAATTCAAGAGTAAGCATTTCAACATCTTTCTGTTTTTTATTCTTTACTTTCTTACTTTGCTTTAGGAAAGTGATAGTTAATATAATATCACCAATTACAAGGAAACTAGATAATTTAACATAAATGTATCAATTTTTACAGTAGTATATAGAACTATTTCATGGATGACTCTGGTAAAAATTCTATACTCAATAAATAAAAAATAAATATGCTTTCTCTCTTTTAGTTCAGCTCGAATTAGAAAGAAATGAATACTTTCAAAGAAAAATCCAGCAAACTTACAGCAAATATTCTTTATATTAAACAAATTGTTAAAATTATTTCAAAAAGTTAATCCTTGATTTTTAAACATAGGTGAGCTAATCAGAGAACATAATTAAAACCAAATGTAAAGAAATTCATTCAACTATGATAGATGTAGGTTGCTTACATGTTTTGGCAGAAGAGAAGGAGGAAAGTATATAGACAACTGATACTTTTTAGTACAAGTGATTTCAGATAATTACATTTAGATATAAAAATAATCTGACAAAATAAACAATTTCCTCAAATTTCTAAAACCCACCGACATTCCATAAAATTTTCTTTTCTAAACAAAAATGTACTGTCTTTGAAATTATAAATATAATTCACAGTCATTGTAAATGGAACATAAGCATCCCCATATCACCCTTCCATATTTTTTAACATCAGTAACTTGAACTTTTATATGAAATGAAATCCCTCCCATATTCCTGAGTTGTTATTTTACTTTTATTTCACTTCTCAATGCTCACTCTATACTAATGTTCTTAACCTTAGTTAGGCCTGAGGATAAAATTTAAAAATTGTAATCTAGAAAACAATTTAAAATAAATTGAAATCATAATTTAAAACTTTCTTATGGAGAAAACTTCAGGTTTAGATGTCTGTTGACAAATTTATCCACATATTAAAGAAATAAATGATATTTTTATACAAATTATTCTAGAGAATAGAAAAGGAGAAAATACTAGTTTATTTCTGAAACTAGCATAATCAATATGTGGTCTGCCCATTAAAACAATGGAAATATATAACATTCTCATGTGCATAGATATAAAAATTACAAGCAAAATATTCATAATTATATTTTATATATACACATATATTTATACAGATATGTGTATACACACATATATCATCATGTCCAAATGGGAGTTATTTCAGAAATTTGAAATTAATTAGTATTCTGAAAACAATTAATATAATTGATCACATTAACGGTAAGGTAGAAGAACCATGTGAGTATCTCCAGAGGTAGAGAAAACATTTGATAAAAATCAACAACCATTTATGATAAATATTCTCAAAAATCTAGGAATTAGAGGGATCTTCTTTAACTTCATAAAAATATATCTACCAAAAAATCTACAGTTATTATACTAGAAGGTAAAATATGTAATGCTTTCTTTATAAAATTAGAAACAAAAGAGAAGGATATCCACTGTCACCATTTCTTTTCGATTTTTTGTACCAAAGATCCAAGCCAATGCACTATAAGAGAGGTAAATTAAATGTATAAATAGTGTAAAGAAAGAAGTAAAATTACTTTTGTCACAGATGGCGTAAGTCAGTCTAGAAAATTCAAAGGAATCTACAAAATCGTTAGTATCAATAGCGATTAATAAGTAATTGATGGTAGTATTAATAAATGTAACCCTAACCTGCTGTGTTTATAGTGTTTCAGCAACTGACAACACTTGCTGCAATCAAAGGTAAAGGGCTATTCTGATAGAATGACGTATGCTAAACTTACAGAATGCCAAAAGAACTTTACGGCTTTTCTGTACTTAAAAAGTGAATTTATTGACAATCTTGCTATTGAACCTTGCTTTATTTCCCAGGAAATGAGTAACTACATATTTGCTTTCAGAGTGTAAGGCAGACTATGTATGTGTTTTGAGGTGAAAAAGAGGAGATAGTGGAACAGACAAGTCTGACTTGTTCCAGCATTATTTGTTTTAAAGTTATGATCAAGGTTAGAGAGAAAAAAGTTTAGGAGAATATTTTGTAATGCTGTAGTTGGTCATTAGCTATCAAGAGTCCAAATATAGCTGAACATTCAATATATCATTATAAATGAGCAACATTTTCAGTTCAAATTTAAGTTTAAATAGCAAGACTTATATACTAGAAACAAATAATTGCATTTCTAATATATCCTTCTCTTCTTTGTTATAACAGGACATTGCTTGCAATTTATAGCTTTCTGTAAAGCTTTGTGTAACTATGGGACTAAACACTATCCAATGTGATAGATGCACAGATGGACGATTGAATCAGAAGGAACTTGATGGAGCTCTCATTCCAGCTCAGTGTGTATATACTTTTTCAATAACAAATATTTGAGTCTTTACAATGTGTTAAGAACTGTCCTTTTTGTTTTATGTGTATTACCTAGTTTAATGCTCATGATGATTATTTGAGATGATACTGCAATTACCTCCATTTGAACAAAAGAGTGAAACTGAGTTTTAAAGTATATAAAAAGTGACGAAGCATAGATTTGAATCTTGGTTGGAGTTGTTAATGTAATGATGTTTCATAAATTTTTAATATTTTATTTGTTACATATACTAATGACATTGTCACCAAATATTTCTATTTGAGCCTTCTCAATCTACTTACAAGAAGTATTCAGTGACATGTCTGCATCCTTTTATGTTTAGTCACTTTTATGGTTTTCTTCTTAAAAAGACTCAATGTTCCTTTTGTTTAATTTATTGCTAATGTTTCTAGCACTGCGTTTGGTATGTTTCTGGATGATCACTTGAACAGATAACTGTAGCACCTCATCAGTGGACGGTTTTGAGATGATAGGGTAGAGGCATGTCTGTGATGTGAAGAGGGGAGGAAAGAAGGAGGGAATAGGGAAGAATGCCCAACCTCATGGCTACGAGTAATTACCCATGCCTTTGCTGTTGAGGATGGCTAGAACCTTCTATTCCTTATCTGAAAAAGAACATTTAATACTTTTTCACGGGTTTTAATCTCATTGAGTAAATATAATGAGTAAAATTTATTTGATTCTGAGATCGTGGCTTTCTGGGTTCATGAATCTGTTGTCTCTCTAGTCATGACAGCACCTACTCTGTACACCAGATGGCACGGGTCAGCTCTAGCTACAAAAGCATAAATCACCAAAACTGCTATTTATGAGAAAGAAAATGGCACACATTCTTAATTTATCACAATTATATCATATTGTTTACATGAGAAGTGGTCACATATTTAAATATCTCTTCTGCCATAAACACATATTTATTTATTAGAATATTAGTGTATATGTGTATGTCAAATTGAAATATATTCATGCATATATTTCAGTTATAAAGCTCTATAATAGTTTAGCATTGAAGTTAATTATTGGATTTATGCTTTATATGCTCATAAAAATTGGCACTGTTATATTGAGGAAGTTATAAACATTTCACCTGAGAAATAGCTACATGATGCAGATGTATTATACAAAGAGGCAAGTGGCCACTATGAAAATGATGGCATGTTTGATAACAACTACAGCATAACTCTCTTGTACCTCTACCCTTGAAATTCACCAGAATGCTTAGATGCTTCAAATATCTTCTTGATTATTTGTTAAGAGCATGACAAACTTCATATAAACCTTAGCTCTACTATTTAGTTGATGTGTCACATGTAGTAAATTATTTATTCCTGTTTTTTTTTTATCTTTAAGATGTGGATGATAATAATTGTACCACTTTGAAAGAATTGTTCTAAGAAATCAGTAGCATAGCATATACCAGATTTAGCATATAAAAACATACTATAAATATTAGCTGTTTCTAGTAATAGTAGTCATAGTAATAGTAGTAGCCATAGTAGTGTGAATTCTGAAGATAATATAAAAGAAGCAACATACATTTTTGACAAGCCATTTTAAGAAAGAGAAAGTATATATTTTACATGACAGAAAATCATGTGCAATAGATTTGATTTTAACTGTGCTTTAGAAATGGCTAATTCATAATATCATTATTTAAACTAAGTAGAAATTCCAAAAACAATAAATTCCCAGCCAACCATAAACTTCAGTTGTCTAGGACTCTAGTTTGTGGTCTTTATTTCCTGCCTTTAAATAATTTCTATTGGGGGTAGCGATATCAAGGAAAGGGCTCTCAAATCACACAATCTATCAGGCAATCACAGTTATATCGCAAAACATTGCCTTGAATAACAGTAGTGAACATTGTACATGTTACAGTGATTCATTACTAAAACATTATTAATTCAAGGAAGCTTTGAAACTGAGACTAAGGTGTAATGTAGTACTACCATGGTTACGTTTACGAATGAGATTTTTCGAAGGCAACATGAAGAATTTGGTATAATATGCCCAGTTCATGTGGACTTATAATAAAATATTTACTGCCTTCTCTGTAACAAAAGAACCACTTTTCATCTGCGGAATGTTTTTCATATGCAGCAGCATTTCCTTTAAAAAAAATGAAAGAATTTGACTTGTGCATGAGTAATGAATTGTTTGTTTATATCTTTCTAGTTGATAAAGCACTGAAATGACCTTACCAACAATTGCATGATGAAACCAAGAATGTGACGGTAGAATCAATAATAAAAAACACATTTTTTTAGATAGCAATTCCCATGTGGGGATTATATAAGGTAAATGTATTGAAGGCCCTCATCTGTATGTATCACAAAGTAGAAAAAATGAGGGTTTCCATTAACTTGTATTACTGCCAGTAGCCCCAATATCTGCCAAAAAGTTATGGCTAAAGCAAAACCTATTTTTTGCATATACTTAAATACTCCACATAATAAATGGATAAAGGAGAAATTTCTATAGGCAATGACAATAGCTAGAGAAATGTAGCTAGGTAGAGTACATCTGAAAAATAATAAAACTGTTTACCTACAAAATAAATCTAGAACTCATTCAATATTCACAATCTAAACTTCATTCAAACACACAAAGTATATAGTCTTCCTTTGATTATACACAATGAAAAACATATTTGATCTTTACTCTTCATAAAAAAATCATGAATTTTTTATATGTAACTGACTGTAATAAGAAATATACATACATGTTTACCCCAATTGAGAATGATTTATTAAAACTTCTGAGTGTTGTTCATGACAAATATTATAGACAGTGTTAAAAGAAGATTATGTAAGAATATCTAACTTCGGTTTTAGTTAAGAAATAAAAATCTGGGCCATTAAGCACCAAATCTCACAGACTAAATAGTCAGTGACATGGTGGATGTGGATTTAGAGAACCAGTGTTTAATGTTGGCATTGCTCTACAACCTCAAAGGTTATAGTTGGAGGTAAATTAAATAATGCATACTGTGTACTACTAGTTTGCACATCTAAAAGAATTTTGGATAAAAAGTATATGCTTAATAAATATTTATTTAAAAAGTGAAGGAAGGAAGGAAGGAAGGAAGGAAGGAAGGAAGGAATGGAAGGAAGGGAAGGGAAGGAAGGAAAGAAGGAAGGACGGACGGACAATATACTCTATGTATGGAGTGTTTTATATGGATATAGGGCATTTTGGCTACCATCTTAATTATGGTCAGACAAATCCTATAGTTCTGTTACATATGTATAGTGTGCTGTTATTTATTCTGGTAGAAATTCTTCTACCAGAGGAATTCCTAATATAGCGGTCCCCAACTTTTTTGGCACCAGGGACTGGTGCTCCAATGAGAATCTAATGCCTGATGATCTGAGGTGGAGCTGAGGCAGTGATGTTAGTGCTGGGGAGCAGCTGCAAATACAGATGAAGCTTTGCTAGCTTGCCAGCCGCTCACCTTCTGCTATGCGGCCCGGTTCCTAATAGGTCACCTTCCAGTACCGATCCGAGGCTTTGGGGTTGGGGACTCCCGCTCTAACCTAACTTCGAACTCTCTTTCTCTTCAGGTTTACCAGTAACAAATGATACTATTAAAACCTACCTTTATGAAATATAGAATATGGTTTGTATGAAATATATAGAAGCAATTGGAATTCAGTATTTCTAGAAACTTGTTATTTTAGGTAAAACCATAAATGTATTAACTCCATTAATTGTGTATTTGCATCCTTCATGAAGAAGGAAAACTTTGTGTCTATTTATTGTTACATAACAAATTACCCAGAAATAGCAGATTAAAACGACATGTATTTATCATTTTACAGTTTCTGTGGGTCGCTAACCTGGGCTTGGTTTTGCTGGGTCCGCTTTCATTGTTTCCCACAAGACTAAAATTAAGAGGTCAGCTCAGAGTTTCCAGTCTTATCCAAAGGCTCATTTTTCAAGCTCATCTGTGCATACTGGAAACATTTAATTCCTCCCAGCCTGTTGGAATGAAGGCCTCAGTTCCCCCTTGGCTATCGACTGGATGCTATTCTCAGTTCTTTAGTTCTCTATCAAAATGTGCAAGTCATGAAAGCAGTAGAGTTCTTGATCAAGATGGAAGTCATGACCTTTTGTAACACAATTACAGAAGTCATTTCCCCTCAATATCACCATAATCTATTGGTTAGAAGCAAGTTACTCAAGGGGAGAAGAATATACAAGCCCAGGTATGGATCATGAGGGACCAACTTAGAGACTGCCTAGCACAGTATGATTTTTTAAAATTTGTCCTTAAATTGCCAGACATTATTTCATCTTCAGCACAAAAGATTTTAAACACTTTTAGCAGATAGTTTATTATTTTGTGATTGCAACTTCATTTCTCACATTGGCTGTTCATATTGGTTTAATTCAAGCTATTTCATAATATAAAGGATAGGGGAAATATATATATATATATTTATAAAGTATCAGGAACTAGGAAGACAAAAGCTCCTTCCTTTTTCTTTTTTTCTTTCTTTCTTTCTTTTTTTTTTTTTTTTTTTTTTTTTTTTTTTTGCTAAACCATAGCTGGAAATTTAATAGCCATTAAATTAATTTATGTTAAAGTATGTAAGAATATGACTAAATTGTTCAGACATTTGTATCTCTTCACTATTATTTCTTCAAAGCCTTGAAAATTTGCCTTTTTGGTGGTTTGGGTTTAGAAAAGGATAAAGGAATTTCTCTTAAAAATAGATTATAACATAACCAGGCAATTCAAACCACTGTTACTATTTTAAAGTTCTAATTTTATGACATTCTTATGTAGGTAAAAATGAGGCTGAAATTGAAATAATGATTATAAAACTTTTAAACCCTACTTTTTCAATAATCCCTACAAATATTCGAACATGAGATCCTTAGACAAGTAAGAAACTCTATTTCTATCACTGATGTTTTAAAAAATAGTTGTAATAAAATTCCTAAAACTTTCCTAAGGGATAGAATAAGTTATCATGCATCGTACTTGATGATTACTTGACTGGCATATATCTGTGAGTATTCTGCTAGTTGCAAATTAGAAAAATCAAGCCTAAACAAACAAACAAACAAAAAGAATTGATTGATGCTTTTATAAATGAAACTTAAGCTTAATTTATATGGTGTTCTCATTTAAATTAAATTCACCCATCTGTTTCCTATACCTCTCCCTGTAAATTGGCCTCATTCGTCCTGCTCCTTCAGACAGACATACTTCATATCCTGGGAGTACATGGCCTCTGACACATCCAAGCTTACACATGCCCATGTAGTCATTATAAAGGAAAGAAAAGTTTTCTCTTTCCTAATGTTTTAATTTAAAAACTCAAGATTTTATCAGATCTCTGTGCCAATATTGATGGCTTAAAGGATAAGGTTACTTTTATTAGTCAAGTCTGAGCTAAACTCTCATTTAAAGTTTAGAACAGAGTTCAGTGATCGAAACTCCCATTAGAGCCATACACATGGGAGAGGCAGATTTTCAAATAAGTCTGGGTGCTATTTCCAGAAGAAATGAAAAAGAAATTTAGCAAAATTAAAATAAGAAATGCCATGACACAGCTATAGAAGTGAATGTATTAGAAAATTTTAATCTCCAGCTTAGTAAGCTTTTTTTACTATCCATTTCAATAACAATTTAATTTACTAATGGTAGGCACTTTTGTGCTGGCAAAATAAACTAGACTGTTTAAATAGAAAGCATTTGCTAGTTTCCTTTCCTTCTTCCTTCCTCTTCCTTCCTTCCTTTTCCTTCCTTCCTTCCTTCCTTCCTTTTCCTTCTCCTTCCTTCTTCTTCCTCCTCCTCCTCTTCTCTCTTCTCTCTCTCTCTCTTTCTTTCTTTCTCTCTTTCCTGTTCTGGTGAGATTTATAAAATTTATAAACATTCACGGTATCTCTAGATTAACACAGCAAATCTTTCACTTTTGTCATGCACCTTAACACATTTTAAGAGTTAACTAGGTTGAAATGTTAAATAGTAATATCATCTCAAAAACAGGTTCAAAGTAACATTACCAAAAGGTAATATACAATAAAGAATCAAAATCTAGAGGTTTGTGTAGTATATACTTTGACAAAATACTATATTATCTCTGTGCATAAAAACATTTGCAAATGATGTTTCTAACTTCTCCATAGTTCTTTGTACTGGAACCAAATATATTCAGCTTCCTAAAAGCTAATTTTTAATAGTTTGTAAAAGGATATTATTAGAACTTGGCTGACAGTAAATCTTGGATTTTAGAAGATTTCACATATGATAGTATAAATTTAATTTCTGTAGAACTTAAACATTACTCTGTTATTTAAAATAACTAAAGTCTTTAGATTAAAGAGGACAAACCATAGTTTTAGTTTTACCTTCAGTTTAGAATTGTAAAATCTTATCCACTGTCTAGGTTTTATGTAATGCATCCTAATATTTACATAATTGAAACTAAGATACATATATACAAAATATAAATTAATTTTCAAGAGAAATACAATAATAACTATTTTCTACATTAAAAAAAATCCCACTTTTTAAAAGAATTCAGTTTGTTCACTACAAAAAACATTCGCACCATTTCACCTGGTATGTGTAATGACACTAAATGAAAGATGAGATTGTGATGATAATAAGGAACTGACCCAATCTAATTAGCAGATTTGCTCATTTTTAAAGTTCATCCTTCTCTATTATTTCTCCTACAATTTCCCCAGAAATTTCATACTGGAACAGAAAGAATTTGATGGAGCTAAACTCCTCCCTCTCCATTGATTCTCATCAGTAATCTTATTTTTTAAATCCATCAAGGAAATAAAAACTCCTACTCACTCTCCCAAATGTGAGTCCTTTAGGCAAGCCTCTTACTGAAATCCAGGATACATTTAAAGCCACAGTAGCAAAATATTTATTTTTGAAAGAAAGTTACATTAGTATACATTTAGTTAAAATTATGTAGCTAAGACATGAGGACAAGAGGCATATGAGTTGTCTTTAACATTGAAGTGCTACCACATGGAAAAGGGGATTGAAACAATTTTGAGCTGTTTCACAGAAAATAAATTAAGCCACTGGATGAGATACACATAGCCTATACAATGAAACTCTCTAACAATTAGAGTTGTTCTTGACTCAAGCAGTTGCTAATTTATTGACTATTTTCTAGAGAGATGCACAGGAAGAACATGGATTGAATAATCTCTAAACTCACTTTAGATCTGAGATCCTAGTGAGCCAAGAGTCTTAAATTTTTCTGTAAAACCATAATGTGTATTACAGCTCCTAGCACTTTATTAATATTTACCATATGATGATATAGGTTGTTAAGCCAAAACTCTGACATCAGAAAAGATATTAATTATACATATCTTCTTATAAAATTGGCTCTTTTTATAATAAAAAGCCAATTTCAGTTTTACTTTAATGTTGCTGATGTCTTTCATTCTATTTTCTTTTGACAATAAGATAGCACTGAGCATGCAGTCAGGGAAGCCCTCATAGAGGAGCTATGATATTCTATGTTTTGACAATAAATTATGCATATTTATGCTTTATTATATAGATAAAGAGAAAGCCAACTTAATAAACAAATAGCATTTATATTGTTCAACAACTGAAAAAAGTAGGAAAAAATAATATATAGACAAATACTCTAATTTTATAACTTCCTGGACTAAATATCACTGAAATAACAGCACCAAAATTCATTCATTTAATTTAATTTTATTTTTGTATTTACTTTATGCAAAGTTTACCATTCTTTGTGTTAATCTGTCTTTAATTTAAAAAGAGAAAAAAAATACTGTATTTTCACAAATTGTGATTTCAAAATCCAGAAGTCTTGAAGAGTACATACTGATTAATAGAATGTAGATGAAGGATTTTTAAGATTTTTTTTTTTTTTTTTTGGTTAACAGATAAAAAGAAATCCTGTCAACAGGAACATCTTCAAATATATGAAAATAAGCACATCCCAAGCAGTGAAGTTTCCTTTGATTCTTTTTCTATTAGACAAACTGGACTATCTTGAATAGTCACTCACTACTCAGATCAGGTCAGACAACTTAATTACGACTATGACTTTATTTTGTTCATTTGCCAATCAACAGAAGTTTTTTGTTTGTTTGTTTTTGTTTTTTAAATCACCTTTTACCTATTGACCTCACGGCTCTTCTATGATTGAGAATTTAATTAACAGTTTCAAAATCTGTAAAGATAGAAAAGAAAGATTAAGGTAGAATATAAGCCAAATTGTGATTTCTCTTCATCCTGTAATTATAAGGCTTCAGTAGTGAAAGTAAATTATTTGCTGTATTAATGGAACTGAATACTGAATATGCATGGAAGTATGATAGAAATAAATCTGGATAGAGAACAGAGATATTTTGTGTTTACTTTAGCTGTAAAACAACTGATTATGTGACCTTGGGAACCCTAAGGTTGTTCCCATTATGTGCAAGTTGACATTACTATCATGGCATCCATGGAATCCATTTTTTAAAGTCTAAAAAGTCTTCAATTCTTTATGCAGGATACATTGGGAGATACTGGCCAGCTGGAGAGAGGCAGAGTGTGAGCACAAAGATGATGTTCACTGGGCCCTGTTCCCTGAGAGCAGCTCCACAGGCCCCTAGCAGTGTGTCAAACCAGAAGCCTGATACTCAGGTCAAAACTCCTGGACAAGCAACTCTTTCACAGAAAGATTGGAGGTACATTTCACTCTGTTGTCTATGCTGTGCCCTGGGGGTAGTAGCCTGCCAAGAACTGTCTCTTGATGGGTCCCAGGCCTGGCTGGTCCCAGGTCTGGCTGTGATCCAGGCTTGCGACTAGGAATAGGATCCCATATTTAGAATGTTACTTTAGTGTAGTAGGGCACCTGTGCCCAAAATATGTAAACATAATTCAGCCTATTGTATCACACATGTGTGACTGAATGCCACTATTGTATTCTGATATGTGTGGAGCCATGTGGTCCCCTGGAGAGCAGAAGGGGAGCACAAGAAGGGGAGCAGAAGAGCAGAAGCAGAAGCTAGCTCCATGCTATAGAACTGCACTCCCCGCAACAGAACTGCACTCCCCGTAACAAACAAAAACGGGCTCCCTGTAATAAAGTTGGTGCCTGCCGTTTCATTCTCATGTTAGCCCCTTGTGTATTCTTCCAACTGGGTGTTCCACCACCGAAAATTTCCCTTCTCCATTAGCTCAGCGCTGACAGTATTGTTTCATGGGAACCTGGAATGCAAGCTTCCCTGGCCACCAGAGCCAAGCCATGAAAGAGGTATCCCCTGGGCAGCAGCTGCTAAAACTGGGTACCAGACAAGTGTAAAAGCTTGTTTTCCAGGAGGTACTGGCACTCTGGAGCATGACAGAGGGAGAGCCGGAAGATGGTGCCTTCTGAGGAGAAAAAAAGAAGAATGAAAAATAAGACCAAAATATTAGAAGAAGAAGAGAGGAGGAGTGAGGAGGAGGAGGAGGAGGAGGAAGAAGAAGAAGAAGAAGAAGAAGAAGAAGAAGAAGAAGAAGAAGAAGAAGAAGAAGAAGAAGAAGAAGAAGAAGAAGAAGAAGAAACAGGATTAGAATAAAAAAAAATTAATTTTTTTTAAAGGCACCTGAGGTGAGGGGAGAAAAGAAAATAAAGGCACTCACGAGTTGGGGGAGGGGGTTTGGTGAGTCCGCAGGTGGACAGCCCTGTCAGAAGCATTTCTCAGTGTGACGTAGACTTGTGGGACTTGTGAACATGACCATCTTTGGTCTTCAGAGCTAGATATTTTGGGGTTTGCCTCTTAGGAGTAGGTCTCAAAAGTGTAGGTCCCCAAAGTGGGTTTCAACTCCTTCCCTCTTCAGGGAGAAGCTCTGGGTTCTTAGTTTCCTCCTGACTGTGAGTTGCTGCACTGAGGGTGAGATTTATGGGGAGATTGTTTCAGAGTCTTCTACAGGATTTGTTTGGTGGATCTGTAATCGTTGCTCAGCCAGCCTTTAGGATTTTTCAGAGGAAATCGTTCCATATGTAGCAGTAGCCTTGGTGTGTCTGTGGGGGCTGAGTTCAGCATCTTCCTCCCGTGCCATCTTCAACTGGAACCTCTCTTTTTCTTTTAATTGAGAATTTTCAATTTGATTTCATCTCATATCTTTGTTAAACTTTGATGGTCTCCTGACCCTACTTGTTTGTTGTCTGTAATTATCTGTAGTTTGGGATATCAAGCAGACTTATTAAAAATTATATGTGAAACAGTAAGTGGAGAACAAGAGAAAAAAATGTGACATTAGTATGAAATTTCATTCGGAGTTTGTTGTAGACAATTACTTTTTGTGACTTAAAGGGAACTGAGTAGAGACCACTTTATCTGATGATTTCATTTTTGCTTGTTCTTATTTCCATGAGAAGCATTATTTTTAGTATCTAAAGTGATTCTCACTGTTTAATGGGTACCTGAGCCTTACCTTAGACTAATTCCTATTAGAGGAAAATGAAATATTTTTATTTGTTTATCTGTTGCTGTGATGTACAGAGGCAAGGAATGTCGGGGAGTTGGGGCTGAGGTTAGGCTGGGAGGAAAAGAGAGAAAAATATTTCTAAATTAGGAAAATGAAAATTACAGTTTAATATAGAAATTGTATAGCAATAGGGGTAATGTATAATAAAACTGTTCCTAAAAAGAACTTTCCTATTAATATAATCATTAGGGATTTTAATAAAAAGACAGTAACATAATACAGCCTGCCATCTCTGGATATAAGATTTTTAGATTCTTTGAATAACAAGGATAAAATTTGAAGTTATATTGATGTTACTGATCCATGCAGCTTTTGATTAGTTTCCTTTTCAGTTCTATCTGGAATGCAAATTGTTCAAACCCATTCACTATTGTAAGCATTAAAAGGGCTGTTTGTTCACATTATTCTGATATGTCATCACTTTTGGGGGTTCATTAGAAGCATAAACAGAATTTATAACTGTCAACTCAGCAGGCATTTAAAACATTAAAGGTATGTGTTCCTCTTCAAAACACGCTGTGCAAGCAGTAACATTTTATGTCTAGAGTACATAGGAATTACTGTTTTTTGTGGTAACCAATTAATTACCTGGAGTTCTACATATGATCCTGGCATGGTTAGAGACTTTATTTATATTATTCATTCTTTTTTCTATTTTAACTTTGAATAGTTAATGTGTTATTAATTTTTTAAGTTGGCTTTCATTTGGGGTAATTTAGAAAATGTTTATATTTCATTGCCAACATAGGCACTATCTTACCTTCTTTCTGAAGACTTTTCTTACTTCTTTTTCTGAAAGAAGTTAACTTGCTTTCTCTACCATTAATTTGTCACTTTCTACCTTGCACTGTAATTTTCCTTGCCTATGCATATATTATCTCCACAAATAAATTTTAAGCTACCTGAAAGTCAGACATTTATCTGAAATCTTTTTATATCCTCCAATTCTTCAAGAGTCTTTTATTCATCAACTCATGGTAAATTTTTGCACCATAAACTTCCTCAGCACATAACACAGCTTTTTTTCTATGTAAATATCTTGCTCTGTACTTTAATTTGTGACATATTCTGAAAAAATAGATAAGATACTAAATACAGTTAAAAATTTCCCTTATCTTTTATTATCTTACACCATAATTTATAAGTCAAATACCATAAACACTAGAGATGGTTAGTTATTTGTATATTAATATGAAATTAATGTGTATTACATGTATATCAAAAATGATTTATCATCCAGATAATATCTTACCTGTCTTTCAGTCTGCCTATTGTACTTTCACTGATATGATCACCAGGTTCTTCAACTATAAACCTAAAGGATTTATGTGTCAGAAGACATGGATATCAAAATCTTAAAAAAATTATATCTAATGACCTTCTGTTATCATTATTGTTTGTGCATTCAACCAATATTTATTGAGCAATACTATAAATTAGTAATTTTATAAGTACATTGGATATCACAGTGAAAAAAAATCCTTAAATTAGAGATTCCATTCTTGTGAGAGTATGTGTGTGTGTATATATACATGTGTGTTGAAGCAGGAGTGGATAATGATTATATAAGATGTCAAATTGTTACAAGAAAGCAAAGAAAAATAAATCAAGGTAAGTAAGGCAGTAGAGAGTGATGGATATGGACATTAATTTACACACATGAGTAGAGAAGGACTCCATGATGAGGTTACATTTAAGAAAAGATTTAAATGAAATAAGTATTTGGCTATTCAAGAGAATAAAGTACAGTTAATAGTATCTGAGCAAAGGGAAATATGGCAGAAAGTACAGTTGGAGAGGTGGTAAGGTGGCTGATTGTAGCATCTTGCAGGACACAGAAAGGATTTTAAATTATATTCTGAGTGTGATGATAAACCTTTGAAAGGTTGAAATCAGTTGTGATCTGACTTATACAATGTAAATAATGGTTTAAACAGACTGTCAGAATTATTCCACTGATAAAACATGACTTATACTGTGAATTAGAGTCAACAGGCATTTAAAATATTAAAGATATGTGCTCTATTAGCTCAATAGCTGCTGATTTTTTTAGATGCCAGTTTGAATCATCTGGGAACTTTGAAAAAAAATTCCCAGAGCCTAGGCTCTACGGCAGACTGGTGAAATCAACATCTCTGGGATGGATGGGGCCCAGGCATAAGTAACTGTTAGAGTTCCCAGAGGTGATATCAATGTGCATCCAAGACTGAAACCCACTGCAGCAACTTAATATTTTTCTTGTGTTCTCCTAAGTGTTTTCCTGGACAAGTATATACATTAGAACATATGTATACATGTATATTCTAATGTATGTATGTATGTATGTACTTATGTGTGTATGTATATGGTGTAGTTATTATTTGAAGGCAGCAGGAAATATCTAACTGGAAATAGATTTGGCGGAGTTTTAGTTTAAGAAATATATCCAAGTTCTTTTGCAGACTGTGGCAATTTGGTGTAATTATCAAATTGTGTTTGATGTCACTGCAGAAAGAATCCATCTGAAGCTATGTAAACTCTATGATAATAAATAAAAATTCCAGCATTAATTCCTGACTAGAAGTTATTAGCCCTACATTAAAATCCATAATTGTGGTATAGTAATTTATTTTCCTATAACAAAACAGTATGACTTCTCCAAACTTAGACCTTATATTTAAATAACATGAAACAATTTTGTTTCTATAACTATTTCCCTTTCAACAATTGGATGTTGATGTTACTATTTATCAAGTAAATATATAGTTCTGTAGTAATTATTTTTGAAAGCCTCTTTCTTGCCAATGATTAATAGATATATAAAAATAGGTGCTGTACACAAGTAGAACTAACACCATCCCCTGACCACCACTGTTGTGACTCAATTTGTCTATTGTTCTAGAGTGTAGAACAATTTCTGGAAAAAGAATTTCCACATCTCTCTATTCTTCATCTTCTGCTGAACTGCTGGCATAATGACCCCTTCAGTCTGTCCCAGCTCTAACAGAAATGGCTACAAATCCAGCCAAACAGGAAAGCAGATTCTTCAGGAGCTTAAAGTAAAGGTGGTCTCATAAAACAACAAGGAAATGGGCCACATCGCCTACTTATGTTCTCTGCCCTTAGTGTGAACAGAGAATCAAATCAACATTAAATTACATCTGTGTAAATAAATTATAACAGTCATTAAGAAACTTGGATATAAGAATATAGCCTGATACATGAAAAGACTGATTTACTTCTAGATCAGCTGATATACATCTTCAAACCCTTTTATGATGCAAACAAAACCTTCAAGCAGTTCCATTCTCATCCTCTCTCTTTATCCTTCCAGTAGGATTCCAGCTGTAATTTGTCAGGTTTTATGATGCTTTTATCAGATCTAGATTGATTGTGCTAATTATTTTCTTGAAAGATGACGGAATTTGATCATGCAATAATATTTTGCTCCTGTTTAAATTATTTTAAAAATTGATTCCATCACATTGTCTTTATTGCTTATTTTTAAATTTATTTTTTGTGTTAGAAAATGGGGCTTGTTATATTGGTACTATTTAGGGATGCATGACAAATATTTCTTTTACTCTGCAAGGGTTTATTGTTGAAAAATTGAAATCTGTTGCTCTTGGCTTCTTGATCTCTTTACATTTCTGTGGTATAAAGAGACTTCATTCAGCTTGATTCTGTTGCAGCTACTACTGCCAGATCTAGCAAAGCTAAGACATGTTAATATGAGTTATGTTCTAGTTTTTGTCAGTGTTGTAATTTAACATCTCCACTTTAGTTCACTCAAGTAATTCTGTAAATATTCAAGTAGTTCTGCAGATATTTTGACGGATTCCTTATTATACATAGTCATAAATATAATGTAGAGGAGAATTGTGTATAATAATTATTGCTTCTATGGTTATGACACAGATTCATTCTAGGGATAAGACTTTTTTTTTATTGTTAAACAGTTACCTAAATTGAATTATGCAGGGTTGTCCTGATAACAGAGTTAATAAACCAAATATGTTTGAGACACATGCGACAAAATCATAACAAAAAATGTCTCACTGTCAGGACTTCCCTGACCTTCCATCAACAGGTTTACAAACTTAGGTGTTTATTAGGCTCCATAGACCAGTGCTTCTCACTTTTAATGTGTGTACAAAATACCTAGGAATCTTACTAAATGCTTCAGAAGGTTTAGGGTGGGGCCTGAGATTCCCATTTTTCAAAACTCCCCAGTGATACCAATGCTTCTTGTCCAAGGACCAAACTTTGAATAGAAAGGAACAAGGGAACTGTCTTTAAACCCAGATTTTGGGACACTGTACTTCACTTATCAAGCTGGAATTTCCACAGAAATATGATTTTTAAAAATCCTTCTATTTATTTTAATGAATAGCAAAGTTATAAACCACGTACCATGAGACATAAAGTAAAGAACTCAACCGGTTGAGTCAGAGTCCAATTTCTAATTAATTTTTTGAACATTTAATTTTCTCTTAAATCCTAAAAGAAGCTCATCAAACTAAGCACTCCTGAGAATTAGGTGCTTAATGTAGAAGCATGCTTGGTAACGCAGTGGTTAATCAGGAAATATCTTTCTCTTAGCTGTCTTCTCAATCCAAAAATATAGCAAGTGCTCACGTAAGGTCCTTTCATTCAATGTTGTTTCGTTATAATGTTGATGAGGAAAAAAAAATTGATTCCCTGCTAGGCCGCTGTTTGTGTGGAGTATGCACATTTTCCCCAAGTCTGCATTGGTTTTCTATAGGAACTGGGTTTCCTCCTACATCCTAAAGATTTGCAGAGATGAACTGGCGTGTCTAAATGTTCCCGTTTGAATGAGTGTGGGTGTGTGGGAGTGGCATCCTATCCAGAGTAGGTTAGAAAATCTTTATCTTACTTGTTTTTATTAATTTTTCCTAAATGTGCATATAGCTCACATTTATTAATGTTTAACGTTAGAAATGTTTGGGTCTTCATTTAGAAGTTTGATGATGTTTTGATGATGGTATGCCATAGGAACTTACCTTGTTTATATCAATTAGCCCTATGGTAAAATTTGTTCTGTTATAGGTTGTTTCACTTAAAGCTGCAGTTTCTAGTAGCACTTTCCAGTGGTGACAACCAAAAAGGTCTATAAGCATTGCCAAATACCCCACTACTACCAGCAAGAGGGGAGGCAAAATCATCACCACTTTCCCTAACTGCCTCATTGGGAGTGAGATGACGGTACTTCTACCCCAATTTTCAGTACACATGCTTTCTACTGTTTGGGTTAACAGTACAAAGTTACATTCAGTAATTTAGAGTGTATATCATGTCCTCACAAGGTTTCTTCTCTAAGGCGACGATGCAGCTGTCCTTTCAAAAAAGCACCCTCCCTGCTATTTGTCTACAGCTTCAGGGCAATGAAAGGGCCAAGAGGAAAAAATATGTGGTGGGTTTGTGAATCTAGTGGATACATTGTGAGCCAGACCTTGGCCAGGACTTAATTTATCACTGAGTTCTCATACACAAGTTTAAAAATGTCACCATGATGATGTTGTGGGACCTGGGTTATTGGTATCAATTCAGACCCCATGTCCAAGGTCTAAATTCCCTTTTCCTCTCTCCCAATACACAGTTGTCAAGAAGATGGTGATAGGTTTCCTTAGAGAAGCACTGGAGGTATCACTACTGTTTGCACTCACGGTTGTGCTGTAGAGCCCTTCCTTACAGGGACTCGGTGCATCTCCTTTAGTCAGCGGATTCCAGTCACAGATCTGCTTCATGTCTGGAAACTGGGCTTGAGAATGTGACATTTTACTTGGGAGGCTGCCCTCAGCATCTTCATTACCCATCTTCAATTTTTTTAAATTTTTTTGTTGTATAGATTAAGCAATGTTCCTTTTGGCTTCCCTGCTCTCTTGTGCCTCAGAACCTCATATTCTATTCTTTTCAATAGCTCTCTATGGGCCAGGATCACAGGCTGCACTCAGACCTTGCTGGTCATTATGGTAATTGTTCCCACCTAAGTTCTGATGGTTAAGTGCTACCAGCTGGACTCTATTATTTCAGGATCCTTATTACTTTTAGAGACCTCTGTTCTAAATCAGCGTTTTGTATGATGAGCCCAGCCTATAGAGGACAGCTACTAAGGGGCTTCACAATGATACTGGCTCACTCTCACTAACATGTTCTTTTCTGCTTTGATAAATGGAGGGTCCTTTGGGCCCTGTCACCGAACACAGTTGGCTGGTGGGTTTTTCTGACTTAAATATAGCAATTACAGCATACACACCTTTTTGAGCCCTTAGAGATTGTTAGGGGCTAAAAGTTTATTCCCTTCTTCCTCCCCCCAAATTTATATGTTGAAGCCTTTAACTCCAATGTGATGTTACTTAGAGGTGAGGCCTTTAGGAGATAATTAGATTTAGATGAGATCATGAGGGTAGAGCCCTCATAACAAGGTTAGTTTCCTTATTAGAAGAAACACCGTAGCTTCTTCTCTCTGTCATGAGAAGATATGGCAAGAAGGTAGAGGTCTGCATGTCAGGAAGAGGGCTCTAGCCAAGAAATGAATCTGCTGGCATTTTTATCTTGAACTTGCCAACTTCCAGAACTGTGAGAAATAAATATTTGTTGTTTCAACCACCCAGTCTATGGTATTTTGTCATAGCAGCCTGAAAAAACTAAGACTTAGGTCTTCCTCTAGCATGTAGCTTACTTAGGTCATTACTTTTTCCAAAGTTCCAAAGCCACTCTAGTAGCTAATTCGCATTTTCTCATGGGGTCCCTGTCAAAATGTTAAATCACACCTTATGGGAGAACTCTTTGTTATCTAACTTTATGCCTCTCTCCTTGATCCAGCACCCATGTATGTTCTTGCATCTTTCTCTAGTGTAGTTACCTAGATACTGAAGCTTCTTTGGAGTGTATTCCTTTTCCTCCCATAGCAGGTCCACCACTGCTTAAACTGGGTTATGCTGTCATTTTATTCCAACTGTGAGCCTGGTGACCAGGTAGGGGAGTAAAGGAGCATTCAGTAGGTCAGAGGATAATGTCTTGAAAGGCAGAAGCCTCTGCATTGCCCGCAAGCAAGGGGCTATGGGGAATACTAACATTTAACTAAGAGATTGGACTACTTCTGCAGGTTCAGTGGATTCAAGGAGATCATGAGTTTCAAAGATCTCTAAATCATAAACCTACATTTCCTATCTCAAATTTTAAGTCTCTATTTTGTCCCAACCAGTGCCTAATCTTGGTGTAGCAAACTTGTCAAAGTTTAGATGTCGAATTTCTCTAGAGCTTTCCTACTTTTATGATTAAATTCTGGTCTTGACCTTCATTTATTTTCTGCCCTCTAGCTGCAGGTGATGGGAATCTTTTTAGAGGTAGCCAAAGAAACACTGACTTTTCACATTTCATCTTAAATTGCTGATCATTCACCTCCAGTCTTTTATTTTTTCTCTAATACATTGATAACTCCCAGTAACAATCATCCAATTTTATAGTCTTAAAATTACTACTTTCCCTTATATCTTTCACACGTTTGAGATGTTCTACTAGGCCTTACATTCCATCTCATTTACTACCAATGAGGGGTTTCATAGTTGCCTCACTAAAGAACCCCAAAGGCTATTTGTACTCTACTGACTGTCGAAGATAGAGTCTTTTATTGTCATGTGTCTGGCAGGTGAGTCAAACCTCCAATTCTCATTTTAGAGTTGGCTTCCTAGGACTATTCTTAACACCAACTCTCTTAGGCCAGGTTTTGCTGGAAACAAAAAGCAGTAAAGATTTGTGTATAAGAGGTTTATTGGAAGCAATCCTGAACCACTCCTGTAAGGCTGTGTAGAAAGCAGGATGGGGAAAGGGAAAAAATTTAATTGCAATTCCGTTACAATAACTGCACTTCAATGGTCTCATAGGCACTCTAGAGCTGGAGTAGCCCTCCAGAGTCATCCCAGGCTGAGGCAAAGAAGCACTGGGCATTTGTTCACCACCATCTCCTCCCCGCACACTTAAAATTAGTCATTTTTATTGTTTCTAAGTAATATCTTAATAAACAAAAAAGAAAAAAAATATTTATACTCGTGTGACAAGTAAAAAAAATCAAAATAATATTATTAAAGGGGGATGAATATTTTCCTGACAATTTCATAGGACAGAGGAGAGAATTAGAGC
>NW_024347791.1:22665633-22667829 GCF_902729225.1 Pteropus medius
CCCCCCCCCCCCGCCCCCAGGGGAGCCCTTAGTGTTTTCTATATAGAGAATCATATTATCTGCAAAAAGTGATGATTGAATTCTTCTTTCCCAATTTGGTTGCCTTTTATTTCTTTCTCTTACCTGATTGCTCTGGCTAGGACTTCCTGTGGTATATTGAATAACAATGGTGAAAGTAGGCTGCCTTGTCTTGTTCCTGAACTTAGAGAAAAAGCATTCAGTTTTTCACCATTATTATATTAGGTGAGGTTTTGTCATATGTGGCCTTTATTATATTGAGGTGCTTCTATACTCATTTTATTGAATATTTTAATCATAACTAAATGAAAAAGGATTGAAACTAGTAGGGAGTGAAAGAAATCTAATTACACTTCATAAATAAATAGATAATATTTGGGAAAAAATATTGCATCAGGAAAATAAAATTAACTATACATGGAAATCGACAAAACAGATGTGTTAGTTTAACATGAAATAGTCTCTGTATGATATAATAAAAATAATGATGAGGTCTTTATATGATTTTGATGAAAACATTTAATATCATTTTTATGTACCTGGAATGAAACTCAGCAGTAAATTTTACTTTAGAAAAATAATGTTAAATCATCAAATATTGGATCCTGGATTAACTACTTTGTGTGATAATGATAAAAATATACAAAGTGTGTGTGTGTGTGTAAACAAACAAACATACAAATAAACAAACAGACAAATAAATAAAATTTGGGGCACATAAGTTAGCAGCCCTGAGAGACTATGTGAGAATGATATGTAAAATTCAGAAAAAGTAGTGAAAGCTTGAGAGGTAACAAAGAAAGGCTAGGTGGCAATGGCTATTGATTTAATTCTGGTGCATACTAAACCTCTTAATGTTTATAGCAGGTTTATTCATAAATGTGAAAAAAGCTGAAACAGTTAAGATATCCTCAGCAACAAGGTGAGGATGTCTGCTTACTACTACTAATAAAAAATGCCAGCAGCATTTTTTGTAGATATAGACAAGATGATTCAAATTTACACACAAAGGCAAAGGAACTAGAATAGCCAAAATAGTTTCGAAAAATAAGAATACAGGTGGAGGAATCATACTTCCTGATTTTAAGATTTATTACAAAACAACAAAATTTAAGACTTATTATTTATGAAAGGATAGAAACATAGATCAATGAAAAAAAATAGGTTCCAAAAATAAACTCACACAATATAGTTAGCTGATTTTTGACAAAGGTGCAATGAAATAAAGAATAGTCTTTTCAACAAATGGTGTTACAATTTGAACATTAATATGTAAAACAAAAAAAATAAAATAAGACAAACACACAAAAACTCTGACCTCATTCTCAGGCCTTGTACAAAAATTAAAACAAAATGTATTATATAAAATTTTTTGAAATCGTAGAGTTTTAAACTTCTATAAGAAAATATAGGAAAACATATTCATGGTCTGGATTAGGCAAAAAAAAAATCTTCAATAGATGAATAGATGAACAATCTGTGGTATATACTTACTATGAACTGTTATTTAGTGATAAAATATTAAGTATTAAGCCATACAAAACCATGGATGAATTTTAAACATATACTGCTAAGTGACAGAAGACATTCTGAAAAGGCTACATAATGTATGATTCCATTTACATAACATTCTGGAGAAAGTAAAACTAAACAGACAGTAAAAATATCAGTGCCTTCCAAGGGCTTGGGGAGAGGTGAAGGTTAAACAGACTGGGAATATTTTAGAGTCATGAAACTACTCTTTCTGATACTATAATAGTAGATGTGTGACATCATGCATTGGTTAAAAATAGTAGCTCTTAATAGCACAAAAAGTGAATCTCAAAGTATATAAATAAAACATGATCATTTCGGATTTAAGTGATCCCAGGATGAAGGGCAGATTTTGACGAAAAAAAAAATCTGTCACAAATGTATGAAATAATTTTACTAAAGAGAGTTAAAAGAAAAGTGCTGACTGAAATAATTTTGGAAATAAGTGAATACTGTAGGGCTAAAGGCAGAATAAACTGTACATAAGCACTGTCCTCTAGTTGATAAAATAGCTTCCCATGAATTGTGGTTTGTCAATTCTGAAACAACTATACATGTGTACTAGAACTGACCAATTAATTAAATGTGTAGTAGATAATGGAATTCATGTCTCAATTAAAATGGGAGTTTACAGATAAGCAAAAA
>NW_024347791.1:23867867-24289631 GCF_902729225.1 Pteropus medius
AAGAAATGATTTTTTTTTTTTTAAAAAGAATGCTTGGGTCAATGATTTAAATTGGAATGAACTGTGCTTAATGATGAGTGTCACTGATAGGGATAAGGTGTATTGCTGGGGCCACTGGACAGAAAGCAAACAGCAAGCATCAAGTCCTTTCTCCTCCTCTAGTTTCCAGGCTCCCTCCAGCACCTCCTATTGGCACAGTTCAATAGGGAATCCAGTTAGGCAAAGCTGAAACTTCAGCCTCACAACACAAAGAGCAGTATAGAAGATTGGGTTCAAAGTTTATTATTCAGCACACATGTCACTGATAGGAGAGCATTTGACATAATTAAAATTTTTAATTTTACCTCAACTAAAATCATGTCCTTTAGAATACCAAAACAATCATATATATCATAAAGTGTGGGCCGTGTTTCCCTCTACTTTCCCCCTTTGGGTTGCTTTTGGTCATGTTATACTTGATATTCCTTGTTTCAAAATGGAGAAGAAATGGCAAAGAGTAGACATAAGAATCTACAGAAATTATTCTATGAAGAAAGGATTAGAGACCAAGCCAATCTCTAGCCTTTATCCTGAGAAATGTAAATTTCTAGTAAACACAAATGCCTTTGTAATGTTTAAGATGGGATTTCATTGCTCATTAAACCTTCCTTTCAAAGTATCAAGCATAGCAGAAAATATCATCATATTAACTAGGGAGTAGGATATGATCCAAAACAATCTTCTGCAATTACATTTTTTGTTTTATTAAAAAATAGAAAGTCTACCTCGTTATATATGATTTACACATGGTTGCTTATTTTAATATAAATTATTGCCCTTTTTAAGGTACTCCAAGTTTAATTTGTGATTTTGAATAACGACGGCACACGGCCATGTACTCTGTGGACACATAGTTTAAGAAACATAACACTGAGACATATATCACTTAAATATATAAGTGATGTTGGCGTTGTTAAAATGTATGTACAGCCTCACATCTATCAATATGATCATAAGTGAAATTATTTGCATTTGAAGCTATATAGCTGAAAAATCACAGGATAATAAATCTGAAGACTAGTATTATGTTTATTCCTTCAATCTATGAAGGCTTTGGCATGTTATTTGAATTCTTCTGGATTGTGTCATCTTTTAAATGGTGGCAATGCTCAGTCTGCATAGGAAACTAATGCTTGAGTTACAATTCTGTGCCAAGCACTATGTTTTAAAAATATTTACAACAACTCTATGTAATGAGTATTATTATTTTCATATAACATAAAAAATTAAACTTTGAAAGAAACAGAAAAAGGAAAGATTAAAGTCACAAGCTAGACAGTGATAATACTTTTAAAAAAATATTTAAGAAATTTTTAAATTATAGTTGGTGTACAATATTATGTTTCAGGTATACACCATAGTGATTAGACATTTATATAACTTACAAAGTGATCACCCTGATTAATCTATTAATCATCTGACACCATATGCAGTGATTACAATATTATTAACTATAATCCATGTGCTGTACTTTACATCCCAATATCTATTTTGTAACTACCAATTTGTATTTCTTAATCCCTTTCTTTTTTTCACCCACTTGCCAACCCCACTCTCATCTGGCAACCATTAAAATGTTCTCTGTATCTATGAGTTTCTGTTTTGTTTTGTTTACTCTGTTTGATTCCACATGTAAGTGAAATCGTATGACATTTGTCTTTCTTTGACATATTCCATTCAGAACAATACAGTCTAGGTCTATCTATGCTGTTGCACATGGCAAGATTTCATTCTTTTTTTGCTGGTGACTAATATTCTATTGTACATATATACTACCTCTTCTTTATCCATTCATCCTTTGATGGACACCCAAGTAGCCTCCATATTTTGACTATCGTAAATAATACTGCTATGAACATATGGATTCACATGTCCCTTCGAAGTAGTGTTTGTGTTTCTCTGGTAAATACCCAGAAGTGGGATTACTGGGTCCTTCCTCATTTCTTGTTACAGTATTTGTTTTAAAGTCTATTTTGTCTGGTATAAGTACTGCTACCTCAACTTTTCGTTTGTTTCTATTTTCATGAAACATCTTTTTCTATCCCTTTACTTTCGGTCTGTGTGTACCTTTGATTTGAAGTGAGTCTCTTCTAGGCAGCATTTGTAAAGGTCTTGTTTTTTTTTAATCCATTCAGCTACCCCATCTTTTGATTGGAGCAATTAACCCATTTACATTTAAAGTAATTAATAGATATATAATTATTGCCATTTTATTATACATATTTTTATCTTTTTTTTTCTTTTTTCTTCTAAAAAAGGTCCCTCCGACATTTCCTGTAATAATGGCTGGGCAGTGATGAACTCCTTAAGCTTTTTCTTGTCTGAGAAGCTCTGTCTTTTGATTCTAAATGATAGCTTTGCTGGGTAGAGTAATCTTAGTTGTAGGTCCTTGCTTTTCATCACTTTGAATATTTTGTGCCAATCCCTTCTGGCCTGCCAAGTTTCTCCTGAGAAATCATCTGACAGTCTTATGGGAACTCCCTTATAGGTAACTTTTTCTCTTGCTGCTTTTAGGATTCTTTTTCTTTAACTTTTGGCATTTTAATGATGATGTGTCTTAGTGTGGGTCTCCTTGGGTTCAATTTGTTTTTAGGACTCTCTGCACTTCCTGGGCTTGTATGTCTATTTCCTTCACCAGTTTAAGGAAGTTTTCTGTTATTATTTCTTTAAATAGGTTTTCAATTCCTTGCTCTCTCTTCTCCTTCTGGCATCCCTATGATGTGAATGTTGGTATGCTTATTATTGTCCCAGTGGCCCCTTAACCTATCTATCCTCATTTTTTTTGGATTATTTTTTTATCGTTGCTGTTCTGGGATGCTTTACCTTATCTTCTAAATCGCTGATTCAATGCTCTCCTTCATCTAATCTACTGTCGATTTTTCCTAAGGTATTCTTCATTTCAGTTATTGTATTCTTCATTTCTGACTTGTTCTTTCTTATGTTTTCTATTTTTATGTTTTCTATCTCTTTATTAAAGTTCTCACTGAGTTCATCTATTCTTCCCCTAAGTTCGTTGACCATCCTTATAATCAGTGTTTTGAACTCTGCATCTCTTAGATTGCTTATCTCCATTTTGTTTAGTTCTTTTTCTGGAGCTTTGTTCTTTCATTTGGGACGTGTTTATTTGTCTCCCCATTTTGGCTGGCTCCCCTTGTTTGTTTCTATGTATTAGGTAAGGCTGCTATGTCTCCTAGACTTAGTAGAGTGGTCTTATGTAGTTGGTAGTTGGTGTCCTGTGGGGCCCTGTGGTGCTGTCTCCCTGGTAACCTGAGCCAGGTGCTCCAAGGGTGTCCCTTGCCTGGGTTCTGTGTGCCCTGCTGTTGTAGCTGAGCTTTGGTTGCTGTTTGCATTTCAGTGGGAAAGAATGACCCTCAGGTTGATTGGTTTTGAGGACTGGCCGGTGACTACAGTGGAGAAATTGTTGTACAGTGGCTGATGCCATGGAACAGGATTCACTTTATTTTCATGTTAATTAATTAATTAAAAATTTTAATAGTGACATTGGTTAACAAAATCCAATAAGTTTCAGCTGTACACTTTAACAGTAAGGCATAGACATATTTACACTGTTTGCTCACCTCTCACAGTTAGATTTCTTTCTGTCACCACATATTTGACCCCCTTTACTCCATCCACTTCCCCCCTCACCCCACTCCCTACTCTCTACTCTCTGGTAACCACTAGTCTATAATCCATGTCCATGAGTTTCTGTTTATCTGTCCTGTTCATTTGTTGCTTTTAGGTTTATATCCTACATATAAGTGATATCATGTGATTTTCAGCTTTTTCTGTCTGGCATATTTCGCTTAGCATGATCATCTTGAAGTCCATCCATGTTGTTGCAAGTGGCTGTATTTCATCTCTTCTTATGGCTGAGTATTATTCCATTGTATATACATGCCACAGCTGCTTTAGCCAATCATCTATTGTAGGACACTTCAGTTGCTTTCATGTCTTGGCTACTGTGAATAATGCTGCTATGAACATTGGTGTGGAAATATCTTTTTAGATATGAGTTTTCAAGTCTTTGGGGTAAACACTCAGAGGTGGGATTGCTGGATCATATGGTAGATCAATTCTTAGTTTTTTGAGAAACCTCTATACTGTTTTCCATTGTGGCTGTATCAATTTGCAGTCCCACCAGCAGTGTATGAGGGTTCCTTTTTTTCTGCATCCTCTCCAACATTTGTTATTACTTGTCCTATTGATTCTAGCTATTCTAACAGGTGTGAGATGGTATCTCATTATGGTTTTGATTTGCATGTCCCTAATTGCGATGTTGAACATCTTTTCATATATTTGTAGGCCATTTGTACATCCTCTAGGTAGAAGTGTCTGTTCAGGTTCTTTGCCATTTTTTGATTGGATCATTTGGTTTTTTTGTTGTCATTGAATTCTTTGTATATTTTGGATATTAGGCCCTTACTAGAGGCGTTGATTGCAAATACATTTTCCCATTGAGATGGCTGTCTACCTTGTTGACGATTTCTTTTGCGGAGCAGAAGCTTTTTAGTTTGATGTAGTCTCATTCATTTACTTTTGCTTTTACTTCCCTTGCTTTTGAGGTCAAATTCATTAAATCCTCTTTAAGTCCAATGTCCTTGAGTTTAGTTCCTATGTTTTCTTCTATGCGTTTTATTGTTTCAGGTTTTATATTCAGGTCCTTAATCCATTTTGAATTAATTTTGGTGTGTGGTGATAGACAACAGTCTAGTTTCATTCTTTTGCAGGTAGCTTTCCAGTTTTCCCAGCATCATTTACTGAAGAGGCTTTCCTTTCTACACTGTATGTTTTTGGCTTTTTTGTAGAAAATTATTTGCCCATATAAACATGGGTTTACTTCTGGACTCTCAATTCTGTTCCACTGGTCAGTGTGTCTGTTTTGCTGCCAATACCACACCGTTTTGATTAATGTAGTTTTGTAGAATTTGTAGTATAATTTGAAGTTGGGCAGAGTGATGCCTCCAGCCTTGTTCTTGTTCAGGATGGTTTTGGCAATTCGGGGTCTTTCATGCTTCCATACAAATCTGATGATTTTTTTGTTTCATTTCTTTAAAAAATGCCGATGAGATTTTGATGGGGATTACATTAAATCTGTATAATACTTTAGGTAATATGGTCATTTTAACTATGCTGATTCTTCCAATCCAAGATCACGGAATATCTTTCCATTTCTTTGTATCTTCTTCGGTTTCTTTTAATAGAGTCTTGTAGTTTTCATTATATAGGTCCTTCATATGTTTCGTTAAATTGATTCCTAGGTATTTTATTCTTTTCGTTGCAATAGCAAAAGGAATTTTTTCCACTTCTTTTTCTGACGCTTCATTATTATAGCATAGGAACGCTATGGATTTCCGAACATTGATTTTTGTTTCCAGAGACTTTACTGTATTTGCGTATTGTTTCTAGTAGTGTTCTTGTGGAGTCTTTAGAGTTTTCTATATAGAGAATCATGTCACCCACAAATAGTGACAGTATGACTTCTTCGTTTCCTATTTGGATGCCTTTTATATCTTTCTCTTGCCTGACTGCACTTGCCAAGACCTCTAATGTTATATTGAATAACAACGGCGATAGTAAACAGCTTTGTCTTGTTCCTGATCTTAGAGGGAAGGTTTTTAGTTTTTCACCATTTATTATAATGTTGGCTGAGGGTTTGTCATATATGGCCTTATATTAAGGTACTTTCCTTCTATACCAATTTTATTAAGAGTTTTGATCATAAATTGATGCTGTATCTTGTTGTAGGCTTTTTCTGCATCTATTGATATGATCATATGATTCTTATTTTTAATTTATGTGGTGTATCACATTAATTGATTTGCATATGTTGAACCATCCCTGTGGCCCTGGGATGAAGCCCACTTGATCGTGGTGTATAATATTTTTCATATGTTGCTGTATACAGTTCGCTAGTATCTTATTTAGGATTTTTGCATCTGTGTTCATGAGAGATATTGGTCTGTAGTTTTCCTTTTTTGTGTTATCTTTACCAGGTTTTGGTATCAGGGTAGAACTGAATTCATAAAATGAGTTGGGAAGTATTGCCTCCTCTTCAATTTTTTGGAAAATTTTGAGGAGGATAGGTATTAAATCTTCTTTAAATGTTTGGTAGAATTCGCTGGTGAAGCCATCTGGGCCTGTACTTTTCACTTTTTGGTAGGTTTTTGATGATTGTTTCAATTTCCACACTGCCTCGGTATACTTAGATTTTCCAGTTCTTGATTCAGTCTAGGAAGATTGTATTTTTCTAAGTACTGGTCCATTTCTTCTAGGTTATTAAATTTGGTGCTGTGTACTTTTTCATAGTAATCTTGTATGATCCTTTGTATTTCTGTGATATCAGTCATAATTTCTCCTCTTTCATCCCTGATTGTTTATTTGTGTCCTTTCTCTTTTTTCTTTATTGGGTCTAGCCAGGGGTTTGTCAATTTTATTAACCTTAAAGAACCAACTCTTTGTTGTATTTATTTTCATTATTGTTTTTTTGTTTTGTTTTGTTTTCAATTTCATTTTTGCTCTAATTTTGATTATTTCTTCCCTTCTGTTGACTTTAGGCCTCATTTGTTCTTCTTTTTCTAGTTTTTTAAGATGAAGCGTTAGGTTGTTTATTTGGGCTTGTTCTTGTTTTTGGAGATAGGCCTGTAATGATATGAACTTTCCTCTTGCGACCGCTTTTGCTGTGTCCTAAAAGTTTTGATATGTTGTACTAATATTATCATTCATTTCTATGTATCTCTTGATTTCTCTTTTTATTTTTTCTCTGACCCAGTAATTTTTCAGTAGCATGTTGTTTAATCTCCATGTATTTGTGGTTCTTCCTGCTTTCTTTTTGCAGTTGATCTCTAGTTTCAAAGCATTATGATCAGAAAATATAGTTGGTATGATTTCAATCCTCTTAATTGGTTGAGGCTATCTCTGTGTCCCAGTATGTGGTCGATCCTTGAGAATGTTTCATGTACAAGAATGTATAAGAATGTTCCATGTAGAAGAATGTATAAGCAGCTATTTTGGGATAGAAGGCTCTGTAATTGTCAATTATGTCCAGTTGGTCTAATGTGTCATTTAAGGATGTTATTTCCTTATTGATTTTCTGTTTGGATGATCTGTCCATATCCGACAGTGGGGTATTTAGGTACCCTACTATGACAGTGTTTGGTCTGTTTCTCCCTTTAGTTCTGCTAGTAATTGCTTTACATATTTTGGGGCTCCCTGATTGGGAGCATAAATATTAATAAGTGTTATGTCTTCTTGGTGCATGATTCCTTCTATCATTATGAAGTGTCTCTCAGTATCTTTCTTTACCTTTTTTATTTTGAAGTCTATTTTGTCCTATATTAGTACCGCTACTCCCGCTTTTCTCTGAATGCCATTTGCTTGAAAAATCATTTTCCACCCTTTCACTTGGAGTCTATATTTGTCTTTGGAGCTGAGATGTGTCTCCTGGAGGCAGCATATGGTTGAGTTTTGTTTTTTGATCCATTCTGTAACTCTGTGCCTTTTTATTGGTGAGTTCAGTCCATTTTCATTTAGGATGATTACTGAAATAAGAGGTCTTCTTATAGCCATTTTATCTTCAGCTTTCTGGTATCTCGGTGTTTACGTTGTTTCTTTGTTTTTGTGTTTCTGTTTTCTTTATTTTGGTTGGCTTTTGTGGGTTTTCCCTCTGGTTCTTCTTGTTTTATGTTATATACTTCAGTTGTGAATCTTTGGTGTGTGGTTACCATTACGAACATGTAAAGGATAGTTATAAGTATGCAGTCATCCATTTTTTTCTGTGCATGCCTTATCTCTATTCCCCTCTGTGAATTTGGATCTTTGAATCCTCTCCTTTTCAGTCATTGTTGTCTCAATTAGGATTTGCTTTAGCAGGACTCTGGTGCCTGCCTCCTATGTCCTTTGTGTATGTCATCCTTGGATGTGGCCTTGGGTTGCAAACTTAGACAGAAGCTGGCCACCAGGCACGCAGGCCAGGGCTTGCTGGGAAGGGCCCCACCACAGGCCAAGTTTAGCCATAGCCTGTGCCTTGCCCAGGGCCCCTTGGCCTGAGCCACCAAGAAATCCACAAATGGTCCACCGCTATGCTGGACTTGGATGTGCCTCGAGAGGCCAAGCTGAGGCTACTGCTGCTAGTGCTGTTCAGCAAGAGGTATGGGGGCATGTCAAGGCCAGATGCTGCTTATTCAAGTTTTGTGAACTTTTGAGAGATTTGAGAAAAGTCCACAGAATGAGCCAAGCCAGGGTGGGGGTGGGGTGGAGGAGAGCTCAATAAAAGAACAATGGATCCTGCCAGCACCACTGTCTGGAAGAAAGCTGGCTCTCTAGCACTTGCCCTAAAGCCAGACAATTCGGTTCCTCCCCATATGTCCCTGGCGCCTTTCAAGCTGGTGCCTCAGCACTGGAGCTCAGAATGAGTCCATCAGCAAGAAAGTCCATTCATGGGCCAGTTAAGAGAAATGTCTGCAATTCCAGTGGCCCTCTGTATGACTCAGCCACAATCTCCACTGCTTTCACAGCTAGAAGTAGTGGAGACTTCTCTTTCCAGCACTGGAACCCTGGACTGGGGAGCCTTGTGTGGGGCCAGGACTCCTTGCTTCTCAGGGGAGACCTCCATAGACAAGATATCACTCCTGAGTTTCAAACACCACATGAGGGTGTGGAACAAGGCCGTTTCATGTCTCTACTCTTCCTACCAGTTTTGAGGTGGCCTCGTCTGTAGATCCCCAGTTGTAAGGCTTCTGTTTAGCTAGACTTCAGAAGACTCCCAATTATATTTTGGCTATTTTGTAGTTTAGTTGTAATTTTGGTGTGGTTGAGAGAGGAGGCGAGCACAGTGTTTACCTACTCTGCCATCTTGACCGGAACTTATCGAAAATGATAATAACTGAGCTAGTTATTCTCTCTCCAATCTAGGATAAAATAAATAATGTGATTGTACTTATAAAGTGTTACATAAATCTAATAAATTAAAAAAAATTTCTCATTGAGCTTTCATAATTTTAAATCAAGAGATTTAAAAAAAATCTGTCAAGCCTGTGGGCTGCAAATCTTAACACAAATATTTAATCCTTTAAGAGGAGAAATTGTTTTCTTTTTCCCCCCTTCTGACTTAGTTTGCTATGATTATTTTATTTTCTTTTTTTTAACATGGGTTGAAGTTATCCTAACAATCACTCGGTTTTTCCCTTCTTAAATGTTTGTACGATGTAAAAACAATATTCATTAAGTTCACTTCAAAGTGTGTTTCATCTACTAAAGAAATGAGAAAGCTTCACTGTTCCAATATAATCCATGCTCGTACCACGTGTTTGATAATTTTGTATTGGCAATGTCATCCTATATCCCTATTTTTTAAATATACCTCCCCCCCAGTCCTATTCACAGTTCAAATACTGTATACATCATTTAATTTCTTCATCTGAATTCCATCAGTATTTAGAGTACATGCCATATTATTTAACCTTTAATTATCCATTAAAAAGTGATTTGCTCTAAAAAGATACTAATTTTCATAAGAACATGCAATATTTGATGTTAACAATTTTTATTTCATATTGCTAATTGTTTTCCCAGTGTGTTATTACTGTTTTTCTAAAGTAATTATAAACTCCTTAAAACAAGTTATATTTTCATTGTTATGCCAAAGGCTTTTAGCAACTATTATATTGTTTGCTCACAAATTTAATTAGTATCATTACTTCAACAAAACTTTATCATTATTATAGTTCTTTAAACTTTCCCGCTACTGATATAGACTGAGCTTCGATCTCTACTAATAACCTTCTTTTAAAAAATTACATATAATATTTAAAAAGTTGAAGAAAAGAACACATAAAAGTGAAATAATGTCTTCCATTTTTTTGTTGTTTCTATAATCATTTCAATGAAAATATTTAAATACTGTAAATTAGCTACTTATGGGAAGGAATAAATGAAAAACAAATTGCTTCAGGGAAAATAATTCTCATTTAAAACCAGATTGTGTATTAACAGAAACCATAATTACCTGGGTGGTAATGACTAATTGAACATGACTTTTTCTCTCCTTGTTCCACAGATGTCCCTAAGCAACAAAGAAACATCCATTCTCCACCACACAACTGTTATTGGTGCTGAGCAAAGAGCAGGGTAACATTTCTGTTAAAGTAGAAAGGGAGACTGGGTAAGTGTAAATAAACTTTCCTGAGACCTTTCAATCTGGCAAAATGCAGGCCAATAAATCTGAACCCTATCTGACATTAGGTCCACAGAACAGTCATTGTTGGGGCCAGGTCCAAACCAGTTCTATCCTTCAATAAGTGTGCTGACCTGAATACATTCAATCAGAAGGCTTTATTCAGTTCTAACCAAAAACAAGTCTCTTAAAAAGTAAAAAGATTCTCTTTTAATACATCTACCTTTACACTTATAAAGGCTATCAGAAGAAAAGGAATTATCAGACTAGATCGTAATCCTGATACCACATTTTTAGAATCAGCTTATCCAGGTAAGAGTTGTTATACTTCATTGGGTAAACTGTAAAAGAAATTGCAGTCATTGCCTGCTAAACCTTGGAAGAAATGAAGAATTTCAATCTTTGGTGCAGACATCGTTCATCATCCTTGAATTGGCTTTTGGCTTTAAAATAAATAAAACAAACCAGAGATCCCCTTCAGACCATATAATAAAGATAATAAAGGTACTGTAGCTCATCTTGATTTTGCAGTTGATAGCAAAAAAAGATTTCAAGTTCTTAATACTCTCAAGACTACAACTCACATCAGAGTCAGATAATCACAAGGAGTTACTGAACTAGGTATTGATTGCAGACAGTAGGGTTATTTGTTATTTGATTTTTCAATTTTCAAAGAATGAGATGAAATTCACATCTCCCCAAAAGAATGTATGCTCTGATTCCTGGTAGCCAGAGTTTACGTGACTGAGTTTATTGGGAGAAAAAAGTTTACATTGGCATGAATAAATAATAGCAGAGAGTTATATCTGAACAAGATATATAATACTCTGAGAAAAAAACTGGACTAAGTTGTAATGTATACTATTTTATGTAATGAGCAACAAGGACAAAATCATTTCAAAATCACCTATCTACTTAGCTTTTAAAAGTTGGATTTGTCAGAAAGTATCCTGGCATCACTTAGTGAGACAGAGGAGCAGCTTACATTGTAATCAACTGTCTCCTTGCTAAACTTGCTGAGTAAACTTGAAAGTAAATGATTTACAAAGGATATCAGTGACATTATGTCTGTTTATCAAGTCTCTATGAGAAATAAGAGTTACAGAGCCAATGAATTTTATAAAACCACAAATCAACTTGTTTGGTGTGAGAGAGAAAACTTCAGCAACTTTAAATTAATTTGTATATGGAAACCTCCCCAGCTGTTGCAAATTAAGCCCTGCTCACTACTTTTGGTAGGTATATCTATACTGAGTACATTTTCAGGTTTTTTTTTCCTTTGTTCACATTAAATCTTAATTGAGCCAATCTTTTTGAATTAATCTAATCACGGATGACTATTGAGCACCATCTCCCCGAATTCTCTCTTTTACACAGCAGACCTTTGTTGGCCAGGGGTCAGTAAGAATATTTATGTTATTAAACCTAGAAATAAAGACTTAAATCCTAATTAACTAGAATTAATTTAATTCTCAGGATTAAAGATACCTGAAGAGGTGAGTGATTAAAACCAGCTTGTATTTCAGTAAATGACCAAATGCAGTGACATGGCCACAAGCCAAGGAACATGGGCTGCCACCATAAGCTGGAAGAGATAAGGAATGAATTCTTCCCTCGAGCCTCCAGAAGGAGCAGGACCCTGCCAATACCTGATTTCAGTTCAATGAAACTGATTTTGGACTTTTGGCCTCCAGACTTATGAGAGAATAAATTTCTATTGTTTTTAGCAGCCACAAGAAACTAATACCTATGCTAGTATTTCTTTTCACTTTTAATACCAAAGAACATGTACAATCCAAGTCTTGATGCCAGACATTTGGTAAACAGTGGGGCTACAGTCAGCTTTGCTTCTATTTGGCATCTCTTACTGTATGTAGATCCCACACTTAATGTTTTACTTATTTATTTACTTTTTGTTTTTAGAGAGTAGTTCTAGGAAACTTGGTGTCCATGAGAGCATGGTATATGATAATTATTTTTGATAATGAAGATTATACAACTGAGTTTTTCTTGGGTGATTTGCTCCCCAGGAAGCTGAATGTGAAATGTAAAGTTTGCCCCTCCCCGCTACACACACACACACACACACACATTTCATTTTTGTATTACACACACATTTCCTTTTTGTATCGGGTTGAAATTAACTCTATATTTCCCTGGACTGAACCCAAATTCCTATTTTGATTTCACCATTTTATCATGAAAGTCTCTAATGAAAGTCATCTTATAATCCTTTCCAGAACAAGGAAGTGTATACACACTAAATAAGTAATATACTATAGATAAATTCTATCCAATAAGGAGAGATTTACTAACAGTAGGTATTGAGATGCTTATAGGTAGTAATTAAAAAGTCTTTTGTCTGAAAGGACAGAAAATAGAATGTTACATAAATGGTTTTCAGTTCATACATCATTTTCTTTCACAAATCATCCAGAATACTTATCTACATCACAAATGAAATTTCATGGTATTTTAATCTTCTGCAATCAAATTACTTAATTAAGTTAATAAATATAACTCAACAAACAAGCATATCATATGATATAGTTAAGAAGCAATTTTAGATTTTTCCATTCCCAGGGGGTGACCAGCACTGTGAGCTGCATTTCAGAGATCCAGCATAGGCAACAACCATCAGTGGATCGCTTTGTAGTTCTCACTGAGTAGCCCTGAGCAATCAAAAGCTGAAGCTGACCTTGGCCTACGGGGGAGCCCCTCTCAAGGGTCCACAAAACCAATGCATCTGGAGGCTGGTACCAGACCACAACAGAGCAACTCTTGACTAGTTCCAGTAGTGAAACACACAAAGGGTGGTTGCAACAAGTACACAAACCTGCTAGGGCAAATCCCACTCAGTGGGGTCAGACCCCACACAAAAACTCATCCTGAGGGTGCAGCCAATTCTCACAATTAGTCAGCCTGAACTTTAATTCCACCCACTGACCTACTAACAACAATAAAGGCTTGGCAACAACAGAAGATCACACAATCCACACACAGGTCATGTCCAGAGCTCCCAGCATAAGGGATCAGGGACAGTGCACGCTGGGCCACACAGGACACTATCCACATTAGGCCATCTGGCCAAGTCTGAAAGACTAAACAAATATTCATGACACACAGAAAAGAACACAGAGAGGCTAATAAAATGAGAAAACAAAGAAATATGCCACAAATGAAGTAACAGGAGAAAATTCCAGAAAATAAATGAAATGGAGGCAAGCAACCTACCAGAGACAGAGTTCAAAATAAAGGTTATAAGGATGCTCAATGAATTTATGGAGAGAATGGATGCACACAATGAGAACCTCAACAGCATAGTAAAGGACACAGAAACCATAAAAATGAACCAGACAGAAATGAGGAATTCAATAACTGAAATGAAGAATACACGAGAAGGATTCAACAGTAGATTAGACAAAGCAGAAGATCAAATCAGCGAATTGGAAAACAAGGTAGCTGAATACACTCAATCAGAACAAAAAGAAAAAAGAATTAAAAAAAAAAAAACGAAGATAGTTTAAGAGACATCTGGGACAACATGAAGTATAAAAATATTGGAATCATAGGAGTACCTGAAGTGGAAGAGCGAAAGCAAGGGATTGAGACTCAATTTGAAGAAATAATGACAGAAACATTCCCTAACCTGGCAAAAGAACTTGACTTACAAGTTCAGGAAACACAAAGAGTCTCAAACAAGAGGAATTCAAACAGACCTACACCAAGACACATCATAACTAAAATGCCAAAGGTCAAAGACAAAGAGAGAATCTTAAAAGCAGCAAGAGAAAGGAAGCTGGTTACTTTCAAGGGTATCCCTGTAAGAATGTCTGCAGACTTTTCAATGGAAACTTTGCAGGCCAGAAGGAAATGGCAAGAAATATTCAAAGTTATGAAAAACAAGAATCTACAACCACAGATACTCTATCTAGCAAGGCTTTCAATTAAAATGAAAGGTGAGATAAAAAGCTTCCCAGACAGAAAAAAGCTTAAGGAATTTACTACCAACAAGCACAGCATTACAAGAAATGTTAAAGGGTCTTCTGTAAAAAGAGAAGGGGTAAAAAAAAAAAAAAAAAAAGAAATAATAAAAATGAATAAAATGGCAGTAACAATGTATCTATCAGTAACCACTTTAAATGTAAATGGATTAAATGCTCCAATCAAAAGACATAGGGAAACCAAATGGATAAGAAAACAAGACCCATGCATATGCTGTCTACAAGAGATCTACTTCAGATCAAATGACACTCACAGACTGAAAGTAAAGGGGTGGAAAAAGATATTTCACGCAAACAGAAATGAAAAAAAAAATCTGGGGTAACAATACTTATATCAAATAAAATAGACTTTAAAACAAAGGCTATAAGAGATAAAAAAGGACATTACATAATAATAAAGGGATCGATAAATCAAGAAGACATAACCCTACTAAACATATATGCACTCAACATAGGAGCACCTACATATATAAAGCAATTATTGACTGACATAAAAAGAGAGATCAATAATGATACATTCATAGCAGGGGACTTTAACATCCCATTGACACCAATGGACAGATCTTCCAGACAAGGAATCAACAAGGAAACAATGGGACTAAAAGATACACGAGAACAGATGGATTTAATAGATATTTTCAGAGCATTTTACCCCAAAGCAGAAAAATATACATTCTTTTCAAGTGCACATGGAACATTTTCAAGGATAGACAACATGTTAGGATACAAATCAAGTCTCAATAAATTTAAGAAGACTGAAATCATATCAACCATCTTCTCTGATCACAATGGTATAAAACTACAAGAAAAACTATATCAACTACAAGAAAAAAACTGGAAAATACACAAACACATAGAGGTTAAATAACATGCTACTAAACAATGAATGGGTTATTAATGAGGTCAAGGAAGAAATCAAAAGATACCTAGAGACAAATGAAAATGAAAACATAATGACTCAAAGCTTATGGGACACGGTGAAAGCAGTCCTAAGAGGGAAATTCATAGCAATAAAGGCCTACCTCAAGAAACAAGAAAAAGCTCAAATAAATGATCTAACCTTACAAATAAAAGAACCAGAAAAAGAACAGCAAACAAAACCCAAAGTGAATAGAAGGAAGGAAATAATAAAGATCAGAGTAGAAATAAATGAAATAGAATCTAGAAAAACAATATAAAAGATTAATGAAACCAAGAGCTGGGTCTTTGAAAGGATAAACAAAATTGACAGACCCTTAGCCAGACTCATGAAGGAAAAAAGAGAGAGGACTCAAATAAATAAAATCAGAAATGAAAGAGGAGAAATAACCACAGACTCCACAGAAATACAACGGATCATAAGCAAATACTATGAGCAATTATATGCCAACAAACTAGACAATCTGGAAGAAATGGACACATTCCTAGAAACATACGCTCTCCCAAGACTGAGTCAAGAAGAAACAATATCTGAACTGACTAATTACCACCAGTGAAATAGAATCAATAATCAAAAACCTCCCAAAAAACAAAAGTCCTGGACCAGATGGCTTCATAGGCAAATTTTACCAAACATTCAAAGAAGAATTATCACTTATTCTTCTCAAACTATTCCAAAAAATTCAAGAAGAGGGAAGCCTTCCTAACTCCTTTTATGAGGCCACCATTACCTTGATTCCAAAACCAGGTAAAGACATTACAAAAAAAGAAAACTATAGGCCAGTATCTCTTATGAACTCTGATGCAGAAATCCTCAACAAAATATTAGCAAACCAAATTCAGCAATACATTAAAAATATCATACACCATGATCAAGTTGGATTTATTCCTGGGATGCAAGGTTGGTTCAATACCCACAAATCAATTATTGTGATACACCACATTAACAAATCGAAAGAAAGCAACCATATGATCATATCAATAGACACAGAAAAAGGGTTTGACAAAATCCAGCATCCATTTATGATAAAAACTCTGACCAAAGTGGGAATAGAGGGAACATATCTCAACATAATAAAGGCCGTATATGACAGACCTACAGCTAATATCATACTCAATGGGGAAAGGCTAAAAGCATTTTCCTTAAGATCAGGAACAAAACAAGGATGCCCATCTTCCCCACTCCTCTTCGACATTGTATTGGAAGTCTTAGCCAAAGCAATAAGACAAGAAAAAGAAATAAAAGGCATCTGAGTTGGAAAGGAAGAAGTAAAACTCTCGTTATTTGCCTATGACATGACACTATATACAGAGAACCCTAAAAATTCCACCAAAAAACTGTTAGAACTGACCAATAAATTCAGTAAAGTAGGAGGTTACAAAATAAATATTCAGAAGTCAGTGGCATTTTTATACACCAATGGTGAACTTTTGGAAAGAGAAATTAAAAAACAATCCTATTTACAATTGCATCAAAAAACTATAAAATATCTGGGGATCAAATTAACCAAGAAGATAGAAGACCTGTTTTCCGAAAATGACGTCACTGAAAAAAGAAATTGAAGAAGATACAAATAAATGGAAGCATATACTCAGTTCATGGGTAGGAAGAATCAACATCGTTAAAATGGCCATACTACCCAAAGCAATCTATAGATTCAATGCAATCCCTTTCTAAATACCAATGGCATTTTTCAGAAAGCTAGAACAAACAATCCTAAAATTTATATGAAGCCATAAAAAACCCCGAATAGCCATGGAAATCTTGAGAAAGAAGAATAAAGTTGGAGGTATCACACTACCTGATATCAAACTATACTATAAGGCTACGGTAATCAAAACAGCATGTACTGGCATAAAAACAGATATATTGATCAATGGAACAGAACAGAGAGCTCAGAAATAAATCCACACTTATACTCTCACTAAATATATGACAAAGGAGGTAGGAATATACAATGGGGTAAAGACAGTATCTTCAATAAATGGCGGTGGGAAAATTGGACAGATACATGCAAAAGAAAAAGTAAAAAGAAACTGGACCATCTTCTTACACTGTGTACAAGAATAGGCTCAAAATGGATTAAAGACTTAAATGTAAGACCCGAAACCATAAAACTTTTAGAAAAAAACATAAGCAGTAAACTCTCTGATACTACTAACAGGAATTTCCTTTCAGATATATCTTCTTGGTCAAGGCAAACAAAAGAAAAAATAAACAAATAGGACTACATTAAACTAAAAAGTTTTTGTATGGCAAAGGAAACCATCAACAAAACAAAAAGACAACCGACTGTTTGGGAGAATATATTCGCTAATAATACATCTGATAAGGGGTTAATTTCCAAAATTTGTAAAGAACTTATACAACTCAATAACAAAAAAACCCAAAAAATCCAATTAAAAAATGGGCAGAAGACCTGAACAAATACTTCTCCAAAGAAGAAATAAAGATGACTAACAGACATATGAAAAGATGCTCAGGGTGGCTAATCATCAGAGAAATGCAAATTAAAACCACAATGAGACATCACCTCGCACCTGTCAGAATGGCTATTATCAATAAATGAAGAAACAGCAAGTGTTGGCGAGGGTGCGGAGAAAAGGGAACCTTCATACTTTGTTGGTGGGACTGCAAATTGGTACAGCCATTATGGAAAACAGTCTGGAGGTTTCTCAAAATATTAAAAATGGATATAACTTTTGACCCAGCAATTGCACTTCTAGGTATTTATCCAAAGAAAGCCAAAATGATAATTCGTAAAGATCTATGCACTCCAATATTCATGGTAGCACAATTTACAATAGGCAAGACATGGAAGTAATCTAAATACCCATCAACAGACGATTGGATAAAGAAATTATGGTTCATATATACAATGGAATTTTACTCAGCCATTAAAAAAATGAAATCTTACCATCTGCAATGACATGGATGGACCTAGAGGTTATGGTGAGTGAAATAAGTCAGACAGAGAAAGATAAATACCATAAGATTTCACTTATATGCGGTATCTAAGGAACAAAAGAACAAATTAATCAAAACCAGACCCACAAATATAATGGACAATTTGGTGACGGACAGAGGGGAGGGGGCTGGGAGAATGGGGTGAAGGGTTAAATAAGTACAAATTAGTAGCCGATAGTTGGGCATGGGGATGGGAAGCACGGCAGAGGGAATGCAGTTAGCATTAATATGATGACTAAGTGGAGGGCCAGGGGAGGGAGGAAACAATTGGGGGATTGTTTTATGAACAGTATAGCTGTTTTACCAATGTACTGTACTTGAAACTAATTTAAATAAATAAATTCATTAAAAAAGTTTAGGATCCAAAAACAAAAAAAGAAGCAACTTTATTTTGTCTCCCACTGCCCACTGAAAATGTATTCAATGAAGATATTCCTTCATGGATGAAAATAGATGCAGGCACCATAACTTTTCTATCATTCTTATATGATAGTACTTCCATTAACTTTGTCTCAAACACTGTTTCAAATTAGTCAATAAGATGTTTGGTCCTATATTAATAAAAAAACCTGTTAACTTGATTCACTATCAAAATCTTTTCTCCATCTCCAGGTTGAGCCAGCCTCAGACATGGAAGTCTATGGTAGGGAACAAGCAATGCCTGGTTTCAATTCCTCTCCTTCCTCAAGCTTGAACCACCACATCACTCTGTTCTCACTACTTATCAGCTCTCTCCATTTGCTAGCTGCTGTTTCTTATCCTGAAAGTTCAAAGGGAGGAAGAGAGAAAAGGAAGTGAGGGATTCAGAAAGTTCTGACTTGAAAGTGTTCATCATTAGTTCACTGTGTGCTCTCTTGGTCCAGCAGGTGATTCTTTCCTACACAGTGCCCTTTCATGGGCTTTTTAGGGTCCCTACACCCTCCTTTGGCTCCTTGACACCAGAGGATAAACAACTAATCTCTCTTTTGGGGGTTTATGAAGACTCAGGCTCCTTCCTCAGGTCTTGGGCATCCAGCTTGACATATCCAACCTTTTTTGTCTGGAGTCTTTTTGCCCCTAGAAGGGCCCTATAGGATAGAACCATGGGTGACCTCAGGCCAACACTTACTCCCTTATCACTGTTGGAACAGTAGTGCAGTGGCCGTATAGCAGCAATCTCTTGGTTCTGTTGTAAGGTAGTTGTCGGACTCTCTCTCCAACCCTAGATCATCTTGGAGTTAAACCCAGGCCACTGTTTAATCACTGCAGGCATGATTTAGCACTTGTCTTCTGTGTCATTCAACTCCAGAGAGCACATTTCAAAGCTCTCAGAGTGACCCCCTTTGAAATATGTCACCCTTTGAAAGGTTTGATTTGAGAAAGGCATCCTTCCATTAGGATAAGTGAAAATGGCTTTCCCCAAGGATATTTTCCTCGTGATACCTTTACTCTTTTTCCACTCTCTGACCCCTTTATTGGTCAATGATCTGCTGAGAAGAATCAAGAGTCATGGAATTGCTTCACAGAGATGTTGTATGAATATCTGCATGTGTGCATTCCTTTCATATCTCTTGCAGTGTTTGCCCCCCTCCCCCCCGCCCTGCAGTACTAACACTTCAATTGCTGAAGTAGAAAGATTTGCATTCAAATATCCTAATAACCTGTGGTCCTTCGATCCTGGCTGTGCACAGATTTACACAAAGTGTTCTAGAACACATATGTCTAGACTCCTTTTTCAGACTATCAATCACAACTTCTGTGGTCCAGCAACTAGGAATCAAAATTTGAGAAGCTCAAGAGCTAATTTTGAAAGTCTGTGAAGGTTTTTGATTCATTGATAGGTATAATCAAAGATGGGTAAATGAGGTGATGCTCCTAAGTTTCTGGTCTTCTTGGTGGAAATATTGTGAATGATGTTCTCATAAACTATTCTAAACAATATGTACCCTAAAATTTTACTTTTATATATAAAAACTGGGCAAATTTTGAATAGTATCTTGGTGGAGAAATGATGAACCCATGAAGTTTTATGAATTTAGATAATTTCGATGTTCTTTTTAATTTCCTTTTACTTCAAAGTCATTTGGTAGATAATCAAATATGTATCACATGCAATCAAATATGGATCATATGATTTCTTGTGTGTCATTGCGAAAGAGGTTAGCATGGGTGGAGAAACCATGATTTTGCTCTTATTATCAATTCAGACCCTCTTCTGGGGCTTAATTTTCCCTAAAGTAATAATATTGAAATACATTTTGATTTACTTCCGGAGAAATAAAATTTTCCAGGGAAGTCTGCCCCTGAATGCATAATATGAAAAAATACACAGATGATATTTTAACTAAGAATCATAATGAAACACTTCAGGCCAAATAAAATTTAACAGAAAGAAAAGCATTTGCTCTGTTAATTCATTTTATGCCACTGTTCTTTGAGATAGCATGCAGAAGCCACCTGATATTATTATTAGGAAGACTGGGGCAATGGCAAGATGGAACTACCAAATCAATCAGGAAAGTAAAGGATATTGTACTCATGGCCCTGTTTTGATATGAATTTAAACTTAACTCACCTTTGAGAGTCTTAATCCACAATTTTAAACTTGGAATCAAACAAAAATTATAATTAAATATGTCACAGACAGACAGAAGTTCATTTGTAAAGTCAGGAATTACAGGCAGTTACCCATGTGGAATGACTTAAGGGGCTGTGTGGGCAGGGTAAAATTCTTACTTATAAATATCAGTGCCTGATATATCAGCATTATCTCATATATGGTTTTTTTTGTGGGTCAGAAATCTAGATAGTTAGCTGGGTCTTCTGCATTATGGTTTTTTATGAGAATGCAATCAGGGTTGGAGTCTCACCAGGCCAAGGCTTACCTGGGGAAGGATCCCCTTTGAAGCTCACGTTTGCTGGAAGGATTCAGTTCCTTAAGTACTATTGGACAGAGGGCCTCAATTCTTCATTGACCATTGGCTGGCAGCTGTCTCAGTTTGTGCCATATGGGCTTTTTCAACAGGGCAGCTTGCTTCATCAAATCCAGAAAGAGAGGGAATCTGCCAGCCAAGTAGAAGCTGCAACTTTTTAAATCTAATTATGAAAGTAATATCTTGTTGCCTTTGCTATATCTTATTGGTTAGGAGAAAATAACTAGGTTCAGCTCACTCTCAAGGGGAAGAAATTACACGACATGAATTCAGCAGACATGAATACTGGGGGACAACTTAGAGATCTGCCTATCATAGCCATCAACATGCAAAGAACCCTTAAATATAAATCTTCAGCTCAATCAAGAAAGTGCATGTGGATTCCCTCAAGAACCATAGCCCAAATATGTCCAAATCTACTTCTCTTGTCTTCTTTCATTGAATTTAATGCATCATCAGCCACTGAACTTCCCATCTTAGAAACTTGATCATGCTCAACAATTCTCCATTTTCTCTCACTACTTACATATGGTTCATCCGTAAGTCAGGAAGAAGCTATGGCCAGAATTTTCTTGAATTTCTCTAATTCACCCAACCGTCACTATTCTCTACTGATCATCTTTCACTTGGATCCATTGAATGAGCCTTCAAAGACTCTTCCATGAGTTCTTTTAATTCCAATCCACCACTTCCATAACTTGGTAATGTGCTTGAGTTATTTCTTCTCCAGAGTATTCCTCTCTTTTTTCCTATCACTATTTCTTGCCCAGAAAACTCTTATTTATTAAGACCGAGTTGAAATGGATGTAATTAGTAGAAATCTGTTTACACCTCATTAGACTGCAAAGGTTCTATCTCTGAAATATTAGAGAAAAATGATATACAATATAAAGATCACAGGAAAATTTTACTCCGAAGAGAAAAATTTTCAGGTATGGGCAAGCAACAACTCGTATTCACTATTCTTCTAAATGTAACTATAAAAATGTGCATGTAATTTTAAAGTAAAGAATGTTATCTCCAGTTTATAAGCATTCGTTAGAAGTGCTATTATTATTTTTTTTTTATGTGTGCTTTTCTGTGTTTTACTGTTTCCTTTGCTTGGAGTAACAAAACACAAATATTCAAAAAGTTATTTAGCAAGAGCACACTGAAATATCTAGTTTGACTATAATTTATCAAATTGTCTAAATAAATTTAGAAAATTATTTTCTAGAGCACTGTGGTGTAGTAGGTAAAAAACAAAACAAAACAGGGACTAAGAGACCTAAGTTTTAATGCCAATTCTGCCACCAACCTGTTTTACTTCTTTGGAGATTTTTTTCCATTATGGTTAAATATCTTTATTTATATAATTAAGAAATGGGACTAGATCACTGGTTAAAACCTCTGTTCTTCTAAACCCTTAGGTGGCAGTGCTTTATGGGTTCTGAAATAGGGTCTTGATCATAGTGTGGATTCATTAAATATTTACGTTTTTACTATTCCTTTTACCTTCACCACTAATATTTAGTTTCACCTCTACGAATAACAGCTTCTGTCTCTTGACTCTCACCTCTTGTTTTTGCTGCTACCTCTAATTAAAAATAGAGATGGCAAGAGTTGGCTGTCCTTCCTTGCCTCACTGAGCCTCTCTTATCCTCTTTCGGCTCATGATTTTCAGTTTATACAATGAGTTATTTTTCTATAAGCAAATTGCTTTTAAGAGAATTTGAGTCTAATAATTCTCGTTAATTAAAGTCTATTCATATCTTTAGATTGCTAGAAAATTACTAGCTCTGAACAACTTAGAATTTTTAAACAATTATAAATTCAAACGACTTTAATTTAATACATTGATTTATCCTTTTTGTGGCTTTCTGTATTGTAGATCAATTTCCTGAAAACTTCATGTTAAAAATGAAATCATTGTATAGTAATTGCTTTAGTTGAAAGTCTAATTCTACTTGGCAAACCATGATTATTATATTGCATGTAGAATTAGTATATACATTAGTTTACATTAGGCTAGCCTCAGACTCTGATCACTAGCCCATGAGAATTTCCCTTAATTCTTACTTATTCATTAGAGTTAGAAAAATATTTTTGTTGCTAGGCATGCTATGATTTAACATTAATATGTTTTAGGAACTTTTATTTTCCTATAATTGTCTAGTATATTATTGGTAGTCATGGAGGGAGATGTAGAGTTGAGGTACAGAAAAGAAAAATGTGACGATATCACTGAAGAATAGTGTTGCAGATCTTGTTTCTTACAGTAGGTTTTACTTATTATTTTCTTGCTGTCAATATAACATCTTATTTAGTTATTAGAGTGATCTATTAAGAAGTTGGGTAACAGTAGGCACTGTAATTCTCTGTTGAGGGCATTGTGTGAACCACTGAATATGTACCAAGACATGTAAACTGAATGGCTCCCAGGTCTAAAATGACTTCCTTGATATGTGATACATGGAAGCTATGTAAGAGATTTTATTCTGCATGTAACAAATGAGATAGAGAATTCCCTGTAGAGATGCCGTACTTCTTACAATCCGGAAACACTAATATTCCACATGTTAAGATCACTCATAGACCTGATTCATTACAGGTTTAGATATTTAATTGCTTTGTGCAATAACTGAAAACTTATTTCTCACATGCACCATGACTCCTTGATGATAAATATAAAATTCATAAGAAGAATCAATTTAGTTTAACAAGAAGAATCAATAGCCTAGTGAAATCATATTAATTTGACATTTCAGGATTACTTTACATTCATTCAATATATGTTTATTAAATGCCTATTCAGTGATAGGTACTACTAGCATCAAAGATGAATGCTCCATAATTGTATTTCTTCTACAGGAGAGCATCTCAATATGCAGGGAGAGATTCAACTCCAAGTGGGAACTAGTCATCTTTGTTATTAAGATTTCTCCTATCAGGTGACTTCAGATCTTGTAAGGCTATGACCAGTGAGCTGCTGAATGGACTCTGGCAGGGCCTATTTATTCTAGCTTGTACCAGACATCTTTCTTTATTCAACTGCTCCACTTACTGCCAGAGCTGGACTTTCAGGTCCTAAAAGAGGTCAAGGATAAAAACAGAAAATACAAGTTAATCTGTAAGACAAATGAGGAAAACGTTAATAATACTGCAAAGGAAATAATTTTTTAACGAGAAGAACCAAGGAGCACTGGGTGAATATCTGCATTAATACTGCAGACCAGGCCAGGGAAAAAACTTCTTGATAGAAGTTGACTGTTCAAAAAGTGCTATGATGTAGGCCTCGAGGCCTACCTGAATTTTGCTGTAATGATTAGAACTGTCTGTGACTTATTTGTAGCTCAAGGATTGGAGACACTATCATATCATCATTTATTCAACTGAGTTAAATGGATTGTTAGGCAGAAGCAAAAGTACTGTGACTTCAGGGTCAGATTTAACTAGTTTGCAATACTGGCTCTGATATCAGGAAAATTATTTAACAACTCAGTTTTTTCATTTTCCAAATAGAGTAGTATCTATTCTATAGAGTAGCTGTGGTGATTAGATAGAATAGAATATTATTACTGGCTAAATACTGAATGAGTCAAACAAGTAAATATAAAGCCCCACGTCTAGCCCAAGAATGCTGTCAATAAATGTGTTTCCTTTCCCTTCATATCTCTCACCATAATTTCTAATGATTCCATGCTTTTTCAGGAAATGATTTTCTAAGAATGAACCTGTACACCCAATTAGGTAACTGAGATCTCAGATTAAAGTTGTTGTTATTGTTGTTGTTTTTTGGTACAGTAGAGAGTAGTATTAAGAGCACAGACTGTAATTTTTTCGGGTGCAAAAATCAGCTCCGATGTTAGCAAGTTGAGTAGCTATGGGAAAAGGTCTTGACTACTCTGGGACTCAGTATATAAAATATAATCTCTCTCATAGAAATGATATAAGAATTACATGAATTAATACATTTAAAGCATCTGGCACACAGTAAGCTTTTTAAAAAAACGTTAGCTCAATTTAAACATAAAGTACTCAGAATAGTGCAAAGAGCAAAATTATCAAGTCAGAACTCAGGGCCCTAGTTTCACCTTTACATCTGCTAGGTTTCTAAATCAAGGTGCTTAACTTTACTAAATGTTAGTTTACCTATTTATAAAATCAGATTAATATTACCTTCCTGTTTAGCCTATATTACAGGGACAAACTAAATGAGATGATGTAAATTAGATGATAAGCATATTCTGAGCAATGTTATTATCTAGGAAAGTGTTAACAATCTACAATCTAATGATGCTAGAAGAAAACCGTTCATTAAACAGTTATATATGCACTATTTTAAACTTGGCAGTGCCAAATCAGGAGTGCATTCAATCCTATAAGAACCAGATTAGGAAAACAAACCACAGAGGTCTTCAACTGTGCTTCAATTTATGTCTCATACCTTAATTCTCTCCTCTGTTTATAACATTTCTTTGAATAATTACTAATGATAAGAAATAGCTTCTTGACTTTAGGTCCTGGATTTTGAAGTTAAATTCTAAAGACTAAACTCAAGGCACATTATTATTATTATTTTACTTTTTTCACTAGTAAAATGTAATTATATGAACCTAGAAGAGAAGCCACTTCCACAAGTTATATATTTAAATTATTCTATAAAAGCTTAACATTTCAAGTACTTTAACCTACTTAAGGGAACTAGTGCTGTGCTGGGATTAAGCCAATCCAATTAGTTTGTGGAAAATACATGAAAGATGTTTTTCCATAAGGAAGAATGAAAGGTGATAAAGCTGTGGACAGAATGTGGCTGATCTTCATGGTGAATTAATTTGAACGTTCCCGCCTTTTTCCTCCTCAAATGCTCACTGCATGATTTCTTTCCAACCTCATTAACTTTAATGTCATGTATGAGGGAGATAAACAGGGTTGGAGGGAGAAACAAAGATTAAGAGAGGCAAGACAGGTTTGCAAGGTGAAAAAATGTTTTTGCCTTCAACACAAAGAATTTAACTGTCCCATTTGGGGAGGTTCTCTGTATTTATATGTTATATGTTAAATCCTTATTTTTCTTTTTGTGTTATTTATTAAAGTATAGTTGACATATTATATTAGTTTCAGGTTTACAGCATAATGATTCAACATTTATATACCTTATGATGTGAGGATCCCTTATTTCTCTATACATAAGATCTTTTAGAATTGTGCTGTGCTCTGAGGTTTGTTTGTTTTTTTTTTTTTTAAATGAAGCCTATTTCTATTACTATTTATGAAGTTTATAATAACTGTGGAAACAGAATAGAGAGCCAGGTAAGGTGATAGACTCTTTCCAGATAAGCCTGGTGAGATGACTCAGGAGTGCCAGACCCTCCAAACTCTGATACCATGTCAGCCTTCTCACCCATCCTGACCAGCTAATACACATGCCTGGAGAAGGGAAAACCTAGAATTCATGTGATTAATTTTCTGTTATTTCAGTGGAAAATGGCTCTACATAGAAATGAAATTGTGTAATAGGAATATAAAATCATTTTCCTTTTTAAAACTGTATTTTGAAGTTATTTCAAACCGACAGAACAGCTGCAAGAACAGTACAAAGAACACTCATCTCATCTATCCAGATTCTGTATGTGTTGTCAGCCTTTCTTACTATATGTAGATACCCCAAATTATCTAACAATATAAGAGCAATCTGCAGTTATGATGCCCTATCATCCCTAAATATTCCAGTGTTTTCCTCTTCAAATAAGGAAATCAACAGTGATGCAATACTACCATCCAATCCACGGACACCATTGAAATTTCACCAATTTCCCCAAAATGTTGTATTTTCATTCATGATCTGTAAACCTATGTTGCATTTACTTGTCATATCTCTTCGTTTTCAGTGGAACAATTCCTCAATATTTTCCTATCTCTAATGACCTGGGTAACATGATCCTCAACATGAGTTGAAATAATGTTTTCTCTTCACACAGGCCACTTATTCTTTGCAGAAATAGCATGGAAATGATGCTTTGCCCTCTCAATTCATGATAATGGAGGCACATACCACTAGTGATGTTAATTTTGATCACTTGGTCAAGTTGGGGTGTACCGGGCATCTCCATTTTAAATTCTCAATGCCCCCTTTGTAATTAATTAGTTCTCTGTAAGGAGAAATTCTGATATTACACTACTCTCCTGTTATGTATCAAACCTGTAACCAAACTTAGTATCCACTGATGACTTCCACCTGAATAAGCCACCAGTCTATAATGGTTTTCAAATGGGTGATTTTCTATTTCGATCATTCTGTCTTCATTTATTAGTTGTCATTCTATTTTAAGGAAGAGTTGCTTCCTTTAATCACTCATTTATTATTTCTTTCTTTATATGGGCCTTTATTCTTATTATTTTTAGTTTATTATACATACTTAAATTCCTATTTTATTCAATGAGCCAGTAATCCATTGCTCTCATTATTTATTTTGGTGCAAACTGTTGTAGATTTGACCCCTTTAAGCTAAATCCCATAACTTTTTGCATTTTCTTACTATCTGGCATAAAAAGATGTCCCAGGCTCATCTTGTTTTTATCTCACCTAGTACTGGAATCAGCCATCTCCCCAGGCAGCTCTGGTTTCCTCAGATGCACTAAATATCAGTCTGAGAAGAGGCTGGCCCTTCCTCTGTGCTGGGAATATATTTCTTACACACTTGATTTTTATGATCACTTCTACATTCTTTTCAAAATTATTACCTAACTGAAACTCTCTAAATGAAGTCTCAGTTAAAATAATATCTTTTCTTGAAGCCCTTATAGATCCTCCATGTAGAAATCACTCCTTCCTTCTTTTTGTCTTTCCCATTCTCACCTCTGCCCTTAGGTCTTCATGGACACTTCCTACCTACTTCTTTCTGGAAGTTGTTGCCTGTGAGGGATATTGGAATTCGATGAGTTCTTTTGCTTCATGTAATCTTTGAACAGACTTTGTTGACGACCTGGCTCATAATAAACACTATCACTGTATCTGCCTATTTTACTACTGCCATTACTTGCTATCCAGCATGTTCTCTGTGTATTTATGTCTGGTTTCTGAAAGCTGGTTGTATTCTGGGGATTCAGGTTTTGTCCCTGTTTTCCCCACATTTGGGCTATTTTTTTCCTAACCCCTGTAGCTATCCATTTCTATAACGTACACAGGGCCAGCCTCTTCTCAGACTGATATTTAGTGCCTCTATCACAGAATGCATAGTTCTCCTAACAGTTGTACATAATCCTTATATTAAACTGTAAGCTCAAGGCCAAAACTTTTCTCCTTTTTATATACTCTATAGCAGCGGTCCCCAACCTTTTTGACACAAGGGACTGATGCTCTTATGAGAATCTAATGCCTGATGATCTGAGGTAGAGCTGAGGCGGTGATGCTACCGCTGGGAAGTGGGCTATAAATACAAATGAAGCTTCACTTGCTTGCCTACCTGCTGCTCATTTCTTACCGCATGGCCTAGTTCCTAACAGGCCATGGGCAGGTACTGGTCCATAGCTCGAGGGTTGGGCATCCCTGCTCTACAGAACATAAATCAAAGCCTTAAAATGATGGTTGCTTTCTAAAATTCGGTGTGTGATAAAGTAATTTTCTGATATCCTTCACTAAGATAATTCTACCTCTGTTGAAATGATTTGTGGTTAGGATTTGGTTTAATGATTATTTCCAATATTATAACTCCACCTAATCTAATATGGTCCAGTGTAGTATAGAATGAGACAGTATAGTTCCAGGAAATTTCTTGAAAACGAAAATGTATTTTTGCTACAATGTATTTATTTGCCCTATATTTGGAACTTCAAAAGCCTTGGATTAATGTTAAAGTAATTTGCTAGAGAAAGCTAAATTTACAGAAAAAATATTATTTATTTTAGGATTCTGTTTTCCATAATTCCAGAGTATTTTCACCCTTCTGACAAATTAAAACATCTTACATAGAATTTTCTTGGCCATTCACATGTTTTGAAGGCTAAGGCTTGTCATTGAGAGGCTAGATTCATAATTCAGAAACATTTATTCTCACCATAAATGTGGTAGCGGAGGCCTAGCTAACTGTTTCCTACCCTTCCCCTTATAGGTAAGGGAGTTTTCAGTGTCACAGCTAACGTGGCACAGACCACCAGCCCTGGTCAGTCACTTCCCTTACGGCCTGCCCACCAATTAAAATATGTTTTATTATGAGGAAGTATAAGATGTATATAAAAGGAAAAGCCTCACTGAGATCAGGGCTCAGCCTTTGGATGCAAATCCGCTGAGCCGGTGCCAGCATCAATAAATGTTACTTCCTACTCATTGCCTCAGTGTCCTGTCTCTCTGTCTGAGTATCCTGCAATATTTCTGGGGGCTTGTCTGGGATTAGAGATGGCGAGTATTGGTCTTCGGGGTTTGGCCCCCAGGACACTGGGAGAAGTAGACTCCACCTGGCGCCAGTGGACCTGTTGTCCACAGGGGAAAATGACTCTTCCAGCGGACCGGGGCAGCAGCTCCGAGAGCACAATGGAACCTGGTGAAGCACAGGAACCAGCGCAGGACTGCCTGACAGACAGGTGGGAACTTGGGTCCAGGTATTTGATCTGCCTCTAAAGAGGCAGAAGGGGAGTCTGATCAACTCCAGAAATCACCCAAATAGTCTCTGGAAGGAGACGAAATCGTGACTTCTCAGGTTTATTTTGGGCAGAGGGTGGTGTTTGATGAGTGCCTGAGTGTGAATGAGATGCTGCCTGACCACGAAGTGAGTGTTGAGCCCTTATCCGCGGTTCCACAGTGAACCTCATACTGCTTAGGGTGGTATCACTGGATCTCCAGGAGATGTCTACTCCAGTGATCCGAGTTGCGGTTTTATACTGACCCACCAATTGCCAAGAGGCACCTAAAATATCCCCGTGAGGGCAGCGGCTAGAGACTAGGGTGAAGTGAATCCCTGAGCATGCGTGCATCACCGTCACACAGGTAGAATATGGGTGAAGAAGGGAGTAAGCAGACCTCCTTAAGATATATGATAAAGAATTTTAAGGAGAGCTTTTCAGGAGATTACGGTGTGAAGCTCACTCCCCCAGAAACTTTGTACTTTTTGTGAGATAGACTGGCCCTCATTTGATGTAAGGAGGCTGTCAGAAGGACCCCTGTACAAGGCAGTCATAGCCAGAGTCTATCAGGTCATTATAGGGAATCCTGGTCATCTAGACCAGTTTCCCTATATCGATAGTTGGCAAGATGTGGTCCTGACTCGACTCCCTTGGTTGAGAGCCTGTCTAGAAGAGAACTGCAGAGTAATATTGGCCTGGGCCACTGTAACCTCCAAATGCCGATCTAAAGAAAAGAAACCAATATTGCCAAGTGAGTCAGAGGATACCCCACCGCCATATGCTCCCATTTATCCACCTCTGCCAAGGGACCTGGAGCAGCCGGTTATGCCCCTGAGACCCTTGTCCCCAAGTCTGCATGAAAACAACCTGGAATCCACCAATATCCCATACTTGTTGACCTCTGTAGATTCTCTGCCACCTCCAACCCCTTATGGCCTGACTGGAACCTGACCAAAAGCAGCAGTCTCTAGAGGAGAGGCCCTCCAATTACCCCTGTGTGAAACACGGGGTCCCCTATACTATGACCAGGATGGCCACATACAGGGCAGCCAACAACAGAGGAACTCCAGCAAGTCACCCAAGCTGCTTTAAAGTGGCTAGAGGAACGTGCCCTAGTATAGACCTTAAACATTCAGACCTATGCCCAAAACCAGTTCCCCAAGGAGAACCCCCAATGAGACCTCAGTGAGGACAAAGGACTCCAACAGATACTCAAGTGCTATCAGGAGGCTCTTTGAGGTGGTCTAAAAGGAGCGAAGAAAGCCATGAATATGAGTAAGAACTCAGAGGTACTCCAGGGACCCGAGGAAAGCCCAAGCCAATTCTATGAGAGGCTGTGTGAGGGGTTTCGCCTTTATACCCTCAATGACCCAGAGGCGGCCGAAAACCAGAGAAAGTTAATGCTGCTTTTGTCAGTCAGGCCTAGGGGGACATCTGGCGCAAACTGCAAAAACTAGAGGGCTTTGCTGGTATGAACACCAGTCAATTGTTAGGGGTAGCAACAAGAGTGTTTGTCAACCGCCCTAGTAGAACAATCAGGACATTCCTGGAGAGGTTCCCTGACGGGCCAGGGATGGGGCCAGAGGAGAATGCGACCGAAAGAACCACCTCACTCAGAAATGAGGTTGGGGTGGGACCAGTACGCTCATTGCCACCAAAAGGGTCACTGGAAAAACAAGTCCGCCTATCGACCACAGAGTTTGGGACAGGTGGAATGCATGAACAGGACCCTTAAGACTCAGTTGAGAAAACTATGTCAGGAGACACATCTACATTGGGACAAAGTATTCCCCATGGCATTATTAAGAATCAGGTCGGCCCCAACCAAGAAGACTGGGTTCTCCCCCTACGAGATCCTACATGGGCAACCACCCCCGCTCATCAAGGGAATACACGGAGATGGAAATAGGCGAATTGACACTAAGGCAGCAGTTAAAAGCCACTGTGCACTACTTTGCAGGCTCTCAACCACTGGGTTAGGGAAAGGCCACCTGTTAGTCTGACTACTGAGGCCCATTCCTTTAGGCCAGGAGATTTGGTGTGGGTCAAGGAATGGAATGTCCAACCCTTAAAGCCTCTTTGGAGGGGCCCATTCACTGTTATCTTGTTTGCCCCCACTGCAGTAAAGCTTGCCAAGATAATGCCTCGGATTCACCAGAGCAATCTTAAACCAGTGGCCACAGACTAGGAGTGCATTTCACACTCCACAGAGCCTTAGACTAACCCTCTGAAAGAGGTTGACTGGCCTTACAGATCTAAAGAATATCGGCCCCACTCTGGTCACACTGGAAGCTGACCAATGCATGTGTGGCAGAAGCCTGAGGACGGCGAACAGGATTAAGATGATGCTCTCTGACCCAATCTGGGGCCCGAGCATCAAAGGAAAGAATGTGGTAGTGGAGGCCTACCTAACCATTTCCTACCTTTTCCATAATAGGTACGGGACTTTTCAGTGTCACAGCTGATGTGGCACAGACCACTGGCCCTGGTCGGTCACTCCCCTTATGGCCTGCCAACTAATCAAAATACACTTTACTATGAGGAAGTATAAGATATGTATAAAAGGGAAAGCCCCGCTGAGATCAGGGCTCAGCCTTTGGATGTGAATCCACTGAGCTAGTGCTGGTACCAATAAACACTACTTCCTGCTTATTGCCTCGGTATCCCATCTCTCTGTCCGAGTATCCTGCAACATACTTTAAAATATAATATGTAAAATGCCAATTAACTTAAAAAATCACCATGTGTTAATTAGCTGACTTACCATTAGACAATATAAAAATAGCTCCAATGAACATAAAATGAAAAAGCTTATATACTTCATCTCTGGAACCTACAGGTCAATTGATGTTTTATTTCTCGTGGGCTTTATTTGTTACCTTAGTAAGAAATATTAGGGATAAATTTATAGTTAGAGTTTGAGTTCTGTGTTCAACTGTTCTAACTCCTGTTTTTAAGATGTTTTCCTTAATAAATGGATATTCAATTTTAGTATCTATCAGAATTGCTTGTATGGGAGGGTCTTAGTTAATATTTGGTCAATTTAATTCAACATAAAGATTTGCTCATGCCCAAATTACTGTAAAGCAGGCTGTTTATTAATCCAATGTATCATTCACTTAAAAACTGATATACAGTGAGAATTTGGCAACCTTCAAGCCCTTGCTCCCATGAATTGTTTGCTTAATAAGAACTTGACATGTTTCGGGTGAATAGGCTTTCTTGGAGTTTCATTTTTGTTCCTCTCTTTTTGTTCGCTCTTTCCATTTCTGAAATTCATTCTTGTTTTAAGATTTTTGAGTATACAAGAGAAATTATTCACTAGCTCTTTATTCCTCTTCAATGAAAACAGCAAGATTTTTGCTAGAAGCACAAGTTTTAATGGAGTTTGTTTTAAAATATAGCAAGACTTTTAAGAAAAACAGAGAACCTTCAGTCTTTTCACAAGCACTGTCACCATGAGTGATTTCATATTTCAGACATCAGGTCCAAAACAGCCAAAAGAACATATAAAATAAAAAATCAGAAATAAAATCTTTCACTTTTTTGCCAGCTAGTATAATCTTGAATTTGGCAGTCATCCAACTTTGCTTTGTAGGACCCTTCAAAAACGGAAGAGCCTACACTGTTTTTCCTATTTTGGTGTGAAAAACTCAAATTTAGTTACGTTGTTCAAAATTGGGTTCAGTATCAACGTTACAAAATGATTGTTTCTTCCTCTGCCAAGATCGGGCATCTCCACAACTGGGCTATTTTAGATTTGTTCATTGGAGCATATGAACTAATAACAATCCAGAAATCGGCTTGGCTTACTATGGAATAAGCTTTCAATAAATACTTGTTGAATTGAAATTGCCTTGTGATGCACTGATGAGAAATCATCAGATATTGATGAATGTCTGCTGACCTTTTATCACAGCCACTTTCAAGTCAGACATCAAGTCTGCTTTCCATTCTCAGTCTGGAGAACCTATTATCCTTAAAGGCTTTGTTTGCAAAATACATTATCAGTAAAAGCAGAATATGCTGTTAGAAAGATAATGTGTTTACGCAGAGCTCAGTAAACTATTTTACACAGTAGTAAAAAATGAAACCAGTCGTGTCTCCTCTTCCTCTGTAATGTAAGGCACTGTAAACTTCTAGGTCTCAAAAACTATAATAAATGTGCCCCAGGAAACTATACCTTAAAAATTCACATATGTATTCTCAGCAGAAAAATTTGCATTTGATTCATTGTGCTGGGACAACTATTGCAAGTTTGCTTGCAAAATAAATTTTACGTATTGTACTTAGAAGGCTCAAGTGTTGAATGTGATTTTAAGTGCAATGTCTACTGCAAGGCCAAACACTCACAGCTTTTGTTAGAAATTCTATTTTACTTGAAGGTTGATAAATAGGTTGACTTGAAGGCAGAAATTATGGAATAACTCTTATCAAAATTGGGTTCAGTATCAACGTTACAAAAAAAACTAATTGTGCTAAACTATTTTTATTACCCAATAAAGAAATTACTATGAGAGGGCCCTTGCGTAGAACACAAATAGGTTTCCACAGTCAACAGTCCTTGTTAGTTAAAACCCTTCCATGTTCCTTTCAAAAGTCATGAAAAGCTCAGAATGAAAGGAGGCATTATTTTTAGGACATTGTGCCATTTATGAAACTTGTTGCAGAGTTTGATACATAGCGGAAATGGAGAAAGGACCCCAGAGAGCCCTGAGCCCCACTGCCTCCGCGGGCGTAGTTACCCCCAGAAAGAGCACCACCACCATAGCCAGGCCCAGTCACCACCGCCCGTTGCAAGTCTGAGCAGCTGGGGGAGACCAGCAGCACCCGCCCGAGCAGCCTCCGCGCTGCCTACTCCATGCCCAGCACCACCTGCAGAGGAGCGGGTGCAGCCTCCGCGATGATCTCACGTCTCCTATGTGGGGCAAGGGGGAGACAACAAGATCGATGCAAGGAAGGCTTTGGGTACCGTAAGGTGGTTCAATGTAAAAAACATAAACAGTTTCATCAATAGGAATATGACACCAAGGAAGATGTATTTGTACGTTCCACAGCCATGAAGAAGAATAACCCCAGAAAGTACGTACCTTCGCAGTGTAGGAAATGGAGACTACGGAGTTTGACGTTGTTGAACAGCAGAGGGCGCCGAGGCAGCAAAAGTTTCAGGCTCCGGTGGAGGTCCGGCGCAGTGCGGTGAACGTAACGCAAACCGGAACCATTATGGCGGCTCTGCATGTCCCCCGGGACAGTGTGCACAGCTGTCTCACGCCTTTCCCCGCAGAATGACGGGAATAGTGAGAGTTCAGGAAGCATGAAGGACGGAAGAATGTTCCCGCAGGCCAGGCCCAGCACCGCCAGTCCTACCGCAGGCCACGGTCCCACCTACATGTGGAGACCGCCTGGTTGCCACCACGATATTCCAGCCCTCGTGTGCAGGGAGACAAGACGGAGGGTGCTCACCACCAGGGTGCAGGAGAACAAGGTAGGCCAGGGAGACAGAATCTGTATGGAGGTTATACCATAATTCTGCAGATAGCACAATAATGAAAATAAAATACAGGCTTTGTTTATGAGTGACCATATGGAATAGTAAAAAGAACATAAAACCAAGAGTAAGTATATATCCAGTCTCAGTTCTGTCTCTTATTGATTGTATAACTTTGAACAATTCATGTTACGCCTTTGGGTCTCACTTTCCTTTTTACAGAAGGAAGGATGAGAAGAGTAAGCTCTGATATCCTTTCTTGCTTTAAAATTAGATAAATTGTGTTCATCACCATTATTTTTGCCCCCAAGAGTAACTGAAGAATTCCACATGAAATTAAAACATAGATTTATTTTATGATTTAAAAAAAGCATCATGTTAAGTATTAGTGAAAGGGGAATAAAGGGTAGAATTAAATTTATTGCTTTTATAACCCGAAGCTTCAAATGCTACAGAGGTCATCTGAGCAATCTACCTGAACAGTGGGAACACAACTTTCCCAATTTGCCGGTGGAAAAAGAAGCGTGCAACAGTCTATGTCAACCTCCTGGCTCTTCCCCAGTCCTCTCTTCTCTACTTAGGGCATCACATTAACTTTCTCATTCAGTTACGTGGTATTGGATTCATTCTTGCCACACTTTTCTTGGTTGCTACTTGATTTGAAAGAGCTTTCGCCTAAATTTATAGAACATTACCGATCTACATCCGACCGATGTTGTGTGTGGCAGAGTGTTGATAAAACATGCCGAAATCCTTTGAGACTAAGTTTAAGTAAATATGAGGTATTATTATTGATAGGTCATTCAGTTTTAAAAGCAAGTTGACTCTTCCAGATTTTTGCATGTGTTAACCTATTTGGAATGATTGAAATGACATTTATGTTTGACTGACTCCAAGGGTCTGCCCTTAGGGACTGTTTGGAAAAGAGCATAGTTTGAAATTTCTCGGCTTGTTATGATTTCCCATATTGAAGGAACTAAGTTTACATTTAGTGGTAGTTGTTGAGCTTAGAAGTAATGAAATGTTCGAGTCTTTATAGTATGCATGTGACTGTGAACATAAGTCTGCCAAAAAAGCTATCAGCAGCATCATACACAGACCCTGACTTGTGAAGAAAAACTGCCAGATAGAGAGTTATTTAAAATATAGAGGTTTTCCACATTGGTTCTTCTTGGCCTTAAGGGAAAGAAGCGGATGTAAAGACATCTGGAAAGCTTTCATAAAGTGAGATTTTACTTATCTACCACTGGGTAGATACTTTTAATTTCCAGACTCTTTTAACTGTAAGGGGAACACATTTGCTCATCACTCTATGGAGTATTGTAGGAGAGAGGGAGGGCAAGACCTATTCCAAATAACAGCCTAATGTGACTGTATCTTCCACATGTTGACATTAAAAGTTTTTTAAACTAAAGAATGCAAGAGTTCCTAAATGACTTATTTATGTCATAGTGGACCTAAGCCCTTTTGTCCATTCTGTAGTGTGAATTGGAGAACATTTTTCTATTTTCCCGTCTAGATTTATTTGCTGTGATAGATCATTGACTTTAATATAAAAGAATATACATATACATTTTATATACATGTGTATGTATGTATATTTAATTCAGCAAGGAAAAAAGTTTGAAGTAGGATTTGCTGTTAGGACATATGGAGTAAAGGTTTCTCTTCTTTTTAGCCTTTCATTCTTTTGTTGCATCTGAAGAATTTTTTGTCCTGATTAGGAATTTGTGCTTGTGTTTGTGTGTCTCTTCTTTGATTTATGGTCTTAAGCTTTAGAGTTTTTGCAACTGAATTAAAAATTGATTTGTAGACAGACATATGTACTAAGAGTTATTGAACCAGACCAGAGATTCTGAAAACACTGGTATAAGAGGTAAAAGAACAGAGAGTGAGGAAAAAAGTTCCTTTGACAAACACGTGATTGTTATTAAGCAGTTTCAAATATGAGTTTTTAGTTATTGAGTTCCACACCTTGCATATTGTTTTTACAATACTTTGTGAAAACTTAAATGTTTATAATGTTTACAATACTTTGTGAAAATTTAGAAAATGTATGTATGGAATTTTAGCAAGATAGAATTTGAAGTGCTTTTGAAGATGAATTATTTAGAAGAGCATATACTGTGGAGGAAAAAAAATCTAAAGATGAATTTAATTTTGTACAAATGACCTGGAAATTGTAGTCTGTTACGTACTGTTTTCCAGAAATATGTATTTACCTGAAACCTCATCTTCTAGTCTAATACAAACTTCTGTCATTCAACCTAGAATTACAACTATTTGTTTTCTAATTATATGCGAAAAAAACAAAGCTGAGTGAAAGATTCAGAACTACTAAACCTTATAGCTTGAGTTTTTAAGATATTCTGAGTTGTTTTAATGGAATACCAAGGTATATAGTACCATGAATGAGCATTTGTTGACTTGGTCTCTCTACTGATGACCAAATTCCTTATTTTCTTCAGGAAAACTTTATCTCTTTCTGTTTATTACTTGTTTTCTTTAGTTATTGTGTTTTCAATTGTAGAGGAGGAGGAGGAAAAAATTAAAAATATATTATTTTGCCAGGCAACTAATAGCTTAGAAGAACACATCATTTATGAGTTTCTTGATGGATTGACATCAAGAATTCCTGAATTTACAAAATTATTTCAGGTTCACTTTATTAGCGTAGAAGTGGCTTGCATACATTTTTCTCACTTCTTTTGATTTTCATTTTCAGTGGAAAATGAAAATATATTTGACTTTATATATTTAACAAGTTATGATTTCTTTACTATTTACATGGACTACAGTGCATTGTAGCATATGGCGAAGCAATTTCCAGATGGCCTATATGTTGTCATTTGCTGTAGTGGTGTTTTTTTTCCCTAATATGCAGCTAACAATAAACATTTTAAAAAGAAGGTGAAAATACACAAGTGTGTTTTTCATCACTTATGTTTTGGGCGACTATCCCATCCTGCCTTCTCAAAATTAACTTACTGACTTATCTAGTAAGAATGGCTTGAGCACTAAAAAATAATAAATAAAAACATAATGAAAAATGGTTGTCTCTGAGAAACAAAAAGGAAAATAATGTCTAACATATAGAGGCTCATGCAGTTTCCCTTGGGCTGTCAATAGAAAAATGGAAGGAAGATCTAGAAGAGAAAATACACATGAGACCTCTTATTAGACTTCTGTAGATCACTTTTGTTTCTACAGAATTATAATAAGATTTATTTTTGTTAATTTTTGTTCAACATTGGTGGGGCAGAAAAGGCCATTCACTGCAAGTTTTATATGTATAAAACCATTTACTTACTTTTTTCTCATCTTTCTTTAAACCTAAATGTAATTTCGACTTCGATTTTTAATTTTTTCATTATAAAAAGTACATAATATATAGTATATGAAATAAGTTACTCTTCATTTTAACTGGCACTGTCGATTTTTTTAAAATTTTTATTTAGTTAACATATTAATGATATGTTTTCGTTTTTTATTAGAAATGTACAAATTACTCTTTTTAAGAAAGTATTTCATAATTAAAAGCTAGATTATTTGTGGTATGTCAGAATTCACTGAAATACAAATATAAAATAAAGAATCTTTGTTATAAGTCATTTACAACCAAAATAGAGACACAGATGCGGTGACAGTAGTAGAGGGGACATAGAATAATAGCATATGCCTCGTCATTTAAAGGAAGTAGTTTCATTGACTCTAGATAGGTCTATTATCTGTCAAATCGTTTTCTATTTCATTATAAAATTTGTAGGTTTATTTTGTTTTTAGGGAGAACCATATGGCCATTTGTTTCACTTAGAATGTACATGTTTATGAAACTATATAGCACTACATTGGAAGAAGAGTGATCTCTTTTTCTTTAAAGTCAGTTTTCTAAGAGGATTCTCCGTGCAATAATCAGTTTATACTTTTAGGGGTCAATCTGCATGAACAGATGTCCATGTATATCATTAGGTGTACAATTTTAGAACAGTGTTAACATTTGATTTCATGCAATGTTTTTTCATTTGGGATAGAAGAATTTCTTGGACACTTACATGGTAATATACAGCTTCTTGCAGCTTGAATTTTCTAGCTACACTCTCAGCAGGGCATTTCTTGCAGTATTTCAGTATATAGCTTAACTGTTCTTTTAGCTTGTCTCTTCTCTCTGGTGTCAGTTCAGAGCCTTCATTGATTTTTAATATGCAGGAACAAGAGGATGGCTGAGAATAACGGAATCATAGATCAGGTTCTTCCCCAAACCTTTATGAATTGGACTGAGGATGACAGTTGCTCATGAAATGACTGGATTTGGGATGTGACTAATATTTAACATGTGAGTTATGTATGAGGGTAACATAACTATGATGCCTTCTATTATTTTTTACATTATTTTTTCTACTATTTTCTATTTTTCTTTTTTTTTTTTTTATGCTAGTTTCTATTTTTTTTTTCTTATTTCCTCAGGGTTCTGAAAGACATTGAGGTCTGTCTTTCCCACTGCACCATAAATTCTTCTTAAGAAGGGGTTATATATTACCTATCTTTATTTTTCCAGTGCCTAGCACAATGTTTGACATATAGTTGGCACTGGTTGTGTTTTTTGAACTGAAATGAACTGAACTCAGTAAAAACTAATATGCCAGAATTACTTACTACGTAGTTATTTTTATTGGTAGAGAAATGTTAAACATCAATGGACATACCCATGTAATGATGAGCAAAAATCTAATGACCCATTCTTTTTCTTTATAAAGCAGAAGGAAAATGTACATAGTTTATAAGTAATTGAGACAATTTGGAACTCTTATCAAGCTAATAATTGTTCTGAGTAAAGAAAAATGCTTCTAATGAATCTAAGTGAGTCTAAAGACTCAAAGAAGTATGAGTCTTTCCCTGAGAAGGACATTCTCGTTAGTTTGGAGATAAGAGCATTTATTTTTTCAGAATAAACATATTTTCTATTTATTCTGCTTCATGATAAGTTTAATATCATACTGGCCATATGAGAAAATTAGTTTTAAATTATAGAATCCAGCTTTCAAAATTGGAAATGAACTTACTATTTAGCTCTCATCACTGTGCTTTGTAGATATATTTTTCACTTTAAAGCAGAATGAGTACAAAAGTTTCTTAAAAGTGTGATGCCTTTAGTTATACTAAATTGTAGTATGTATATATAAAATATGCTATAAATTTTATACTTATATTATTATCAAAGATAACGTTCAACTCGTGACCACTGGGAGTCACTGTGTAACTGTCACAGCTAAAGAAGCTCCTACACCATCCACACCAGCTTGTTGGGCTACCAGGGAGATAACACACTCATCTCTTTTTCTCCAACAACTGGCATTTATCCATTTGCCAACTGGTAGTTATTAAGTGCCCACAGAGAGCTGGGTGCAGTGTTAAATTAAGCACTACAGTGAGAACAAGCTGCCTGTGTGGCTAGCCATGTTTCCCCATCCCACCCCCACTCCAAGCAAAGCTTTTTAAATCTCCCTTATGATTTATCAGTTTCATTTATTTGTTGTTATTTATACATTTATTTATGCAATTTTGTCTTTACTACAAGATAGAGATCCTTGACAGAGAGGTCTACATTTTTATTTTGTAATTGTTTATCTCATTGACTGGTGGTATGCAGTATATACTTATTATATGCTTGTTGAGTGACTGGGTGTTATGCCAGTTATTTCCTCTTGTCCTTTTGATTTTGCTGTTATTTCTTTTTTTTTTTTTGTATTTTGTTCACATTTTATTAAAATTAAGAGTATGTCTTAAAATCATATTTAGCATTACAGTTAGGAAATAGTTCATTGTACTGTGAAAATCGATCTTGTTTTAAAACCACAAATCAAATCTTCAAGGAAATATTTAAAGTATTTAAAAGTTGTATATTTAACTCTGGGTAATTATGATACTGAAACATTTTGGTTTATGTTAAATAGATATTTGTGCTCCCAATATCAATTTATTATTTTTTAAAATTTTATTAAATTTATTAGGGTGACATTGGTTAATAAAGTTATATAGGTTTCAAGTGTACAGTTCTCTACTACATCATCAGTATTTTGCATTGTGTGTTCACTACCCAAAGTCAAATCTCTTTCCATCACCATATATGACCCTTTTTACCCTTTTCTACCTCCCCTCACTCCCTTTCCCTCTGGTAACCATCATACTATTGTCTGTGTCTTTGAGTTTTTGTTGGTTTGTCTTGTTTGTTTGTTTGTTGCTTTCAGTTTTATATCCTACGTATGAGTGAAATCATATGGTTCTTAACCTTTTCTGTCTGACTTATTCTGCTTAGTGTGATAATATCAAGTTCCATCTATACTGTCAAATGGCAGTATTTCATCTTTTCTTATGGCTGAGTAGTAAGTATTCCATTGTATATATGTACCACATCTTCTTTATTCAGTCATCTATTGAAGGACACTTTGGTTGTTTCCATGTCTTGGCCACCGTGAATAATGCTGCAGTGACCATGAGGGTACATTTATCTTTATGAATAAATGTTTCTGAATTTTTCAAGTGAACACCCAGAAGAAGGATTGCTGGGTCATATGGTAACTATGTTTTTAATTTTTTGTGGAACCTCCATACTGTTTTCCATAGTGGCTGTTCCAATTTACATCCCCCCCAGCAGTGTGTGAGGGTTCTTCAAAACTCTAACTTTTGTTATTACTTGTCTTATTGATGACAGCCATTCTAACAGGTGTGAAGCAGTGTCTCATTGTGGTTTCAATTTGTCTCTCCATGATAGGTAGTGAAGTTAAGCATCTTTTCATATATCTGTTAGCTATTTGTATGTCTTCTTGGGAGAAGTGTCTGTTCAGGTCCTCTGCTCATTTTTTAATTGGATTGTTTGATTTTTTTGTTGTTGAGTTGTGCGAGTTCTTTATGTATTTTGGATATTAACCCCTTATCAGAGGTGTTGTTTGCAGATATCTTCTCTCATTTGGTTAGTTGCCTTTTTGCTTCGTTGATGGTTTCTTTTGCTGTGCGGAAGCTTTTTAGTTTGATATAGTCCCGTTCATTGATTTTTGCTTTTGCTTCCCTTGTCTTTGAAGTCAAATTCATAAAATCTTCTCTAAGACCAAAGTCTGTAAGTTTAGTACCTATATTTTCTTCTAAGTATTTTATTGTTTCAGATCTCATATTTAAGTCTGATCCATTTTGAATTAATTTTAGTGTATGATAACGAAAGCACCTATTTTTATTTTTTTTACATGTGGTTTTCCAATTTTGACACCACCATTTATTGAAGAGCTTTCTTTTTTCCATTATTTGTTTTTGAATCCTTCAGTGAAAATTATTTTCTCATTTGTGAGTTTATTTTTGGGCTCTTAATTCTTTTCCTTTGGTCTGTGTATCTGTTTTTCTACTAATACCATGATGTTTTGATTATTGTCGTTTTGTAGCATGATTTCAAGTTATGGAGTGTGATACCTCTGGCTTTTTTTTTTTTATCCTCAGAATTGCTTTGGCTATTTGTGGTCTTTTGTGATTCCATACAAATCTGATGATTTTTTATTCTATTTTTTTAAAAATGATATTGGTATTTTGATATTGGTATTTTGATAGGAATTGCATTATCTGTGTATTGCTTTGGGTAACATCACCATTTTAACTATGTTGATTCTTTCAATCCATGAACACGGACTATCTTTCCAGTTCTTCATGTCTTTTTCAATTTCTTTTAATACCGTCTTACAGTTTTTAGTGTATAGGTCCTTTGCATCCTTTGTTAAATTTATTTCTAGATATTTTATTCATTTTTTTGCCACTGCAAAAAGAATTTTTTAAAAAAATTTTTTTCCTGAAATTTCATTGTTAGTATATAGGAATGCAATGGATTTGTGTACTTTTATTTTGTATCCTGCAACTTTACTGTATTATTTTATTGTCCTAAAGTCCACTCCCCCCCCACACACATACACACAACAAACCTATTAAGAGTGCTCATTATCCTCTAATGTTGCAATAATGAAATGGTTATAAGTGAACAATTTTCTCTCATGTCAATTATTTTTCCTCACTCATTCTGTTTTAACAGTTGAGAAGCCTTGTTTATAGCACATGAAAAATGAATTACATCAATTATCAAATGCAACATTAACAGTTTCACTTTTATAAGTGGAGAATAGAATTTAACAATATATATGAGAAGTTATGTGGTGCCAAAAAATTTCATTAGTTACTGTAAAGAATGCTAAGCTCACAAGAAGGAAATCTGCATTTTAATTTTGTATTTTTCACCAATGAAGTTTTTCAATATAGAGAATTATGTTAATTCTTACCACCTTCTTCTCTCCATTTATAAAATCCATTTAATTTCTATTAATTGCTCTTGGAGACCAGGCACTAGATGTTGAGGTGTGTAAAAAGATGAATTAAGTAGAGCTTAATGCTTTAAAATGCTGACTACAGTTGTGGGTGGAAGCTAGAAATAACATTTAAAACAAATCGAACTTTAAAGGCAGCACTTAAGTGCCAAATATGTGGAAGAGAGCATAGGAATTTAGATATGTGAGTGATTACATTTAGATTAGATCTAACAAGTAAGGCTTCAGAAAATTGGATTTTGCCTTTGACTTTGAAGTATTGAGACACTCCTTTCCCTAGACTGAAGAGCAGAGGATATTTTTTTTGGAAGTGTTCAGGTATATGTTGGCAATAGTGAGGAAAATTTATGTCTCAAGTAGAGAATATGTTTAGAGGAAAGTAGGAAACTATTAAAGAGATGATGAGTCCATTTTGCGAAGTACCGTGAATTTATTTCTAATTGTGAGTTTTACAGCCGTGGATCATACTTAAAATTGGGTCTTGAAGTCACTACTCATTTTATATCATTCTCTTCTTGTTAGAACAACTGGATGTTCTCTGTAGGTATTACATTTGGAGTTACCATATCGAGTCATTTTTTTTCCTGATATTGGTTATTTACTAACAATACAATTCTAAATATTGCCAGAGGGTCTCTACTTTCTTGGAAAAAAGTCTCATTTCGTCCAAAGAACTTTTGCCTTTTCAAATGGCAGCTGCTGGAACACATGAGGCCCAAAGGTGACCCAGTGTTTCGGTACCTGATTTGTTACAAAAAGAGTCATCACGGATTTTCAGTTTTATCTTTGGCTTTCATTTTTAAAAAAAATTCTCAAGAAAACTTTCTGCCAGAGTAGGAGCCACAGATGCTGAGCTTGTATGCTAAAATATTGAGTCCCTTGAGAATAAATTGGTGGCAGAAAAAGTTGCTTGTTGAATTCATTAAATTTGCATTTTTCAAATATTTCAATCATTTAGATAAACAGAAATGTATACTTAGGATATAATTAATAATATAATTCTATTCCTATTATACTTGTTCTTTTCTTACCTTCTTTCCTTCGTGCTGTGTTTAAGGACTGCCAATTCAGGGGAACAACCCTTTATTCCCATAATTGAGAACCAGCTTGCATTCCGATAAATGCATAGAGATTTCTGTTCCTGTTAATGTGAATAGATTTTTAGTCCCATTAAGGGAAATGGATCTTTATTTTGTGAATGTTGTGGATGAGATGGCTGGAACCTCACAGGTAATAAAGACCAGATGAGCTGATTAAATGAAGAAAACCATAAAGAAAACAATTGGTTTATGGTAATGATTTTTTGTTCAAAAAAAGTTCTCTATAGTTAATTTTTCTCTCATAAGAGTAATAATGAAGAAACTTAAAGAAAATGTGTGTGTGTGTCTGATTTCAGGATATGAAATTATCTTTTAGGATTACTTCATATACCCTGAATTCTCACTTAACCTGTAAAGCACATTGTTAAAGCTACAAAAGGAGATTAATCACAGTTTTTAACATAACAACTGGAAGAGGTAAATAGAGTGGTATAAAAATATCTTCACATTCTAAGTACTGATAAGAAACTTTGTTAATTTTCTATCTACCCCAGGCTTGCAATACGATTGAGAAAAAAAATCTCAACAGGTATATATAATTTAATTCAATAGAATTTTTTATATAGAAATTTAATTGTCTCTCTTTATTTTTGGAAATAGAGTAATATAAACAAATTTCGTTATAGTAAATGGGTCCCTAAATAATTGTGTATGAATTGATTTTCAAAAATTGATTATTATGTAAGGGTATCAAAAATAGTTTTCTATGAAAAAAATTTAAGGATTTTTTTTTGGTAATCAACCTTTTCAATATTGCAAATAACTTTTACATGTACAAAATGTAAACTATATTTAGTAAGCCTGAAATTTTCCTATATCAATATCTCTTAAAATTGGTCAAGTTTGCAACTTCTTCTGTTTGGAATTAATAAAAGACATGACTGTAACCTTTCTTTAAAATGACACCAGGAACATACTTATGGGTGAGCTTGACCTAAATACTGAGCTTAGAGTGGGTCTGCAGGCAATTTAAACAATCGAATTAAAATTAAACAGTTTGGGAAGTTATAAAAATGGATATTTTAAAATAAACACATTCAACTATTTATAGTAGTTTTCACGTTAAATTAAAAAATTGAATAATATGTGGCTGAAACTCTATAAATACAACTATAAAACACAATGCAGAAAAACCTCAAATTGATAGATGAGATAAATTCATGACATTATTGTACTAAATTTTTAAAAATGATTGGAAAATACCTAAGATATTTTAATTTTTGTTTCTTCAAAATCACTTGTTGAACATGGACTGTGATTTGTATTTGTGTTGTTAAACTGCCTCTTTCCAACACCCATCTCTCACCAGGGTGGAGTGGTAAATCTCATTATATCAAAGGAAAAATTGAGTGAACAGAACAGTGGTAAATGTAAACCAAGCTCATATATTACCTTTAGTCTTGGAGCACAAGATAATTATTTTATATACAAATGGTCGTTTGTCTCCAATATTCTTTAGATAAATCGACAATGATAATTTTCAGGTCACATTTCTTTGAGAAAATATGAAGAAATTTTCTTTTTGAAAAGATATGTTTTTCTGTAGAGTGATGAAAAACCAGAATGAGAATGCTTTAGAAAAGGGAACTAGGAAATGGGGAATTAGAAAGAAACTTAGAAATTATCTAATGATCAGTACATCTCCCTTGACACATAGATGAGGAAACTCAGCCACTGAGAGAGATAAGTACATGTTCATTGACTTTTTCCTTTTAACTTTTTATTATAAAAATATTTTTAACATACATAAAAGCAAAGTGAATAGTATAGTATAGAACTCCAATATGGTAATCACTAGCCATATGTGGCTATAGAGCACATCAGAGGTATCTAGTGACACATGTTGAAATGGTAATAATTTGGATATATTGAGTTAAATAAAATATATTTTTAAATGATTTTCACCTATTTTTACATTTTTAAATGTAGCTACTAGAAAATTTGAAATCACATATATGACTCACATTGTATTTTTATTGGATAGTACAGGCATAGAATCCCCATTTACCTATGTCCACTTCAACTGTCACCAACTCATGACTCATCTTGTTTCATTTATACCCTATGCATTTTAGAGGTAATTGGTCTCAGATTTGGCATGGAACACCTAATTATTGGCTATTGTTTTTTCTACTACTATCCTTTTAAATTGGGGTCTTTTTGTGTGTGCCAGTTTTACTATCTCCTAATTATTTAAGATTGCATTTCTGAGATTTGCTGATTTTGACAAGTTAATAATGCTTTCACTCATTTCCTATATAGGCTATGATTTTAATTTAATTGACAAAGATTCTTGGATCAAATTCTCCATTTACTTTACGAAGTAGAGTGGACTCATTTGTAAATCATTGCTCATTCTTGTAAAATCCTGATCACCTTAGTACAGCAGAGAAGTTAGTGCTGTCTTGGTTCTTATTTATATTTTTCCATGCAGTTTCATTATTCTCTTAAAGCAGATGTTAAAAAACATAATAGTCCAATAACTAATAAACGTATCCATTGAATATTTACCATGTAAAGAGCTCAGTATGTGCGTGTGTGTGTGTGTGCACGTGTGCACGCGCGCACACACACACACACATACACAGCATCATTCAGGGAATTAGTAGCTTGGGGTGGGAAGAGAGAGGAGGAAACATAAGTTTATCTCTACACATACTGGACCTGAACTGTCAGGGAGAGACCAAAGCAGAAATGTCTGGATAGCCCTCCTCTTAAAAGGCCAGGGGTGTACTGTCTTATCCTTCTGGGTTTTCCATCCCTGCCAGTACATTTTAAACTTCCCTCAAGCTATGCTAATTTACATGTGCTATCTGTTTCCTGTGGGATCCTGAAAATATATGAGGATTTCCAACCCTGGCCGTTCATATTAGAATTCTAGTTTGACCCTGGCCACCCCAGCATTTTCACCTCAGTAGCTGAATTTCTACTTGGAAAAGAAATTAGCATGTTACTGGAGGCTGTGGGACATTGAGCAAAGGCTACGGAACAAGGATTTTCTCACATTCCTTTCTATCTAAATAATAAAATGTATGCTTCACTGGAATGAAATATAGAACTGACATTCTAGAATGTACTTGAAAACTAAACAATTCTTCAAGGTATACTTGCAATTAAACTAAAGAATGAGGTGGCAGCTGCAGCCCTGAAGTCAATACATTTGGACTTGACTTTAAATTGACACCACAGACACATTTGGCCTCATGTCGCTGACGGTGACATTAAGTCCTGGTGCACTTAAGAGCTTCAGGTTTCTAATAAGCATTTTCTTCAAAGCAGTGGCTTGATTTGCTCTGTGATTTTTGTCAAGTGCATACCATATCAAAGGATAAGTGTTTGCCAGAGTCTTTTCTTCAGCCACAAAAAGGGAAGTTTTGTTTGAAGAAAGTCAAGTTGCACTGACTGTCTCCCACTGGGAAGATGAAAGGAATGACTGGATTTCCTGTTACTCTGTTGTTGTTGTTTGTATCCCTCAAATATTTCAATCAACATGAAAGGACTTGTTGCACTGTGAGAGCAGTGCAATTTGAGAAAGCCATTTAGAGGCTGCCAAATAGATTTGCAGCTAATAAAGTTGTATTTGTCTCTGGTGTCAAAGACCGGATTTATGGAAGATGATTAATAAAGGCCAGAATGCTGAGCATGGAAAGATGGTCAGGAGATTATTTCCAAAATGGATTTTCCATTTCAGATTCTTGACGTGCATTATGTACATTTCAAGAAACAAGATAGATTGTAAAGGCTGATTTTGGTCTGGTTACAGCATAGCATTGAGACATGATTGTGATTTAAACTGTAAATTCTATATTGGCCTAATGAATCAAGTATAATAATTTAAATTTAAAATTAAAATTATTTTATAAAGTCATCTGTATTTTGAGTATGAAAGGATTCGTTTTAATTATTTCTACTTAGTGTTTTCTTGTTAAACATCTGCGATATTATTATATCTATCTAGTTATCTATAAAATACTTATTTGTTCAAGGAATGAATGATTGGATAATTTAAGCACATATATTTTCTCAGTTTTGAACTGTTAAAAAGTCTGACTTTACAGTAATGTAATGATGCTTTTGCCCTGAAAAAATTTATATACTATTATCATGATGTTTATTATAATTTATCATTTCCAGTAAAGAAATTAACTACATAGAATATTCTTACTCAAATGAAGCAAGTTTCAGTTTCCTTATTGTCAGTGCTTGAGGCAGGAGAGAAGTATGGCATTATACATGCTCTCTCAAAAAGCTGAAATCTACATCCCTTCATGAGGGCAAAAAGTGAAGATACATCCCTACTCTGTATTTCTTTTTGTTTGAGTCTTTTCATGTTTTTACTTTTTATATATACTTTGTCCTATACTTTTTTCTTCATATATTTTAAAAATTCTGCAAGATGTTAAGTAAATCATATTCCTCAGTTTATGGTGCATATTAAACACTGCTCAGAACAATGTCCTTCTCCTATTTTATTTATTGGTGCATTTTCTTTATTCTTATTTTCATCCCCTTCACAAAAGACAACCATGATGTTTATCTTTTTGTTCTTATGTTTTTATAAAATATGTATTGCTATTTCATATGCATCTAATTTATGTAAGTAGTATTAGATATTATTCATGTTCTTACCATTTTCACTCATAGTATGTTTTAGGACTTGTTTGTGTCTATGTGTAATATGGTCACTATGTGTATATTCACCATGTGCTACCTGTCTGTTTCCTCAGTGGTGCCATCCACAATGTCTGCAGCTTTCTCCTATACAAAACTATGTGATCCATGGACCTATGTGAGGAGCTCTTTGATATATATGTATATATATGAACAGGGTTGCTAGGTTTTAGGTTTATAACGCATATATCTTTAATTTAAATAGGCATTATCATGTTGCTCTCTGAATGTCTATACCAGTCCACATTCCTACTTGCAGTTCCTGAGGATTCTCATATTCCCACAAGTCTGCCAACACTTGGCATTATCTTGCTTAGTTTTTCTTGGTAAGGATATGAAATGATATTTTATTGTTCTAATGCTCATTTTTTTCTTATGAGTTTGAACTTAACCTCATATGTTAGGTGGCCTTTTAGACTACCTTCTAAATTACATAAACCTTGCCCAGTTTTCAGTTGAGATTTATATGTTTTTCCTTTTTAATTTTCTCAGTATAGTCTATGTATTAGAACCTTGATAGTTTTAGACATTGAAAATTTCTAATCTTCTATTTTTCTCTGATCCTTATTTATGATACCCTTCCTTGAACCAAATCTCCAAGTTCTGTGTATTAACTTGTATTTACTTTGTGTGTGTTTGATTTTGGAGTTTGTTTAATCAGTCATTCCCCACTAATATGTCCCCAAGTTATTCTTCAATATTATCTATTATTAACTTCATAGTTTTATATTACATATTTGAATTTTTAATATATCTGGAGTCTACACTTACATGTGGTACGGATGGAGATTGTTGTAGACTGAATGTTTGTGTCCACTCATCTCCCACCACCAAATTCATATGTTGAAATTTTAACCCCCAATGTAATGGTATTAAGAAGTGTGTCCTTTGGGAGGTGATTAGGCCATGAGGGTGGAGCCCTCATGAATAGGATTTGTGCCCTTATAAAAGAGACCTCAAAGACCTCCTTCACCCCTTTCATCATGTGAGGACACTATAAGAAGATGGTTGTCTAGGAACAAGAAGGCTTCCAGAACTGTGAGAAGTAAATTTCTGTTGTTTACAAGCCACTCAGTCTATGATCTATTATAGCAGCCTGAATGGATGAAGACAGAGATCGAGTTTCATTTTTCTCCATATAGTTCTATTTTCCCCAGTTCCATCTGTGAAGCAGTATGCTGTTTGTCCATTGATTGTGCTGCCACCTTTATCATCTATATCTGTTTACAGGTCTGTGTCTGAGCTCTCTCTCTCTCTCTTTTTTTTTTTTTACGTTGGATCGTTGTCTGTTCTTATGCCAATAGCATACAGTATTTTTCTTTTCTTTTTTTTCAACTAAGGCTGTATAGTATTAATTACTATTTGATATGCCAAATTTTCCTTTTTTCCTTCTATTTTATATAGACTTTGCTATTTATGGATCTTTGTTCATCCATTTAAATTTAGTGTAAATATATCAAATTTCTCAAAAATTTCTACTGGATTAGGATTGCACTGAATTTAGATGGGAAACCTGAAATATTTATACATTTGTTTCACTGAAGGACATGGTGTATCTCTTCATTTATTTAGCTAATCTATGTCCAACATTATAGTTTTAAAATTTTCTTCAGAGTCTTGAGTATTTTTGTTTAGAGTTCCTAGAAATTTATAGTGTATAGGTAGTATCTCATTTTTATTGTATTTTCTAATTAGTATTTGTTTAAAGAGATGCTATTTAATTTTTAAATTTGATTTTATATAGGGAAACTTTGGTCAATTTCTTTTTTAGTTCTTTTGATTTTATTGTCTTGCAGAATGATCCATCATAGTTTTGATATATACTAGAATTTATTTCTGACTGGTTACAGATGTATTTTCTCTTTTCCTTTTCTTTGATTCTAGCTTTCTAGATTACAAATATCCAAGTATTTGATAATGCTAAATATATAATTTTTTTACAATTTTCACCTTTATCTTTTTCTTTCAATTTTTTCTTCAAGATTGTGTTTAAGTTTGCTTTAATTTGACAAAATACCCAAGGCTTTATATGCTTTAGAAGATTGTTTTATCATTCTCTAATATTTACCCAATAAAGATGGTCAACTTGGATCTGTTTGAGTTCACTTTTCACCCCAGTACAGTTTTTTAGTACTTTGAGATTATTCTGTTAGCATATGACTTTGGTGGCCAACTGGCAAGGGATGATTTTCATAAGCCAAAGCAGGAGAAAGGAAAAGGCAAAATTATAAACATTTCCCTGACCACAATGACCAGTTCAGAATAATCTATAGTCTCTTTAGTATTTTTCTTTGGAAGGTGTTTGTTATGGTTGCTTGTTTTTGTTTGTTCCTCTGAGGTTTTCTTTCTTGTATTTCTGTAGTTTTTCAGGAGGAAACTAGTAGAAACCTTCTGACAATTTTTATCCACTTTCTATTTATTCCCTCTTTATTCTCTCTGTCTCTGTCTCTGTCTCTGTCTATCTCTCTCTCTCTCCCTCTCCCATTTCTCCCTTCCTCCCCTCCTGTCTGCTTTTTCCTCCTTTCTCCTCTTCCTTTCTTTTTCCTTCTCCTCACCAAAAACTGGATAAAGGAAACAGCAAGGTTAGTGGAAATAAGGACTGGAATCAGCAACAAACTATTCCTTTATTTCTTTCTAACCACCTATCAAGCCCTGCCCTACAGTTTTCTAATATGTGCAGAATCTTACATCAGGGTTTAAAATGTCCCCAAGAAACTGCTCAGTTCTATTCTGTTGAAGGTGTTTGCCCAATGAGAGAGGTTGTCATTGACATTGACTATGTTTAGCAAACTTACTTATTCATTGGCTCCTTAAAAATCCGTGTGACCTTTTTCTATCCTGTAGTTATTCAGTCATTTTCATTACCATTTCCAAAGTTTAATTATTTCCATATTCCATATAGTTTCTATGATCCTAAAGTTTTCAGACTCTAAGTGTTTTCATTTGCAATTGGTTAAAGTACAGCTATTCTGAGAGACACCCAAGAATTGCTCAGATTTCTCGGGAGTTCAATTCAGTCTGTTTTCTTCATAAAATCCAGAATTCTCAAGAACTTGTTCGCTCTTGTCCTATTTTTAGTGACACCTTCCATCTTTCTTAGAAAAAGACAGTTAACTATAGTTATCTCTGCATGGGATCAGAATTGAAGTTTTTCTCAGTTCATTTTGATTTTCTGTGTTTTTAAATTTTCCCTAGTGAACTAGTTTAATAAAACATATAGGGAAAGGTGTTTAAAATCAAGATTAAAAAGTAATAACATTAAGAGAAATGCCTAAAGCTTTAGGACCTGTTAGTAACTCTGTCATCATTCTGTATTTCTCTAAATTCAATAAGGTGATCATTTAGACATTGGAAAAAAAATTTCTTTTCAAGTCACTATGTAAATCTATATGAATTTCTAATATTTCACACTTTCAGAAACTATATTCAATATAAGATGAAAAGCAGATAGTGTTATAATATCCGATTCTTGGAAAAGATTTAATCATATTTTATAATGACAGAGGTTTTTATCTATGCTTCGGTCAACATATGGAATTGTTTGTTCAACACCAGCTATTGTAGCATGTTGCCCATATATCAGGTTTTTTTTTTTTTAAATTGCAGCAACAATTTAAACCAATAAAACAAAATATAAAACATCTTCCATAAACTTTATACAGAGCAGGGAAGGTAAGAGTTTCCTTTGGACCTTCCGAGTGAAAATTGCCATGCAAAGTACTAAAAATTTAATGCATCAAAAATTGTTTTTTTCAACTATTAAAGATTTTGTCTATTGAGCTCCCAAACTAAACACAGTTGGACCTCTCCATAACACCAAAATGGTTCTGTGATGAGAAGTGGCAACTATTTAAAGCATATGTCTCCTTTGGTAGAGATACACACAACATTTTCATTTGCACATACATTGCTAATGTTTTACTATGAAACCTTGTATTTCTTCACACATTTGGTTAACCATATGTCTTTGATGACAATCCAATCTCAAAGCATTGCTTCTTATAGGGTATGAGAAGTATAATTAAGCTAAAATTTTAGACTAAGTCTGTAATGCATTTTGATTTCTCATGAGGTTCTAATCCAGTTTACAAAATGTTTCCAGATGTACAGTCTAGTTCCAGATCAATTTTTATGTATGTACGGAAATCCTAATGCTTAAATTACAAAAATATAATATTTATATTCTTTGTTGTGTAAGTTCCATTTGAAACATCATGTTGAAATTATTAAGATCATGGGTAGTTGTAATTTAAAAAAAATTTTGCATTCACGTTGAAAATTAGTGACCATGGTCTTTAAAAATTTACGCACTATACATGAATCTTAGAGATATAAGCTATTTAAGTTTCCTCTATTTAATTTTCTACTTTATCTTCATAGATGTATTGCAATGTGAGGGACAGAACTGGTTAGGGAGCTGGTGCAATACATTGGTAATGTTGGGCAAGATATCTTTGCTTCTCATTCTTTGATTCTGAATGTTTCCTAAATTCCTTTGTTCATTTATTTAAAAATGTGTCAGAGATGATGCTAGAATTAGGAACATAAAGATGAACAAAATAACTTTTTGAAAGCTTGCAGTCTGGTGGAATAGCTAGAAACATAAATACGTTTTTAGGGATATATAGGATATAATAAAGTGAATATTGAGGGAGGAAAAACTCTCTGGGCAGAAAATTCAGCATTAGAAAAGATGTGAGTTTGGCAACAACAGCATGGGCAATTTCAAGCAGTTCTATGTCTCTAGTGAGTCATGTTTAATGTCAGTAGTGGCAATAGATTAAGCTGGAAAAGGAGTCAGCAAAATGTTCAAGAAGGGCTTTTCCTATGTAATTTCAAGGAGTTTGAAGTTTTTCTGAAGTGACAAGCAAGTCAAATACCTTTAAGAGGGTGTAGTGATTTGGGCCAGATAGAGAGTTGTTTAGGTTATAAAGACATTAGCCTCAACTAAAGCTAAGTATAGCCCTATGCTATGACATGGGAACATTCTCAAGAAAAATGAGTGCTTGTGGTTATCAAAATATATACAAAAAAATGTTTATTACAGCTTTTTATTCATAATAGCCTCAAACTATAATGACAAGTATCTACCAATAGAATAATGGATTAAAATATATTGTGGCACATTCATACTTTAGTGTACATCTATGGATAACAGCAAATTAGAGTAACTACATGGATACAGTCACACAGATGCAAGAGTATGGATGAACCTCACGGATGTAATATGAGCAAAATAAGCCAGATACAAACAAGAACATACTATAAAATTTCATTTTTATAAAGTTTATTAATAGTGAAAACATCTTTTTTGATAGAAGTTAAATTAATTTTGGGGATGATATTGACTACGAGGGGTCATGAGGGAGCCTACTGAGATGCTGAACTATTCAGTGTTATATCAGTAATAACATGGTAATAGACATATGTAAAAATTCATTGATCTATACACTTAAGTCATATGAACATTTTCCTATGTATTTTACACCATAGTACAGATTTTAAAAAGACTAGTCAGTGAAAATGATTGGAAGAACTGTTTTCCTCTTGTATTTTGTTTGTGCTTGTGTATCTGTGCCATAAGAGAATGAACTTTGGCCTGTGCCATAAGAGAATGAACTTTGGACTTTGACTCACAAGACTTGGATTTAAACCATTGCTCAGCTTGCTAGCTGTGAGATTTTGTGCAAATAACTTAGCCTCTTGGAACTTCATTTTTGTCCCTATAAAATTGAGATGGCAATAACTACTTTACAGGATTGTTATGAAAACTAAATAAGATGCAGTTTTATTCCATATCCTCTAGAACATAGAGTAAGCCTAAGGTGAGGAAAGAAAATGAAACTTCTCCAAAAAAGTTTGCCAAGGATAATTTATACAATTTTCCTTAAAATATTTTTCTTTGTTATCTTCCTAAAGTAAACAAAATTTTCTTCCCTTTTTCCTTCCCTTTTCTTCCCTTCCTTTCCATTGCCTTGCCTTGACTTCCTTTTTCTTTATTTTTATTTCTTTTATTTTTTTCAATACCATTAATCTTAAGAACTCAGAGGGTGATAGAACTCGAATTACCCAATTGTTTTACCCAACATCATATATTTATAACTTACTTAGAATAACAAAATGCTAACACTACCAAATAAACTGACTGAAAACAAGTTAAAATTTTTTTGCATGTTTTCAAGATTTTCCTAATTTTCATACTCTGTCTATATTGTCAGAGCATATAGCCATTACATATTGCACTTTATTTATTTTTATTTTTATTTTTTATTAAAATTATTGGGGTGACATTGGTTAATAAAATCAAATAAGTTTCAAGTGTGCAGTTCAACTATACGTCATATATTTATTGCATTATGTGTTCACCGCCCAAAGTTAAATTTCCTTCTGTCACCAAATATTTGACCCCTTTACCACTGTCTACCACCCCCCTACTCTTTATTTCTTTTAACTACTAGTTAATCTTAGTTCTACATGTGATTGCATATTTAATGTTCACTATTGGTCCTTATGTCAATATCTCTCTAGTCGTTTTGGTTGTTCAAAGCTGTCCTCCAGTAGATTTCTCAAAAAGAGCTCAAAGGAACATCCTTGTTTTTGTACATTGATATTAGGGAAATTTATATTGTTAAGTCAGTTCTGTTAGATATACAATCATATTTTTCCTTGATTAGCATAAATGTTACTTCGTTTCTTCTGGCATTAGCGTTGCATCAAAGTCTGCAGGAACGTGGAAATATGGCTTAGCATAGCTTTTCTAGCTTTATAGAGCTTCCTCTTCTGCTTTTTTATTTAAAAATATTAATTTTATATTGTTGAAAATATGGTGGTTTATTTTCTGAAATTTCCTGGTTCAACTTTAATACCCCTCTCCAACTTTAATTTCAACCTTTTCTTTGTTTCTATTACCCCTGCACTGTGTATTTATTTCATTTTCATAACTAAAATTTCTTTCTTTGTTAGTCACTTAATCTTTTTACCTTGATACCTGAAGAAAGTATTAATACTTTATTTAATACCTGATGATTGTTCAGTAATTTAACTAGAATATGTCTTGGTGTTTAATAGTCTCGGCTATGAGGTATACTCTTTGAATATGTAGTTACAAATAGTTTTATTTAAGTTTATGGGAAGATTTCTTGGAATAAAATTTTTGATATTTGTCCTGTATCCTTGCTTTGTTTTCTTTTTCAGAATTTTCTATTATGTGTTTGTTAGATCTTTTCTATCTTCAATAATCATCACTTTCTTTTAATCCTATTTATCTCTTCATTTCTATTGATCTTCTATTTTTAATAAATCATTAACTTATATTTATTGCTCTTGTATTCTTCCTATTTTATTTTTCCCAGTTTAATCTTCATTTCTGAATGATTGTTTTATTTTTAATTCTTTCCAAATTTCTGTCTGACTTGTTATTTTTTTCTAATTCAGATTTATGTTGCTTATTTTGGCTTATATACTTGTTTTACTATCTTTTAGCTACTTTTGAAATAATGAATTAATACTTACATTTATTGTTATTAGTATTATAGTTTACATTATTTTCATTGTAGGGATATCAGTCTGCTCCCTTTTCTTATAACTTTGTATAAAATTCACTTTTGCATTATTTTTTAAATTAGTTTTTCTTATCTTTTAGAAAAATTTAGAATGAAATTAAAAAATGAATTTTCCTGAATTTTAATCTGTTTTAAATCTAAATGGTTTGAGTGATCTTTTAATTACTCATAATCATTACTATTTCTAAACTTCTAGGGTCATTCTGTTTAAGCTCAAATTGCCTTCTATAGGATTCCATACCTCTATACTTTTTTGTTATGATATGGTTCAAGGTTACTATTACCATAAGCACTGATTCATATCATGCTTCATGTTAACTTGGCCCTGTTGGTACTGCATCACTCTATATTAGCAGAAACCTGTCTTCATTATAGTATTCGATTAGTAAAAAATAATATATTATAGCCATCTTGTAGTTTCTCATATAAAGATGTGCTTTTTGTCTCTGTAATAATAATACAACAATCATTTTACCATAAAAAAAGAAATATGGCTTAGCATAGCTTTTCTAGCTTTATAGAGCTTCCTCTTCTGCTTTTTTATTTAAAAATATTAATTTTATAGTGTGGAAAATATGGTGGTTTGTTTTCTGAAATTTCCTGGTTCAACTTTAATACCCCTCTCCAACTTTAATTTCAACCTTACTTTTTTTTGTTTCTGTTACCCCTGCACTGTGTATTTATTTCATTTTCAGCAGCTTCTTCTCATATGGTTCTGTTTTTATTAGATTTGGAAAGATTCAAAAACTACATCTCTGCCACCACCATTTTCCACAAATCCTCTTATTGGGGAATTCTAATTATAGAAACATAACAGATAAAGAATGCAATGCTAAGCTATCAAAGTAAAGTTACCTGGAGAGAATGGCATAAGATAGGGAAATGAAAATAGAGAAAGTGGAAAAATAGTAGATACATAACATTAGAGACATTCTTTGAAAGGGTAGAATGCAATAGTAGGTAGCAGCATTTGATCAAGTGAAGGTGTCTTGAAAAGTAAAATTTGTTAAAGAATTGGATTATAGGAGAAAAATAGACATCCATCCTGCTAAAACTCCATGTGATTTTATTAGTTTCAGATTATAACATGAGAAGTAACATTAACAAGGAACTATGCTACCACAAAAGACTATGTATTTTCTTAAAACACTTTCCCTTAGAATGTAGAGATGCAAATAGGCATAAGAGAATAGAAATCATACAGATTGATACATCAACACTATTTGATTAGGCAGGAAAGAAACTTTTTCTTAACACTTTAAAAAACAATTTTCTCTTCCAATCAAGTGCTCAGATATATAACATTTGAAGAATAATTGTTTATGCACATGGGAAATACGATATTATATTGACAGTGAAATAACCATTACATCAAAATAATTTTAAAATTTCCAAACAATAACAATTCTACTTTTGTCAAATACAGTTAATATTAAAAATGGGATTATCTGGAGAATGATTTATAGGTAAAAAAAAACTTTATAGTTACAGATATAAATAATTAAAAGAAAACTTAAATTTGCATTTCTGTATAATTGCCTATAAGGATGGAATCTATCTTAAATTCATATGTAAAGAGTCTCCATTTGAGGATAAGTATTCAGGATTTATTTTGAGCCTTAGAGTAAATCACTCTATGAATACTTTCATTCTTTAAGGCACTAATAAAACAAAGATTTTCATGTGAATGATTTTAAATAATGAGCTAGAGAGAAGTACAAAATTTTATTCATCAAATATTTGCAAAGTATGGGGGATACTTTGAAAAAGACAAAGATCCCTGACCTCAAGCAAACTCCCTCACAATGAATGATATCCAAGCTGTATTGCTGTCTACTGATGAGCCAGAGATTGTGCACTCTTTCTAGTATACTGGGCTGCTTCCCTTCCTAGGCACACATAAATGAAATACATTAGTAATAGGAAAGATCCCATGTTACCAGCCTATTAAATACCATAACATGTTGAATGAACCTCACCTAAATAATGTGTATACATAAGTAAAAATTAAATATGTAACGAACTGTTTTTCAACTTTTCAACTGTCTCCTAATACACATTGGAAAATAAAATGAAACAAAACTTGAACTTCTATCATAGCAAACTGGGGAAATTCCAGTACTCTCCCAGGATTTCCAGTGTAGGAAGAAACTGAGTTTATAGTCTCTGCACTCTTTGTTCTGGCTTCTGTCCTCTGTTTAAGTTGAACAGTCGCTTCTCTCTTACTGCATATCTTCCTTCTTCAGTATACAACTAACACCATTTTTTTTTCCTATGTAAGAGATTTTAAGTAGATATTTAGGAATGACGGCAGTTAATTACAAATCTAAAAGGAAGACATTTAAAAGTTTAACATCAGACATTACTTAAATATCCATTTATTTCCTACGCCTTGCAATAAGTAGAATTTCTCACTGGCAGTTCACATTTAAGGATCTCTTACACTGCAGGTTGATGTGGCCTTCTTTCTTTCCCTTCAGAGAACTTGCACCTGTCTCTTGTGTTCCAATAGTATTGTCCCGCGGATTATCAGGGAGATAAATGAAAAAATTCTTGTTATTCTATATTTAGAGTAATTTAGATAACATCCTCTCTACTATCATGAATAATCAGGGATTTTTCTTACATAATATAAAGGTTAATTACCGAGATAATTTTCAGTCTTTACTAGCACTTCCCATTCCCATATCCACTGCTATTTTAAGTGGAAAAGGGCGTTTTCTCTATACTTTTAGGTTCTTCTGGTTGTTCTAAGAATTAAATTGACGAGACAGATTATTAGGAGAAAAATAACCACATTTAATTACCTGCAAATGTATGGGACTCCATAAGGATATATATATAATTTTGCTCAAGGACCAGTTGAACAGTTGAGGCTTATGAGCCATTTTGAGCTAAAGAGAAGTGGGTAGTAGTTTGAGACTTCAAAGGGAGAGGGAGGCAGTTCACATGGTAAACAAATGTTCCCTGGGCCATGCAGAGACAAAGAAACAGAGAGGATTTTGATCAAAATCCTTTAGGTTCCTTCCTGTCTACCAAACCTATATATATGTTTGTAGCAGCTCTGGTGATAGCCCTCTTTCTTGGAATAGGCCCCTTATCTAAATTCTTTTGAGTAGCTAGGGGGAAGGTCAAAGGTTCTTCCTGAGTCTTTTGTTTCTTAAGAATAAAATAATCTTCATGCTAGAGAGACACATTGATGGGAAGGAGGGGAAGATTTTGCTTCCCTACACCACAAATGGTGATACTTCTTCCTCTTTTAACTAGCAAGTCTTATACAAGAAGAATATACATTCAACTTCCTAATGCCAGTTTTATAAAAAGTGTAACAATTGTATTAGCTTTATTTTAAGTATTTATGAGGTATTTTCATATTCATTACTATCAGATTTTATGCAAATAATCAGTATTGTTTCCACAAATGATATATTTTAATATTATAGTGTTTAAAATAGGTTAAAGTATACTATATCAACAAAATGAAATGTCTGATTAGTTTAAATTATTTTTTAGCCATGCTGTATTTTTAAGTTCAACTTTGTATTCTCCTATTGTTTACTTTATTATATGCACCTAAAATATAAATACGATATTTTTCCATTTGAAAAAATGGCCAAGGTTTCAGAAAATAAACAGAGATTTTTTTGGTTCTCACTTATCCATTCAGACTGCCTAAACTAGCAAACATAAGATGTTAAAAAAAAGCACACTGAATTATTCTTCCAGCCTTTCCCACTCCTGCCACCCAAACTTCATAGCTTAGCTCACATTTTCTCTTATCTATGCAAATTGACCACCTGTTCTCTCATGCAAATTGGCATGTTCTTTAAAAGGATAAGAAAGGAGGGAATGTAAATTCTTTAGCCCAAACTGACTTTCCTAGAACATTTTAAAATGACTAACTTAATTCCAGTATTTATTTGAATTTGTTCTTAAATGATGCCTTGATAAAATCCCAACTCATAAGATAATATTGCCAAACAGCAATAGAAATATGTCAGGCCTAACCCTCAGATAAATATCTTTCTTTACCAAAGGATTTTATGAAGACTGAATGAGAAGATATTTGAAAAGGCTTTGTTAAGAAAATGAATTATACAAATACAAGGTATTATCATCACTCATTACATTTATGAATTTTAACTTCTATTTAAAATCTATTTGTTCTCCTTAGTATTTGCTTGGATGCATATGGGGCTACTTTCACTTAGTAGAATTCCTTCCCTGAAAATGAGACTCACAATGGATTCTTATTAAAATGGTATAAATGTCGATGCAAGATTCAGAGGGGGGAAATTAGTTCTAATAACTACAGTAGAGTTCAGTACTCAATCAATTTACATTTCTTGAGTACACCATAGATCAGTCTCTTACTTCCTCAAGAGTGAACTTAATTTCTGGTTTCTTTGACAGTTACATGTTAAGAATGATAATCTGGTCAAGTCACAAGATGTAATATGCCTGTCCTGGGCATCTGACAATGGATGTTTGTGTGTGTGCGTGTGTGTGTGTGTGTGTGTGTGTGTGTTTGTATTTGTCTGTGTTCCATGAAAGATCAAAACACAGGATTATGGATAAATATCAATGTATAAATATCCATCATATTGCCCCTTCCAGGCATGTATTATCAAGAGGATTTAATTAATCAAACGTCATTAATTACTGCCTTTTCAAACCTGCCTCTGAAAGGAAAGCATATGCTTGAATTTATACTGGGAAAAGTGTGATGAAAACTATTTCCAGACCTGAAACTAACTTTGATTGACTTTATAGAGTGAGATATATTTCAGAAAGTTGTGAAAAATGGACTTTTCTCATTAAATGGTGATAGTGGTTACTAATCAAGAATTATCTCCAGGGTGAGGCCTACGCCGAAGGTTTATGTTGCATGAAAAAGCTGTCAAGAGAGATTTTGATGCCGATATCTGACTAGTGAGTTTTAGGATGTTTAGGCAAACGAGTTTGCTTCAGAAAATGAAATAAAGCCTTTCTTTTTCTTTGTCCTTTAGGACACATGAAATTGAGTCTAGAGGATCTAATGTAAAACGTGATAACTATAGTTGATACCATGATATTGTATAATTGAAATTTGTGTAGAGTAGAATCCTTTCACAATGTATAAGGATGTCAAGTCACTACGATGTACACTTTAATTATAATAATTTTATTTGTCAATTTTACCTCAAAAAAGCTGAAATTAAAGAAAACTTAAAAAAAGAAAAAAGAAATTAAGAAAAGATGTGTAAAAATATTTTGGTGCGAGTTTATCTCCTTTTGTGAAATGAGAGAAAGCCTATGGATACTCCTCAACTTTGTGTACACAATAAGTTTGTGCTTGATAATAGAGATTATAAAATACTATAATGATAATCATGGCTTATATATATCAGTGCTTTCCATGTTTCAGGCAAAGTTGTAAGTACCTTATGTGGGTCAACTCATTATAATTGAGTTGACCCCCTTTACCCTGTCTACCTCTTCCCTCCTCCCCCACCGCCTATCCTCAAGTAACCACTAGTCCATTGTCTATGTCCCCAAATCTCTGTTTGTCCTGTTCATTTGTTGCTTTTAGATTTATATCCCACATATAAGTGATATCATGTGATTTTCTGTTTTTTCAGTCTGGCTTATTTCACTTAGCATGATTATCTCGAAGTACATCTATGTTGTCGCAAATGGCAGTAATTCATCTCTTTTTATGGCTGAGAAATATTCCATTGTATATATATACCACAGCTTCTTCAGCCAGTCATCTATTGTAGGACATTTCGGTTGCTTCCATGTCCTGGCTACTGTGAATAATGCTGCTATGAACATAAGTGTGCAAATAATTTTTTGGATATGGGTTTTCAAGTCTTTGGGGTAAATACCCAGTAATGGGATTGCTAGATCAGATGGTAGATCAATTCTTAGTTTTTTGAGGAACCTCTGTACTGATTTCCATAGTGCTTGTACCAATTTGCAGTCTCACCAGCAGTGTATGAGAGTTCCTTTTTTCTGCATCCTCTCCAACATCTGTTATTACTTGTTCTGTTCATTATGGCTATTCTAACAGGTGTGAGATGGTATCTCATTGTGATTTTGATTTGCATTTCCGTAATAGTGATGTTGAACATCTTTTCACATGTTTGTAGGCCATTTGTATGTCCTCTAGGGAGAAGTGTCTATTCAGGTCCTCTGCTCATTTTTTGATTGGATCGTTTGATTTTTTGTTGTTATTGAGTCGTATGAGTTCTTTGTATATTTTGGATATTAGGCTCTAATCGGAGGCGTTGCTTACAAATATAGTTTCCCATTGAGATGGTTGTCTCTTTACCTTGTTGACAGTTTCTTTTGCGGAGCAGAAGCTTTTTAGTTTGATGTAGTCCCATTTATTTATTTTTACTTTTACTTCCCTTGCCTTTGAGGTCAAATTCATAAAATCTTCTTGAAATCCAAGGTCCTTGAGTTTAGTTCCTATGTTTTCTTCTATACATTTTATTGTTTCAGGTCTTATATTCAGATCCTTAATCCATTTTGAGTTAATTTTGGTGTGCGGTGATAGATTAACAGTCTAATTTCATTTTTTTGCAAGTGGCCTTCCAATTTTCCAAGCATCATTTATTGAAGAGGCTTTCCTTTATCCACTGTATGTTTTTGGCTTTTTTGTCGAAAACTATTTGCCCATATATATATGGGTTTACTTCTGGACTCTTGATTCTGTTCCACTGATCAGTGTGTATGTTTTCTGCCAATGCCATGCCATTTTAATTACTGTCGCCTTGTAGTATAATTTGAAGTCAGGCAGAGTGATACCTCCAGCCTCAATCTTTTTTCTTAGGACGGCTTTGGCAATTCGGGGTCTTTTGTGCTTCTATATAAACCTGATGATTTTTTGTTCTATTTCTTTAAAAAATGCCCATGAGATTTTGATGAGGATTGCATTAAATCTGTATAATGCTTTAGGTAATATGGTCATTTTAACTATGTTGATTCTTCCAGTCCAAGACCACGGGATATCTTTCCATTTCTTTGTATCTTCTTCAATTTCTTTTAATAGGGTCTTGTAGTTTTCATTATATAGGTCCTTCACATGTTTTGTTAAATTCCTAGGTATTTTATTCATTTCATTGCAATTGCAAAAGGAATTATTTTTTCCACTTCTTTTTCTGACGCTTCATTATTAGAGTATAGGAATGCAATGGATTTTTGGACGTTGATTTTGTATTTGCTTATTGTTTCTAGTAGTGTCCTTATGGAGTCTTTAGGGTTTTCTATATGAAGAATCATGTCATCTGCAAATAGTGACAGTTTGACTTCTTCATTTTCTATTTGGATGCCTCATATCTTTCTCTTGCCTAATTGGACTGGCTAGGACCTCCAATGTTATATTAAATAACAGTGGTGACAATGGACAGCCTTGCCTTATTCCTGATCTTAGAGGTAAGGTTTTTAGTTTTTCACCATTAAGTACATGTTGGCTAAGTGTTTTTCATATATGACCTTTATTATGTTAAGGTACTTTCATCTATAGCAATTTTGTGACATGTTTTGATCATAAATGGATGCTATATCTTGTTGAAGGCTATTTCTGCATCTATTGGTATGATTATATGATTCTTATTTTTTAATTTGTTTATGTGGTGTATCACATTAATTGATTTGCATATGTTGAACCATTCCTGGGATGAAGCCCACTTGATTGTGGTGTATAATCTTTTTAATATGTTGATGTATGTTATTTAGGATTTTGCCCTGTTCTTAGTAAGGGTTGCACTCCTCTGCTTCTATTTGCCTGATAGTCACTTTACTCCTAATTATGTATTTTTTTGTTGTTACTTTGTTTTAGGTGAGCTGACACCTTTCAGAATTTACAGTAGTGCAGGCCTCATAGTGGAGAATTTCTTCAACTTTTATATATCTGAAAAGTTCTTAATTTCTCCTTCATATCTAAAGGAGAGCTTAGCTGGGTACATTATGCTAGGCTGGTAGTTCCTATCACTTAATAGTTTAAATATTTGATTCCATTCCTTTCTGGTTTGTAAGGTCTGTGCTGAGAAGTCCGATGACACTCTAATGGGTTTTCCTTTATATATTACCGTTTTCTTCTCCCAGGCTGCCCTGAGAATTCTCTTTGTCATTGATTTTTGATAACTTTAATACAATGTGTCTTGGTGAAGACCTTTTTGGGTTGAGATAGTTGGTGTTCTGTTGACTTCTTGAATTCCAAGTTCCAGCTCATTCCTTAGATTTGGGAAATTCTTGTCCACTACTTGTCTGATAATGCTTTCTAGTCCCTGCTCCTTTTCCTCGCCTTTGGTAATGCCCATTTTTCTTATGTTTCTTCTAATGGTATCAGGTAGTTCTTATATTTCTCTTTCATTATTTTTCATTCTTTGGTTTCTCTCTTCTTCCTTCTGATTTATTTCTAGATTTCTGTCTTCGATATCACTGATCCTTTCCTCCATTTGGTTGACTCTCTTTCGCAAGCTTACTGTTTCATTTTTCAATTCTTGCAGTGTGTTCATCTCTAGAAGTTCTATTTGGTTCTTTTTGAGGGTTTTAGTCTCCTTACTCTACTCATCTACCTGTCTTTGCAGTTTCTGAAATTGTTAATATGACTTGTTTCAGAACTCACTGATTTTTTTCAGAATTAGCATCCTGAATTCCATGTCGCTTAAGTCACATATTTCTATGTCTGTAAGTGCACATTCTGGAGATTTTTCTCTTTCTTTTTGAGATGGCTCGTCACCTTGATTGTTCATGGTTTTTAATGAACTATTTGTTCTCCTGGGCATTAATGGATGTGTATTCTACTGTTTTTCTATATATATAATAATATATTGTGTGTGTGTGTGTGTATATATATATATATATATATATATATATATATATAAAATATGTTTTTCCAATATATAATAATATATTATATGTTATATAATATATTATATAAAGGTCTCTCTGTAGCCTGCTGCAAAGAAGGCACTTTTCTGTTGGTTTCAAGTAAGTGGCATCTAAGCTTCTTGGATCCCTGCTTTATATAAAGCCTAACGTCTTTTATTTTCTTGTAGATTTTAATCACACTTGCTACTCTCAATTTCAGTCCCTGTCAGTGTTAGCAATAGTTTAGGTAGGGTTTGCTCAGATTCTCCTGGGGCTCCACGGTGATCGGTCTCGGAGGTATGGGGGAGGAGCCTTCTGGGTTGAGGGCTAGGGACTGCAGCTCAGCCTCGATTTTGCTACTGGGACTGGTAGAAATCAACTGTTGTTTCTCTGCGATCCCGTCACACTTCTTGGCTTTCTGCCCTCATGACTGAGCCTTGCTGCTGGCTATGTACAAAAGTCCCAGCACTTCCAGGCAGGGCTGTTCAGGGAAGTCACTGCACCTTCTCCCCTCCCTCTCCTCCTGTAGGGAGCTCCTGGGGCTGAGAGAGGTAACTTCAGACTCCGCAGCTTTAGCTCAGATTCCCCTGGGGCTCTGCGGTGATCAGTCTGGGAAGGTATGGATGGAGGGGCCCTTCTTGTTGGGGTTGGGGGCTGCAGCTCAGCTCGTTTTTGCAGCCGGGGCTGGTAAAAATCAACTATTTCTCTGCTGTCCTGTCCTGCTTCTCGGCTTTCTGCCCTGATGACTGAGCCTTGCTGCTGGCTGAGTAGAAAAGTCCTGGCACTTCCAGGTAGGGCTGATCAGGGAAGTCACCACATCTTTACCCCTTCCTGCAAGTAGCTGCTGCTTTATTTGTCCCAGTCTACTGCCTGACACCTGGGATTCTGACCTGTGGTAGCTCTTATGCACAGATCCCACGCTCAGACATGCTGGTGTACAGTTTGGGTGTGTTTTGTTCAGTTTTAGATGTTCAGCTTATTGTTGTTTCAAGGGGAGAGATCCGAGGACGTCTCTCACTCTGCCATGTTTCCCAGAATTCTCTAATAACTTCTAAAAACCATTTTTCTAAATAATTGTTACTCCGTTATTTAGTGTCTTAATATCTTGATTGAAAAATATCAGTTTTCCAAATTGCACCTATAAAATGAAGGCATGACTGTCTAAATTAAATTTCAAATTAAGTAGAAACATATATATATAGTTTTCACTTGGAGGCTAGATTGCGAGAACTATGGTCTTGTATATGTCTCTCAATGGAAAAAAGTGTATATATTAACTATTAATAACTATGGATGTTATACGAAGTTTTTTTTTCTTTCCTCATCCTGAATTTCTTCTAATCTCCTAATGCTAGCTATAGAAATTTGCTTTGAAAATGCTGACCATTATCAAGAATGATAAAGGGTCTGAGATTTTACTCTACTGGAAAGCTAATGAGTTTGCTGGCTACAGTTTTTTGAATTCAAGCAGAAAACATGAGACTCCTGTGTCAGGGACAAAGGACTTGCTGCTTCTAGCACAGCAAGCAGTGTGTATCATTTCCCCTTGCCTCCTAAGACTCACGATAGGGAGATGCAAAAGAGCCCAAGTGGATGATGCGGTAGGTTTGCATCATAGCTGAGGAACCCTTAGCTTGAGGAACCCCAATATTTTATAACAAGCTGCAAGCAGACCATTCCAACCTTTGCTCTGTGAGAGATATTATCTTTCTTATCCTTGAGGGCTTGTTTACTCTGTCTTAGAGGGAGACGCACTATCTCTATCTGCCAAGACTACTTTCTATTCAGACATCCTTGAAAAAAGCCCATGGGGGGGGCGGGGGAAACATAGAGGCAGTTAGTGTCCTTGCTCACAAAATGTGCAGAAATATGAGATACCCATGGAGAATTGTTACCAGATAATTGCATCCCTTTTTTTCTGCTTTGCCTTTGCTATGACAAATATTTTCAAAAGTATAACACTCTATTTGGTCCCAGATAGAAACTGGGACCAAATCTATTTAGTTTGTCTTATGTGGCATTTAATTAAGGTTATCCCCAATAGGACTCCAAGCAGAGAATGAGTCTAACATGTACTATTTAGTTAACAATGCTATGCCTCCATATATCATTAGGGAATCCCTTAGCAAACCAGATGGTTTCTCCTTGTTTCTGTATTGATTGTTCCAATTAGTTTGAGGAATTAATCCAGGTACAGAAAGACATATTAGAGATTGCCCAACCTCCACCTTGACCTGCAAGGAATAAATCTAGGGCACTTCTCTCATTCACATCAACCTTGGTCAGTGAGTTTAGGCTAACCTAAATGCCTTCCAGGCCTGAGGTGGTGTTTCGGAAAATGCCGAAGGTCACTTATGACCTCCACTAAGGTGTAAGCCGCCATTTTGTTGGAGGGAGGAAGCCATGTTAATGCCTTGGTTTCACATGAAAAATACAACCCTAAAGTGCCCTAGGAAACAAAGTGTTGTTTATAATTGATGGTGCCACTCAAATAAAACTTACATCAGTCATGGGGCACAGGTTGAGAGTGTTTCCAGTATAGTCAACTGGCTGGGTTATAGGCTATAGGGTTCCAAGTTTGAATAATTGAGTCAATTTCTTATTTTTAGAGAGACTACCAGTCTTTACACACTTATAGTTGGTTGACATTCTTCTGTCCAACAGAATGATGAGGGAATGGGGTGGAGAAGACATCCTGAGGCATTTTGGGAGTCAGGACCATCAGTGCTCTTCCAGACATCTTGAGAAAGGAGAAATGATAAACAAATCATGATTGGAGTCATCTGGAAGGGGATGGTCAACTTAGGATTCACTTGAATTTAAGGCACTAAAGCTAAGTCTTGAAGAGCTACTTAGTGACATTTTCTTTCATGCAGAAAGCTCCACAGGAGGTTCTGAAAAGAAATGGTCATTAATTTTCCTCCTTTCTCCATTCTTCCTGGTTCCTAAGGTATTTCCTCCTCAGGTACCAGGGTTGTTGCTTCCCTTTTATTGCCACAAAATCAATGTGTCCATTTCAATAGCTATAATATTAACTTATTTTTTTTTCCTGAATAATTTCCAGCTCACAACACAGTTTAAATCTTCTAGGCCCCACTTTGGCTTGATAGTCATAAAGATAATGTCACAACCAAGCCAACCTGAATTACCCTTACGAGAAAGAAAGAAAAGCATCTTGCCCAGAATGGTCAGAATAGAATCTCACATTTTCTTTTTTTTTTCTTTCACATTTTCAAAATAGGTCTATATATTTACCCCCATGCTTTGGTCATCATCATCATCCAGGAAGTGTCTGAGAGAGGATTATTCCTTTCTGAAATGGCCACATTCAGTGACCAAACTACTTTATTAAGATGTGTGGACAAGGAGAGACTGAGAAAGCTAAAGACAGGAAATGTTTGCAATTGTTTTTGAGGAGGTAATTCCAAAACTAAGTAACACCAGGTACTTGGGGATGCTGGGGCGTATGGAAAGTCCATTAAATTTCTTGACTCTTAACCAGTTGTTGAATAGGTTTCACAATAAAAAGTATATCATTGTTTGACTGAAGATGATCTGGAAAGAGAGGTACAGCCTTTGCCCTTGGTCCCTAACAGGCAATCTCCAAACCCTAGGAATGTCCTGCCTGATAACAGTATCTTTATTTACCTGTGGGCTTTGAGCCACTGGGTGATTTAGGGTGGGGGCTTTGGTTCATGTGATATCAGTTCATTTCCTGAGGATCTGGAAACTGAGGTCAGCAATGTAGGCAACCAATCAAGTTTATGTAATCAAGGCCCAAAGTTGCTAAACACCAAGGGTTGGGTGAACTTCCCTGGTTAATGATAAACTATACATATTATCACAGAGCAATTCCAGGAAGACAACACTATCCAAAACTCTTTGGGGAAGAGGACAACTGGAAGCTCCACATTCTGGAATTTTCCTGGACAATACTATGTGCTTCTTCCTTTTGGTGAATTTAATATTGTATCCTTTTCCTATAATAAATCATAATTGTGAATATAACAGCTTTCAATGAGTTCTGTGAGTTCTTCTAGTAAATTATCAAACCTGAGGTGGTCTTAGGGACAACTGAAACCTGTAATTGGTATGAGAAATGAGGATGGTCTTGAGGACCATGTATCCTAACTTTACAGTTGATGGAAGAAGTAAAGGCAGTCTGTGGATTATCCTTAACATCACAGTGGTTATCACATTAATTTCAAAGGCCAGAATGGTGTTGCCAGAGTGGACTGGAACGGCAACTGTATAACCTAAAAATGTGTCAACAGAGGTGAGGCACTGCTCTTAGTCCTGAAATGAAGTCAAATGCAGAATTTTGTTAGTCTTCTAGGAGTAGATGGGGGCAATGTTCTGTGCAATATGACCTTCCACACCATGAAACAGTTAACTTTTAGTTAGAGTGACAAATATTACATGTAGGGGTAGCTTTTGCATCAGAAATATATAGACCTTTACCTTTAGTCTGTGATGGTGGATATTGTCAGGTCCAGAATGATCATGGATCCAGGCAGAAATGGTGGTAATCTGGGTAGTGAATCTCGATCAGCAGTCTGATTCCAATCAATCTTGTCAGAGAATTAGCCCTTATCATAGGCATCTATTTGAATGACTATGGCATTTAAATAAATACCTGCTATTTGTTTTCATCATTTGTAGTCCTAAAAACACATATCTTTAATCCTCCAACCTGTAGTTTACCAAATGGCAAACTAAATAGGCCATGGGCAACAGCTCAAGAGTCAGTGGTAAGGTTTATCAAAGGGATTATTGGCCAGAGCTATCAGAATGGCCCTCAGAATGGGCTTGAGAATGGCCACTGAGCAGAGTGATTTATTTTCATTTTTGATTCTGTTAGGCTGGTACCAAGGTTGATAACTTTAGCAGCCCAGTGGAGATCATTAGATTCAGTTTAGTTGAACCAGAACCATGTTTTTTATAGGAATCTCTGTGAGTTGAGGGCGTACTGAGCCAGTGGCTTTGCATCAGGAAGTATAGTGGGGAATAAAGTTTCCTACAGAAGGAGAGTTGCCAAGATAACACTGGAGCCAGGACTCGTGCATTTTTGAATACACCATTTCCATTTGATAGGTGAGGCTTATTGGCCTCTTTCCATATTCATAGCTATTGAGTAGAAGTGGACCCACTTCAAAATGGGAATATCAAGCTGGAGAGTCGTAAGGCTTCCCTGGATTAGTCATTCATTTTTGGCAACAGCTCAGTGCCAAGCAGTTAGCTGCTTTCAAAAGGAATATACTTAGTAGCTGTATCAGGCAGGCAACAACTCCAGAGTCACAAGGGATCTTAGTTGAGGCTGCTTTTCCACAGTCTCTAATACACAAAATCATCAGTCACAGAGAATCAAAGGGGTCATTTGATTTGCGGGGCTACAAACTTTGAGAGTATTCCATGGCTGTTGGACAGGTTCCAGTGCAACCTGTTGGTTTTAGCTCTATTCAGAGGATACCAACTTGTGAAGTAGTTGATATAAAAAAATAAAGAAGAATGTCCAAGTGATACATACTGTCTCCAAAACCTAAAGTGTAATAACATGTCGGGTTTCCATTTTGGTAATGGGGGGGATTCAAAAAAACAATCGTTTTTGATTTCTGGAGGTACTGAGCATTGTGAGTCCACTTAATTAGTCCCAAAATGTTAATTCATGTGCAGGCCCCTACGTCTTTTTCTCAAGGTTTATTAGCCACTGCTGCTGAAGAGGTGTGATAATAGTACATTAAGTTTTGATGAGAATAGAGCTTCTGACTTGCCATTCAACAGGACATCATTTGTATAGTGAAAGCTTTGGACATTAAAAAGGAAGGCATACATATTAAGTTCTTACCCACCCACTGGTAGAAAGTTGTAGAAGAGTTTGTTCACTAACATTTCTCACATGTGGCTCTTTCCTCATGAGAGAGGACTCTATAGCATTTATGGTGGAGTACATACATACAGCTCATCAATCCTACTGTACATTCAGATGTAGAAGCATCAACAGTACATCAAATTGGCCCCAAAGGATCCACCTACAAAGTCACATAAGATCTCCCTGCCTTACTGTGAACCTTATCCAAAGAGCAACAGTTGAAAATGGTCATTTTCTGGCCCTATAGGGCTGGGTAGGATGGTAAGTTAAGTTCTGGTATCGATCAGAGCCATAAAAGTTTGAGACCCTCCTATCCCTGAAGTTTCTCAGTGCACTTGTATAGGTACATGTGATTTTTGGTACCATATGAAGACAGGAAAACCTCATCCTATCCATAATTATTGTTCTCCATAAAGTAACTGAGGTAAGAGTAAAGGGAGTAGAGAGAGGGCATGGAGAGAATCACTCCACACCAGTAAGCATGGCACATTTACTTTTGATTTCAGGTGATCCTGGAACTACAGATGGCTCAACTGAAAAAAACCTTTAGTGTTTTTGACCTACCCAATGTCTCTGTCAGATGCCAAGTTTATCATTACTGACGTCATCTATTTCAGCTTTAGGGTCTCCTTGACTCATGGCTACAGCCCGTTTCCTTTCAGTCAGGGTTGTAATGCTTGCTGGTCTATTGTCATGATAATATCCTCACCTTCTCCTGCTTGAAGGAGAGTGACCAAAAATCACATTACTATTGGGGCAGATTGATTCACTTATACCTTTCATCAGTCAGTCAGCCTTAAATATTCATTGAGAGGTAGGGCAATAGGGGACACGTCTTCCCTGCCCACCCCAACTCTTGCTCACCTTGAGCAAGAGCATTTCTTACAAAATCCCAGGGAGTCTTTTAATATCCTTAACATAGATCATGAGGTTCTTATTCTTTTTCTTTCAGAAAGTCATGGCTCTATCAGCATTTCATTCTCATTGATGAAAACTATTTATAAAATAATAAGTTAGCCAGGCATATTTTCATGGAAGCTGGAGGAAGATATGAGACTTCAAATAAGAAACAAAGAACTTTAATCACAACACAGCAGGAAACATGAGCCTCATGTTTATAGTCGTGGACCTTGCCCCCTACCCCTACAAATTTCACAGAGGTGATCTATGTCAGAACTGAGGAACACTGAGGTTAGGGAACCTGAATTTTATATAATGAGCCGCAAGCAATTCTCACCAACCTTTGTCCTGGAGGAAAGCATTATCTTTTTTATATTGGACAATTAACAAACCTGCACTCTTTTTTGAAGGGAGACACTATCTTCCATGTTTGTTTTCTAATCAAATGTACTTGAAAAAGTTATTTGGAACAAAAGGTCAGAAAGTACCTTTGTTTGCAAGATGTGCAGAAATATCAAAGATCTATAGAGAATTGTCTTCTAACAACCACTTTTTAAAAGTAATGACTTTCTTTTTATATTCTTACCAAAATATTACTCTATTTAGTTTTACTCAATAAAAATATGGTTAGAATAGAATGTCATTGGAAGAAGAATAGGAAAACAGTGAGGCTGCTAGATGTGGGCATGTGAGAACAAAAGTGAAAGATCACTGTTAACAGCTTACAAGTGGTTGGGGCATGCTGATCTACTAATGACGTAAAATTCATTAATTAATGCAGCAGATATTTATTGAACACTCGCAATGTGTTAAACACAACTTTTATTTTGGGTCATACAAAAGCTAAAGAGAAGACATGTAAAGTAACTATGATGCAATTAAAATTAAGAACACAGATATGGTGGTGCTTTGGATAAGGGACTAAGGATAAGGGCAGAGTAATAGGAATCAGGTAAAGAACGTGTCTTTATTTGGGTCTTGAAGTATAGTGCGAATTGTCCAAGGATAATGCAGTTGGCAGGGGAAAGGAATTCTATGAAGAAAAATGTATAAGTACTGGCAAACATCTACAGAGTATTTCAAGAAATATTTGGTAGCTTGACTGACATAGGAATGAAAGAATGACATAGCAGATACAACTGGATAGGTAAGTGGAACCACTCATGACAGGCCATGACTGCTATGCTAAGGAGTTTGGGTTTTATCTCTAGGGTAAAGAGAAAACCTTAAAGATTTGTAGATGAAAGTACGGCACGATCAATCTACATATGGTAAGAACCTCTTGAGTATTGTAAAATAAATATGAAAAGATTGGAGTTAGAGAGACACTTAAAAAACAAATGTGGTCATACTTGTGAAACATATTAGAGGGGATGGTCAAGGCAGTAGAAAGGAGTCGAAAATATTAGGAACTTTAGACATAGTCTGTTGAAATGATGAGAAGGTGTATATGTGATAATGGCAGAAAAAAACGACACCTTTGTTTTAAAACTTGGAAAAGTGGCCAGCCAATGTCATTTTGATGATAATGTCATTTTGATAATGGAAGAGGTTATATTCACAAAGCTTCTAAGAATAATTCGTTAAATATTGCAAGGTCAAGAATGTTGACTTGATGTTGTGACCTTCCATTCTCATTTCATTTTATGTGCTTGTAAAGGGGCATAGATTGTACAAACTTTCCTCATTACCAATGTTTGGACTTTTTTTCTTGACTTTAACTATTGTAACTTTAACTTTCTTGTCTGAATCAATTGAAAGTAGAATAAAACTATTTGCTGTAAATTCTAAGATTTCAAAATGTAGACCAAATACTCAAAGAATCACCAAAAGTATAGCTTTATTAAATTTGAAATCAAATATCTAATCATGAAAACTCTAGCTTTGTTCAATAATTTTGAAATCAAATATCTCAGTTCCAGTTAAAATTCTATTATAGTCTCAATGCAATAGATAATCAAAAAGGAAAACTTTTTATGTACAATAATCAGTGGCTTCAATCAGATATAAAAAAATACAAAGAATCTTTGCAAATAATTAAACATCCTAATTCTGGATGGTCTTTGATTAATTCATTGGAAGGCAAAGCACCTTCAGTGTCTTGGAATGTAGCACTCTAATAATACTGCAGCTGATCCTTCATTGTTCTAGCTGAAGATTAATTATCTCTCTTCCTCTTATAATATCCGTTTAGTGCCTTATAAATTGGATCCAGCTATTAGGACTATTCATTTATTTCCTGTGAAGTAGGTTGAAACTTTATCTACTTTAGTATTAAACTTAGTATCACTTTTTATTTCCTTCTTAGCTACATGCATGTTCTACATAGCTTCATTTTAATCTTTCCCTCACTTCCCCTCCCCACGGGCACAAATACAGTACACACACTAATACAAAAGATCTTTTCCTCCAAATTTTTTTGGTAGCTTCACAATAAATTTATTGTATTGGTCAAGGTTGAAAAAGAGTATCACAAAATGAGAGAAAGATTTTACCATGACTTTTAGTGAGCCCTGGACTGTGAATTTCATTCACAAGTGTTTCTCAGTTTTTTCCCTCCCCTCTTTGGTGGGACAGGATGCCTAGGGTGGGCTGGAGTTCGGTATTTCTCTTACACAGGTCAGTTAGGCTTTGATAATATCCCAGCAGGTTAGGCTCTGGTTAACTAGTTTTCCCTGAGGCCAGGCTTTGTTAAGAGATGACTGCTCTGGTTTGTTTCAAAATGTTTCCTTTTCCCTTTGCTGGAAGCAGGTAGGGATGTTCCTCTGATATTTGCTGTGGGAACCTGGTTGAGCCTCTTGTGGCTGGAGGCCTCTTGTGGCTGTGTCACCCTGGAGACTTTAACTCTCAAACTTGTCTGCACTGGGCCTCCAGCAATTTGTCAATTAAGTTCAAGTTTTCCTACTCCTGCACTGGTTCCCAAGGTAATTTCACATGGCTTCATTAAGCCCTAACTCCCTGTGTGTGCCTGCCTGTCTCTCCAATCTTGAGGGCAGCAATTTGCTCTGTTTCTTTATTTGTCTTACAGATCCAAGAAGGCTTGATTTTTCAGTTTGTTCAGCTTTTTGCTTGTTAGAACAGAATGGCAACTTCTAAGTCCTTTAAATGTGGAACTGGAAACCCTATCATGACTATTGTAACGTGTTAGCTCATGCAATTTGTTATCAACACCTGTTGATAGGAAGAGAGAAGTAAGCGGGGCTTCGGTAGGTGTCCATCATCCAAATGTAGGCAAGTATAGATAGGCTAGGTATAGTGTTTTATAGAGATAAATTATCTTGCTTTCTATGTTAAGTCACAAGTTAAGCTGGTGTGACTGGGCAATAGGCAGTCTAGTCAGCCAAGTGACTTTTATATTTCTAAGACATCTTACTTAATTGATATGCACCCCATAAAGACACTGAGAATATGGAGATGGGTACAGCTCTTGTCAACTGATGGTCAGTGGCACCAATTCAACACCAACAGGAATCCCCAATTTGGGGTGAAGTGAAGAAGGAAATGTATTTGGTACAAACAGCTCAGTTGTGATACAGCATGGCTGTGGAAGAGCTCAATAGTGTTACATTTCATTATGAACCAGCACAGCTGTGGAACAGCACAGCTGTGAGGAGGCCCTTGGAGGAGATGGCCCTACCCAATCCAGCTAGACAGCTCTGCTCTGCCCTGCCCTGCACCAGTCTGTTTCACTCTGCTCTTGAGCTGTTTTGCTCTGCTTTGCTCTGGCAAGACATCTCCGGTGTTTCTACTATAGCCGGAGAAACAGTCTTCAGTGTTTGGTGGAAAGGGAAAATGTGCTCTCAGAGCCAAAGGGGAGCTGGCTTATATAGACATAAGTCACCGCTCCTGATCCCTGATTGCTTCATCCTCAGGCAAAGGAGGACTCTAAATCTTTCAGAGCAGCACTGTCATAATAGAGCTGCTCTGACTGGTTGGCTAAGATGTCAATGGGAAATATAGCTGCACAGCTCTGATTGGACAGGGAAAGCCTCAGTCCTATTGGTTGAAATACAATTCCAGGAACTGCTTTATAAGGGCTGGCTCAGATGATGGGAACAAAGTGCAGGCAGGCAGGCAGTTCAGTGCGGGAGGCAAGCAGTTTAGTTTAGGCTTTTTTCTGAAATGTGTTTTGTGTGAGAGGCCCCTGTTTGGAAATGGCTACTAAGCTTTTTAAAATTTAAAAAAGGTGATGATGTATTTGATACCTTAGAAAATTCTTTCTCAGGGTCCACACTCTTAACCTGACAAGAATGAGCTAGGGTCCCAGGCCCATAGCCAAATAATTGCAGTAGTCTTCATGATAATTCTACGACCTGAAGTACAGATAGATAAAGTGATCAGAATAAATGAAGATGTTGGATTTTTTTGGTAGTGTCATTTATGGCCTTGATTAAAATGAATATTTGTTCAATCTTTGCAAAGTGGAGCTGTTTTCTGAGCTTAAAATATAATAGAAGAAAAAACAATACACAAGATCACAGAGGAAAAAAATAATGGAATTGACTATAAAAACTTAAAATCCGTTTTAGGCTTCTGTTGCTACTATCCAAGCTCCTTTGACTTTATCAAGCTTCTTAAGTCATAATGGACTGTGTTTAAGTAGGTGGGTCTCGGAGTCAGACTAAGTGGGTTTAGATATTGGTTCTAATATTCTAGCTATGTCATTTGGGCAAATCATTTAGATTCTCTATACTTTTATTATCTCATCTATAAAATGAGTAAGATAATTTATTTCGTGAGAATTTACATGAGCTAAAGTATTGAAGTACTTAGAACAGTACCTATCTAGTCCATCATAACCATTTAATAAATGTTAGCCATTTCTATTATTATCTAAAGTTAACAGTGATATAAAGAGATGATTAATTCCAGATGTAGAGCCTTAGTTTACCATTCTTGAGAGTAACATCAAGCGCAATCAAATGGAAAATGCTCTATAACTTGATTGTTTTTTCTTGTGTTGTAGGCCATAAACTTAAAAAAAATTTTTTTAAATGTGTAGATATCCTTAAATACCTGTTCATCCCCTTATTGTCCAAAAGATCCAAAGCATTGGGTTTCATTCATTATGGAAATGGTGGATTTTTGTCTTGAAGATTATGATTCTCTTATAGTTCCTCATTGAAACAGTTTGTGGAGTTGATTTTCTTTCTCTGTTTTTTTGCTGTTTGTTTGTAGAGAAGTACATATTTTAAAAATTATTTCCCACTCTAGTTATGGGTTTCTGTTCCCCTTTAGTACTTCCTCTTATGTGTCAGCAAGAAATACTGAGGTCCTACAGGGCAGGAATATTGTCTCTTTTTATAGGGTTATTCTCTTGTGAGGCTGTTATTCAATTTAAAGAATAAATTGCATTCTGTGTGAAATGCCGCAAGGCAAGGTTGACCAGATGACCTAGGTTTGTAGACTTCTATTTCTTAAAGATATACTTTTGGTTACTGTCCTTTTGGATTAGAAATATGTTCCATGTTCCCAGTCTGCAGTGGACCATCTTAACATTTTCAGTTCCAGACCATAGAAATAGAGAGATATAGAAAACACATAGTCAGCACTTGACATATTGTTTCATGCTGCTAAGTTTCTTTTAAATTTTGGAGGCAAAACTGAAAACTAATTTGATTATGCTGACATAACATATTTTATTATTGTATTTACTTTTTAGAATAATTTGCTCTATTAAAGGGAAAAATGATTTTTTTTTTAAGAACAAAGAAGTTAAATAATTTAGAAACCTGATATGTGAATTTAGGATGATTTTTATATTAAACATAGATCTTTTTATTGCTAGCCCCAAGAGAAAATACAGTTGGGGGAGACCTTCAAACTTTCAAAGTTTTAACAAAATTCTACCATCATTATATGCATAATTGAGGTATGATTCACAGATTTTTTTATATATATATATACACACACATATACACATACTTTTTTTCATGAAACGTCATTGCAATTGTCTGCAATTATTTTTTGCATCTACTCTCTGGAATGTTACTGATTATGCATTGAGATTCTTTGTGTTAAGTAGAAACTTGCCATAAGACAGAATAAAGCCATGTCCAGGTTTTTGATTTGGTGATTTGGTGAGTCATTGTATCTGCCTTCCTTTTTATATAATTATTTTGATTTATATTGTGTGAAATACATTTGAATTAAAATAGTACCAGGTAGGTCATGAACCTGACAAAAATCTTCATTTAATAAATTGGTTTTTTATCAATTTTTTAAAATTAAACTACTTATGTCTACAATTGGGGAATGTATGTTGAAGGAAAGTATTACATGGCATTTAAATAAGGCTTGAAATACCTGGAATGGAAGTTGAGTTTTTTTTTTTTTTTAAATGCATATTACTGGGAAAAAATAAATTTTGCTTGTTTTTAGATTTAGGAAATAATTGTCATAAACTATTTCTTTACTATCAAAGAGACAATTTAACATGCTCATATAATAATGATGATAAAGAATCCTACCATTTCAGTTAGTTAACCAAATTATATTGAGTACATGAGGCAGTGTTTAGTTTGAAAATGAGAAGTCTGATACCAGAGTTTGAGATTCTGCATGTCTCTTTACTATAATACATTTCCAGCTTTAACGAATCAGTTTAATGACAATATAATTAACTTTTAATGTGAGAGAATTTGCAGATGGTGCAGAAATTCTAATATTACTTTAAAGAATAGACTTATAGTGGTCACTGAGTGTAAGAACATTCCTTAATTAGTGTAAAGCAGAGAAAGAAACTGGTTGTCTAGATTCTATTTTTTTAAAACTATATAAATACTGAACTTTAAGTGATTAGTTTTATGCACTTTTATTGCCAATCCATATAGAAAACGTAATAACTAATTTATTGCCAATGAAGTAGGAATTAAATATATGGACATTTATAGCTATCTATATGTAAAATTTTCACCAGAGGAGTCATTCAGCCTCATCAGATAGAAATATATCTCACTCAGCCATAACACTGACGTAGGGAAATCATATCACAAGACTAAAAGAGCAAAATGCCTAAGAAAGAAAATTTTAAACTTTGATACAAAATTATTAACTTCCTAGTCTTCAGTTTTAGCAAGGAGGGGATATCACATTACTTTGTTGTTAGGCGAGGCCAGTGATATAAAACACTAACCCAGATTATCATTCTATAAAATTCTGTGGAAGAATTGCACTCCACTGGCAAAATTTAGTCTGTAGAAGCATAACCACAATTATTAAATGATTTTCTCCTTGCTAAATTAATTCCCTTGTTATTTAAATAGGAAAAAAAGGTTCTTTGAAACCATTCAACAACAAAGTAGACTAGAGAGATATTCCGCTATAGTGAGGACTATTTCCTTCACATCATTAGTTGGTACAATCTTTTCCTTTTTAAATAGTAGCTTTAACTATGCTCATTTTAGTTCTGAAAATGAAATTCCCCTGGACTAGTAGAAGTCAATATTTTAGTTTAATAAGATCGTAAATTGAGACTTAGTAGGGAATCTCTCTTCTCTGTTATAGTTTTACATCCAGAAAAGCTAAGCCGCAGTCTTCTGTGCTCTTTTTGAAAAACAAATATACTAGATTATTGGATTTCAATTTGGCGAAATTAGAAACTTCAGCCTAATTTTCAAAGCCCTACATTTTAAAATACTCAATAATATTGGAAATTTCTTCTTTTACACTTTAATTTGATTGTTATAAATTTTGCAGTGATTTTGTCCATTTGAGAAAGTAGGAAAAACATAGTGTTGATAATTAGAAGATTTGATTATAGTACTAGTTTTGCCCTTAGCTGACTTTTCAACACTATTTAATATACTTAACTTCCTTGGGCTTAATTGTCTTCTAAGTAAAGTAAGGAGCTTGAGTAAAATGATATTTTTTTTTTGGCTTCTACCTCCTGAGCTTGCACCTGTTGTGATTTGCTCCAATACTGAGGCTACCTGTTTAAAGACATTTTGAAGTTTATGAATAGAACTTATATTTATTATAGTATATTCTGTATTCACTTCCTGATTTTTGTGTACTTTGTGATGTACACAAAGTTCATATTTCTTATATTTAAGTTATAGAAGTAGAAATCTGATTGTGTAATTTCTTTGGTAAGAAAAATAGAATAAGTAGGGAAATTATGGTGGATGTCTAGGTGTTACTGTTAAGGTATATTTTAGAGTGGACAACATTTAAATTAGTAGACTCTAATAAAGCAGTTACTCTCAAAATGTAGGTGGGCCCCATCTAATCAGTTGAAAGCCTGAGAGGAAAGATTGAGGTCTCCTGAAGAGAAAAAATGCTGCCTGTTAACTCAACATATCAACTCTTACCTGGGTCTTTAATTGCTGGACTAACCTATAGATTTTGGACTTGCCAGACTCCACAATTGTGTGAACCAATCCCTTAAAATAAATCTCTCTACATACCTATAAATACATCCTATTGATTCTGTTTCTCTGGACAACCATGACTAATACTGCTTTTTGGCCTGAGAGTGCTTCTAGAAGATCCAGATCTTAAAGATAAGTTTCATGAATTGATTCTGGGGCTCTGGGATTAGATCTCTAATCTGATTAGTTCTAAAGGCACTAATGACTCTATTCTAGTAGTAGAAACACTGATAGCCCATTATATGATATGGCAGGAAAGATATGCAAAATATCACCATTGGACACTCCTAGTTAGATACTGATAGAAGGCAGGTTTTTGGGTGATGATGGATTTGATATGTTAGAAAATTTTTGTCAAACTAACAAGTATAATGAGATTGGCTGTTTGTTCCTAATTATACTGGAAAAAGTGGGGAGAAAAAAGGATGAGCTCAAGGATTTGAATTTTCAATTTAAGCATCATATAAATCACCCTAAAAGAAACCCCAATCTCTTATAGCCAAAGAGTAGAGATTGCTGAAAACCAGACCCCGGCTCTCATCCTGCTAGTGACTGAATTACAACACAAATTGAATTCCCAATTCTCAATGCCACTGAATTGGGAAACCTAAATGCAAAGGGGATTATTGGATCTTGGGGTGTCAGGAGCCAAGTGATGACACTTAATCACCAAAGGCAAGGTGGATGTGGTTATCATATCAGACAGCAGAGTCAAAGCAGTATTCAGAATAGTTTGACTTCCAGAGATCTATGGTGTTGGCTAGCTGAATCATGGTGTTCCTAGAAGTGAAATAGATGGGAAGTCTACTGAATCCTTACTTGTTCTGTTTAAGCAGAAAAGTTATAAGTCAAGTAAATAAAAGTCTGACTTGAATTATAAAAGCAGAGAGTTATGACTCCTTAATCAATTCCCAGACTTGAACCAGTTTACAGACCCAGAATCCCAGAGTGAAGGGGAGGTCAAGATCCCATGAGTAAGGATGCAGCTACACTACCAAAATTTATACTTTTAATATTTCTCCCATATTCTCCAAAGGGACCTATAGCCTTTTACTGGGTGACTATGCATTGGGGAAAAAGAAATAAGGAGACTTTCAGGGATTACTGGACACTGGCTCTGAACTTACGCTTTTTTCAGGAGACCCAAAATGTTACTGTGGTCCTCTATACAGAGCCCAGGCTTATTGAGGTCAAGTTTTAGCTCAGATCCATTTCATAGTGGGTCCAGTGGGTAAGCTAGCCCATACTGTGGTTATTTCTTCAGTCTGGGATCCATAACTTTAATAGATACATTGAACAACTGGAAAAATTCCTATATTGGTTTTTTATCTGTGGAATAAGAGCTATTAGGATGGGAAAAGCTAAGTGAAGTCACTAGAACTGCTTCTACCTAGGCATATAATAAACCAAAAGCAATACCTCATTCCTGGAAGCATTTCAGAGATTAGTGCCACCAATCAAGGACTTGAAAGACGCAGGGGTAGTGATTCCCACCACATCTCTATTCAACTTGCCTGTTTGGCCTGTGCAGAAGACAGATTAGTCTTGGAGATTGGCAGTGGATTATTGTAAGCATACCCAAGTGATAACTCTAGTTGAAGCTGCTATATCAGATGTAGTTTCTTTACTTGAGCAAATTAATAAATCCCCTGGTACCTGGTATGTACCTGATATGTAGCTATTCATCTGGCAAATAATTTTTTCTCCATCACTGTTAGTAAAGACCACCAGAAGTAGTTTGCTTTTAGCTGGTAAAACCAATGATACATATTCACTGTCCTACTTTAGGGATTATATCTATACTCCAGCCCTATAGTTTATCATAATTTAGTTCAGAGGAATCTCGATCACTTTTCTCATTCTCTCTCACATGATATTACACTGATCTAATGTGTTGATGATGTTATGCTGATTGGACCTAGTGGGGAAAAAAATAGCAACTACTTTAGATATATTGGTAAAACATTTGCATGGCAGAGGGTGAGAAATAAATCTTAACAAAAATTTAGGAGCCTTCTACATTAGTGAAATTTCTAGAGTTTGAGTGGTGTGGAGCATGACACAATACACATTTTAAGGTGAAGGATAAGTTGCCTTTGGCCCCTTAAACAACCAGAAGAGAGATGTAATGTGTAGTGGGCCTCTTTGGACTTTGGAGGTAACGTATTCTTCATTTAAGTGCCTTACTCCAGCTAGTTACCAAGTTACCAAAAGCTGCAAGTTTTGATTGAGGCCCAGAACAAGAGAAGGCTCTGCAACAGGTCTAGTCTGGAAGGCTCTGCAACTGGTCCAGCCATGATAGCTGCTCTCCCATTTGGGCCATATAATCTAGTAGATCCAATGGTGCTTGAAGTTTCAGTGTCAGATAAGAATTTGGTTTGGAGCCTTTTACAGACCCTATAGATGAATAACAGCTCAGAACCTTCAGATTTTGGTGCAAAACCCTGTTATCCATTATGGATAACTACTTTCCTTCTGCGAAACAGCTTTTGGTTTGCTATTGATTGGGCCTTAGTAGAGGCTAATCACTAACCATAGATTACTAAGTTGCCAGGTAACTTGAGATCCCCATCATGAACTGGGTATTGTCTGATCCACCAAGCCATGAAGTAGGGGATGCACAGTTGCACTACATCATCAAATGCAAGTAGTGCATATGGGATTGGACTTGAGTAGGCTCTTAAGGCACAAATAAGTTTCATGAAGAAGTGGCCCAAATGCCTATGGTTTCATTCTTGTTATGTTACCTTATTCCTCCCAGCCTTCACCTGTTCTCTATGATCGGTCTAAAGAGAAAGAAAATCTGGATCTGGTTTAAAGATGAGTCTATACGATAGGCAGACATCTCCTGAAAGGGGGTAGCTGTAGCACTCTAGCCCCTTTATGGGACATCCCTGGACAGTATTAAGATGAAATCCTCCCAGTGGGCAGAATTTTGAGCAGTGCATCTGGTTGTTAATTTTTCTTGGAAGGAAAAAATGGCCAGATGTGTTATTGTATACCAACCCATAGGCTGGGGCCAATGGTTTGTTTAGAAGGTGAGGGACTTGGAAGAAATATGATTGGAGAATTAATGATGAGGAGATCTAGGGAAGAGGTATGTGGATAGGCCTCTCTGAATGGGTGAAAAATGTAAAGGTATTTGTATGCTGTGTGACTGCTCACAAAAGAGTGATTTAGCAGAAGAATATTTTAATAATCAAGTGGACAAGATGACCCATTCTATGGTCAGTCTCTTTTCCTAACCATCCCTGTCAGTGCCCACAGGGCTTATGAACAAAGTGGACGTGGTGGTAGATGTCAACACCAAGAATGAATGTGCCTGTTAAGGAGGACTCCTGGTGGCTAACTGTGCTCAAATTTATAGAGTCTAGTAGTCATTGCTAAACAGAAGACTCGTGTGCTCTGCACTTTAGGAAAAGCTGCACTGTGCTCCTACCAGCTGAACTTATCCTTATAAAGGAGTTCCTGGACTTGCATTTCAACCAATAAACAGATCTTCAGTGTCCAATCTGAACTGCACAGCTGTATCCTTATTTGCATCTTCATTGACCAATCAGAGTGGCTCCATTCTGACCAGTGAGGACAGTACTTTTTGGACCAATCAAACTATGAAGATTTGGAGTCCTCATTTGCATGAGGACAGAGAAATCAGGGCCCAGGGGAAGGGACTTCTCTCTATATAAGTCATCTCCCCTCTGGCTCAAGGAGTATACTTTCTGTTTCCACCAGCTGGAGCTATATCACCGAAACTGTCTCAGTGGATGGGTCTAGACCATAGTGGAACTGTCTCTCCAGAGAGGGGCCAAGCTGCAACACCAGAGCAGAGGGGAGCAGAGTGGAGCCTTACCCTACAGCTGTGCCTTTCCACAGCTGTGCTGTATCATATCTGAGCTGTAACTCTATTAAGTTGTTCCACAGTTATGCTGTTCTACAGAGAGCTGTATCACAGTTGAGCTGTTCAACAGACATGCTGTATCACAGTTGCACTGAATTAAGTCTCCCCCTTTACTGCACCCTCAACTGGAGACTTCTGTTGGCATTGATTGGCAGCAACAATCTTCGGTTGACACAGCGTTATGCGGTTAGGTATGGGCTCAGCAACATGGACTTCCACTTACCAGGGCCTGGCTACAGCCACTGCCAAGTGTTCAGTCTGCCAGCAGCAGAGACTAACACTGAGTTTCTAATATGGTGACATTCCCTAGAGTTATCAGCTAACTACCTGGGGCAAGTTGATTGCATTGGATCACTTCTATGATGGAAGGGTCAGCAGTTTGTTCTTACTATAATAGACACTTACACTGGCTACAGATTTGCTTGCCTTGCATGGAATGCTTCTGCCAAAACTACTGTTTTTGGACTCATAGAATGCCTTATCCACTTTCATGGTATTCCACATTATGATCAAGGAACTTCACAGAAAATTGTATACATTAATGGGCCTGAGCTCATGGAATTCACTGGTCTTACCATGATCTGGCCATCCTGAACCATCTGACATGATAGAATGGTTGAAAGGCCTCTTGAAGATTCAGTTACAGTGTCAGCTAGGTGGCAGTACCTTATAGGGCTGTGGCAAGGTTCTCCAGGAATTTGTACATACTCTAAAGCAGTGTTCAATATATGGTTTGGTTCCTATCACAGTTAGAGATTCATGGACCCAGGAATTAGGAGTAGAAATGGGAGTGGCACCACTTATTATTACCCCTAATAATACAATGGTAAAGTTTTTACTTCCTGTCCACATGATGTTATGCTTTGATGGTTGAGAGGTCTTATTTCCAAAAGGAGGAATGCTTTACTGGGAGACAGAAAAATGTTTCCATTGGACTGAAAGTTATAACTGCTACCTGGCCACCTTGGGTTCTTCATGCCTTTGAATCAACAAGCAGAGGAGGTATTTACTGTACTGGCTGGATGATTGATCCTGATTACCATGGAGGAAATTGGACTGCTACAATGGAGATAAAGTAGAGTATGTCTAGAATACAAGAGATCCCTTAGAGCAGTGGTCCCCAACCTTTTTGGCATCAGGGACTGGTGTTCCTCTGAGAATCTAATGCCTGATGATCTGAGGTGGAGCTGAGATGGTGATGCTAGCACTGGGGAGCAGCTGCAAATACAGGAGCAGGCTTCACTCGCTTGCCTGCTTCTCACCTCTTGCTGTGCACCTCGGTTCCTAACAGGCCATGGACCAGTACCTGTCCGCAGCCCAGATGTTAGGCACCCCTGCCTTAGGACATCTCTTAGTATTGCCATTCTTTGTGATTAAAGTTAGTGGAAAACTACAATACAATTCAAGTAGAACTAATAATGGTCCAGACTCTTCAGGAATAAGTATTTGGATAACCTTACCAGGTAAAGGCCCATGACTAGTTGAGTTGCCTGCTGATTGTGAAGGGAATACAGGATGGATTATTAAAGAAGAGTAAAGAAGATAGCCTTCCATAATATGGGTGGGTCTCAGCCAATCAGTTGAAGACCTTAAAAGACTGAAGTCCACTGAAGAGGAAGAAGTTCTGCCTGTGGACTGCCTTCAGACTCAAGAAGGCAACATCAACTCTTCCCTGAGTTTCCAGACTGCTAAACTGCCCCGCAGATTTTGGACTTGCCAGCTCCCACAATTAGGTAAGCCAATTTCTTAAAATAAATCTCTCTCTCTACCAATACATACATCCTATTGGTTCCATTTCTTTGGTTAATCCTGACTAATAAAACTAGCAAAGTCTGCCAGAGTAGACTTAAACAGTTTGGGTTTTTTTTTTTTTTTTTTTTAATGTTACAGTTTTACATTTCAACTATAATTCACTTAAAAAAAAGACAGTTTACATGAGAAATTGTCATTATTATATAGATGAGGTAGTTTAGACTTTGGAATAGCTAAATGAATTTCTTAAGATGATATAAACCTTAAAATTAAGGTCCAAGATTAACACTCATATTCTAGTGTTACAAGTATCACAGTGACTTTCCAAGGGGCAGATTTTACTTACACCTGTTGAATTTGACTTGATCAAGATTATTGCTTATTCATAAAGTGAGCATAATTGTATCTAAATCCAAAGATTGTTTGAAAATTGATTGAGATGTTTATTTCAAGCATTTGAGACTGTGCCTAAGTGGTACCGTATAGTTAATAATTGATATTATTTCTTATTAAAATGAACTGGTTTGAAATGGTTTGAAAACCTTTTGCTTTTTTAAAAGAGATTTTTAAATGATTAGGGTTAATTGATAAATATTTCAAAATAAAAGGTAGAAAGACTCTTTTGAATCTAGTTATGTCATCTTCCCCGGTATGGCAAGATATTGTCTGGGCACCCTGGGTTTAGGATAGTTCAGATGGAGAGAATCAATGAAGAGCGAGGCCAAGTAAGAATTAATGGTCTTAAAGGGCTAAGAATGCCTTAGATTTTTCTTTAAAACTTCCAGCATTAATATTTAGAAAGCATTTAGGAAGGTTTTCATCTGTAACTTCCCCAAAAGACTCCTTTGGAAAATGATTGATTGGTATTTGTCAGACATCCTTTATTGTGTCCGAGTTTTTTTTATGGTCTTTTAAGCTTCAATATTAGGTGGAAAAATTCGAAGTATGCACTTGTGTACTATTCCCAAAGGTAATGAGAGGATTAAATACAATCAGTTTTCTGGAGTCAGTAACGACCATAAATATGGTATTGAACATATATTGAAACAGACTATAACATTTCAGAAAATGAAGAATGAGCTAAAGGTTTTTCTTTTTTAGTCCAATTTTTTTATTATTCAAGAGTAAAAAGCATTTGGTGGTTGATAAAACATGGAAATTTTGCTGCTGAAATCAAATATCGATATGTTACATGTATAGAATGATAATATCTTTACTAAAATCAGAGTCTCAGAAGACTGCAGAGAAATGTTAAAAGCAACTTCATAATTTTTTAAATTAATTTAAAAGCAATTTTAAAATTAATTTAAAAGCAATTTTATAATTTTTGATAGACATTTTCATTTAAAATTTATGCTGGTTGGTAATATGATCACTAGTTTTCAGAATAAAATGTAATTCAGGCTATATATCTGAATTCTAACACTGTCTGGCCATTTTTACTGGAAGTATTGAACCTGTCAGCAGCATTTGATATAGTTGGTCTCTCTCTCTCCTAAATTGCCTTTTAACATTTTATTTCCAAGGCATTGCACTTGATTGGCTATCTTTCTCACTTACTGGATCTTCATTCTCATTTGCCTTTGTTCCTTCTTTCTTACCTGACCCATTAACATCAAAATGGCCCAGAACTTAGTTTTTGGACTTCTCTTGTTATAGCCACAGCTCCATGGTGATCTCATTCAGTCTCATATCTTTAAGACTATCCATATACTGACTACTATGAATTTTTAAAAAATCTCTTCGCCGGATTGTGCTCCTAAACTATAGACACATATATCTAATAGCTGACTCCGCATCTCTACTTGGTTGTCTAATAAACATCAGAAATGTGACGTGTAAAACTTTTAAAATTCCAAATATTGTGTCCCAAATCCTATCCCTCACTTTCCCCTGTCCTCTGGACATCTGCTTCACTTCCATTATTCTTATCATAGCTGAAATCCTTGGAGCAATACTGATCTCCTTTCTTTCTCTCATATTCTATATCAAATATGTTAGAAAATGATAATGGCTCTATCTTCAGAACATATTCTCCACTGTTACGTCTTTGAACCACCATCTCTTGCCTGGGTACTGAGTTACCCTTCTAAAATATGTCAGATTATATTGTATCTCCATTTCACTAAGATTAGATAGAATACCAAGTCTAGAAAATGGCCAATATGGTCTTATGTTTTGCTACCCTCCCTTCCTCTCTGACCCTTTCTACACATTTCCATACGGGTTCAGTCAGCTTTACCACACTGGCTTTCTTGATGTTGTGTGAACATACCAGACGTGTTTTTGTTTTAAAACTTTTACTCTATATGTTTTGGAATGTTCTTCTACCAGATAGCAGTTAGACTAAACTCATCATCTTATCTAAATATCACCATTTCAATGAGGCTTCCCCTGATCACCATAATTAATACTAAATCCTGACCCACCTAACCCCTATACCTCCCCTACTGCTCCCCATCTCCAGACTGGACCTTCTGACTCCCTTTACCATGCTTGATTATATTAATTAATGATTTAATTTTTTTTCGTAGAATTACTCACTTTCCCCAACTAGAATGTAAATTTCTTAGGAATCTTGTTCATCGCTGATGTAGCTAAACACTTAGAACAGTGTTGGGTACTTAGTATCTGAAATATCTGAAACATTTTTTGAATGAATGAATGAATGAATGAATAAATAAATGAAAAAGAGAAAAGCTAAACATGCTGGCCAAAATCTTATCTGCAGGCAAGAAAAACTGAGTAGACAGAGTGAGTTTGAAGAGGACAGTAGTTTGAAAGAAAAAAAGATTTTTCTTTGCAATCTACCAAGTCCAGTTTACTATATTATCTTTCATAAATTTAACATTTTTATGCAAAAAATGTTTAAGATTTTCAGAATATCTATTATAAATAACAAAATTATTTACTTTTGAGTTAAAGGGAGGAGAGAACAATGATTGACATAGGAAAACAATAGGACAACATAGAACAAATACATGCATTGCTGTGATCTGTGGAGTGACCAAAACTCCAAACTCCAAAGCTGAGAGGACGTGAAAGATAACTTCAAAGCACCTGAGTTTTAAAACTGTGTATGATGTCTGGCGTGATCTGGCAGGTTTTGAAAGGATAACATTCTGTCCAAGTTATGATAAAACTTTATAAAGATTTATGTGTTTCTTGAAGCTTATGATTTGTATATTTCCTTTATCTTTCCCTTCATTTGTTATTATAAGTCCCAGCTGTTTTTGTATGTATTTAAAGGATTATGTGCTATATATTTTCCTACTAGAGACTGTTTGGATGCCTTCAATCCATGAAATGTGTTCAGATTTTGAGAATTTCACACAAGAAAGGGAATCCTTAGAAAATAGAAAAAAAAAATCAAGTCAACATATTATTAGTATTCATGAGAAAAACATAGGTCAGTGTAAAAAATAGCTACCTGACTGAGTTTTATTCTTAATATTAATATGTTTATCTGACTGATCTGGCACTAGGAATTAAAAAGAGATGAGAGAATCGAATGGACAACAGCAGAAATTTCTTGGGACCAAAGGTTTAAACCTAAAACAGGTGAATACTGACAACAATATATACATATATATTTAATGTTAAAATCGTTTGCATTTTTCCTTTGAGAACTGGATGTAATGTGTATGTCAAGAGTAAAGTTTTCAAAGACACCCTTTGGGTTAACCTAAAGCAACTTCCTTAATTAAATTTCTTTAATTATTAAACATTTCTGGCTTATGTTAAAATATCAATTTTTGTGGAAATCAATGTGTTTAGTTTATTCTTGTCAATTAATATACTGAAAGGCAACAATAAGCTGTTTTTGAGCCATTATGGAATAATCTTCAGCATTCAGCATGACTACTAATTTTTGAAAAGTGATACTTGGAGTGGGACCATCGCTTCAGAAGTGGTGCCCAGAGCAAGAGAAGCAGTCAGCATCCTGTGTGCTGTTTTCCTGACATTATTTTCCACTCAAAGTGTCACCAGGAGATTATGGGGATAAATCATGTTGGTATAAGATTGTTTCCATGGGAAAATGAAATTGGAATCCTTAGAAAAATGCCATTGTAAAAAGTAAAATTGTCAGCAGTTACATGAAATTGTCCTTTCTTACAAAAAAAATATTAGTATGAAAGTTTTAAATGGAGTTTTAATTTTTTTTGTTATTTTAATTATGCATCAATTTAATAAACTATAAAATGTGAATGTGTATAAATTCCATTTGAAATCATTTATAATGTCCAGCCTTTAATAAAATATCTAAAATATGCCAAAGGAAAAAAAAAAGTTTAATTGCTTTGAAAATAATATGGAATTATATATAATGTATTAACTATATAGGGAGGAAGTTAAATTTTTATCTTATTATTTAAACTTTGCATTAGTTTTGTGTCCTAATATGTAATATCACAATAATAACAAAGATAATATGAAATTTTCTCATATTAAAAATACAAAGTATTACAAAATACTTCCAGTATAAAAAAAAATTAAGACTGCAGTGTGCTGTCTAAAGTGATTTATGATCTTCCAATGCTGTATTAATGTCAAGTTTCAGTTTTGAATCACACTATTAAAACGTGTCAAACAACTTACAATGTATGCCAACAGTTGACTACACCTGTTTCCACTTTGCAAATCCTTTCAAGTTCATGGCACTTTGATCAAAAGGGAAATATTTAACTTGTGTCTTTCTTTTTCAATCTAAAAATTGAAAAATTTTATTGTTTTTTTATGATATATTAATGTTAGTGGGATAATAAATTGTTAAGATTCATAATAATTATCTTTTATTTGATTATTTGTAAAGGGATTTTTCAGTTTCATTTGGATTATTTCCAAGGAAGTAAGTAGACCAAAATGTGGTGAAATTCTACTAATTATATTACATTATCATAGTGAATAAAATCTTTAAATACTTAATCAAAATATTTTGGGTATACATCTCTAAATTTGACATATATATGTATATATCTACATATATACATGTTCTGTATTTAAATATTTAATACCATCTTATGGTTAGGCAAAAGTAAGACACATTCATCATATAGCTATTATTTGGCATTTTGGCCAGCCTAACTTATTTTTGGCAGTTTTATGCAGAATGAGATTCTTGTTATCTTGTGATCTTGACATTTTCATATGGCCTAATTGTCATTTTAAGTCACCATTTCTCTGTTCAGTCGCTCCAATAGACTGAAATCGCGGAGATAAAATAAAGCCATCTTACATTATTTCTCTCATTGTTGATACATGCATCTGATTAATTCTAGGTTACGTTAATAAGGATTCTGGGAAACACATTTAAACTGTGATAATAACATTCATAAAGTGAATTTGACAATATTTGCTTAGTAGAATATCAGTTTTTTCCTTATGAGTTAGATTTTATGGATCTTGAATCTCTCAGTTTTAAGACAGTCTCTAGTTTTGTGAGATACTTTGAGAAATTCTTTTTCAAGCTATTGTGGAATTTCAATAAAGGACTTAACAGTGTCTTAATCCAAACAAGTTATAAAGTAAATATGAAAAAATCAGGTGTAGCCAAGAGATCTCCCTCAACAGAAATATCATTTTAAAGGTTAAGAGTTGGATGAGAAATTTCAAAATATATTATTAAAAGGCTCAAGGAGGATTTAAGGATTTAAGGATTCTAAGTATGTAATCTAGTATGCTATTTGGGTGACTTCTTGAAGCTATAAAATGCTTTTTAAAAAAATGAAGACATGTCTTTAACAGCCCAAATGAAAAAGAAAATCATGCTTGAGAGTAAGAATCATATTTCTTATTGAAAAGAACATAATTTTAAGGGAAACTTCAGTATTCCTATTGTGGATCATTTAGATATTCACCAATGAGGACTTTGGTGCTGGGCCTTGTTGATCTGTGTTTATTGTTGCAGAGAAGTCAGGCTCTAAATGAAATCTACAGGTGCAAATATAGTTGTGAATACTTTATAGAGCCACATACTGAGCAAAACGGGGGGATGTAAAATTATATTTTCTTATTTATAGAATATGAAACCTCCTTTAAAACTGGAGTATTTTCCAAAGAGAGGTAGATGTGTAACTCTTATCAGGTGGGGCTGATAGGAAATCAACAACCCTTAGCAAAAAGAAGCAACGTTATACAATGTTTCTAACATCAACAATCTTTCCTTTACACACCAGATAGTAGAAAAAAAAATGATATTATATTATGGTTGAAGGTCATCTTTTGGAGACATTTAATATACTGCTTGGCATAGAATAGGCTTTTGAACAATGGTGCCCTAAAAAAAGAGATAGAATATACCAGGAATCTCAAGGCATTTGTCAAATTCATAATCATATTTACTTCATCTTCATTTTCCTTGGCAGCATCAGCATCATGCTCAACTACTTTTTTTTGTTTTAATTTTTGGCCATACAACAGTACCTTTCTAAAACATGCTAATGATCTGGAATAATAATGTTTATTTAAAACATTAAGCACTAGTTTTACCTTTTGTTTTTCCTTGTAATTATCTTGGATTGAAGTGGGCTTCTTGACTTTCACAATTGACATATTTTACAAAGCATTTCATTCCAATCGACCTCTTGATGACCTAGAAACTGCCCAGATATACACTCTAAATTATTATAATATTCAACAAGGGAATGTGTCGATGCTAAAAAGTTGAAAAAATAGAGATAACCTCAGTATCAAAATCATTGTCAAGATATGGAGAATAAACACTACTGCAGAGTTGTAATCACCACACTAGAGAAATGAGCTCTGGGATAAGGAGATGAGATCAAATTTTCTCTCCCACGTTTGGTTAAGTACTTGTATATATCTTTCGCTCAAGAATATCTATGAAAAGGATTTATTAGAAAAGCTACTTTAGCCATATTTTGTCTTTCAAATCCTGTTTCATTTTAAATTAATTCAAAATACTAAATTCAGCCCCCTGCTCTTTATTTTTATCATGGCTTACATACTAATTTTCATGTCATATTGTCATGTCTTACTGAATGATCAATTAAATAGTCAGGCTTAAATACCACAACTTGTTCTTTCTTTAGTTATGATGAACATAAATAGTGTAAGTAAAGAGCAGAAAAATAAAAACTTTCCAAGAAATCATTTAGTAGCATAAAGTTAGTATACAATATAATAAAGGATGATACAGACTGCTTACTTTAAACTTAAATCCTTTTCTCAATTGCACTTTTCTCAGCCTAGTTTGATAAACTGTATTTGATATGTACATAATACATTTGTATGTTTTAAAGATGTTATAAATTTATTCATTGATTAGTATACAAAAAACCCCAAGTAAAGTTCTTTTTTTTTAAAAAAAACTCTACTTATAATGATAATTTTAAAGTAAAACAGAGTACTTGTAATTTGGATGCCTGTCCTGTTATCCATTACTCAGGATATTAAAACATTATTTTATCATATTTCATATTTCTTTATGTCATTGGCATTTCCAGCTCTATATTACCATTATAGACTACATACTAGTTGTTTCTTAACATTTTTTTCCCCTTGTCTCATTTTTCTAGGTAAGCCATCTCATTCATAATTTTTCTGACTTGGTCTTTTGGAGTCTTTCTTGACTTCAAGTCTGTGATGTCTTTTGAAAATTACTTTTTTGACCTTGTTGAGCTGCATTAAATTATGCTTGAAATCTTTAATTATGTAATATGCCACTGGACTTAAGAGTGACCTTCTATCCTGGCCAACATGCTGAAGGGATCTCCCTGAACCATGCAATCATATATACTGTTTCAGAATGTGCATTGTGTTTAGGACTTTACCAAAACTGTGCACAGTCTCTTCAAAAATGACCTATTCTGTTAAAATTCCTAATCTATAGTGAGAAGCTAAAGTACCTAATTTTACCGAATGAGATCATGAAGGCCAAAATGATAAATTGCTACACATTCTGGATAAGGTTTTTTCTTTATACAAGGACTGTCTGAAAACATATACATTCAATAATAGAAACAAAAATAATGGTAGGTAATTCTGATGTAGGGTAAGGCTGATGGGGACATATTTTGGGGGATTACATGTAGAAGTTCTTTTAATACCTTGTTTTGGGAACTTTGAAGTTATGTCACATGGGTGGTCAATATATTTCTTTGTCATTGTATGTGGGATCATTTAAGATGATCATTATTTGTGGTAAAATGTCCCGTTTGCTTGTTGTTTTGCAATTTTTCCTTGTGAAAAACATGGATCTTTATTTTCGAAGCATGTAGAATAACAATGATAGGGTATCATTATCCATATGACATTTATCATTGAGCTAAATCAAATAAAGTTAGCATTACTGATCACTTACTGTGTGCAAAATAATATGCTTGCACCCTGTGAGTATAAATGATTGTGCTAATTTGATGAGAAGAGGTTTTTTACAATGTGCCCCAGAGTCACAGTCTTTCTACAAACCCCTCTTTACTATATTTTCCAAATTAATGAGACCATGAGATGGAGAAAACATGATTTTCTAGATATGAAAGTCAGTATGGAATAGTCATTTCTGAGGAAAAAATGTTGAAATTTCTGGAATATTTTAATGTTTGCTGAAAAATACTTGAAATCTTGTACATATGATAAGCATCATACCTACCCAAGTATTTTTCCTTTCTACCCTGTCTCTTTGTAATTTTCAAAATGTATGGAGTTAAGATGGGAAATTCTTAAGCATTTGGACTCAACTCTTCCTTAATATGGAAGAAAAGCTGTGAAATAGAGAACACTTTTGTGTAGTGATGTGTTTACAAATCACTTTAGGTTTTCCCCATGATTCATTCACAAAGTGATTGAAGGGTGATGATGATTACAAATTAGTGTTTTAATATTTCCTTTTTTGTGAAGTTTCAGGCTTCAGGCTTTTTCATTTTCAGGAAGACAGTCCAACAGCTGCAGCCTTGCTGATGAACTATAGGAATCAAAGACAGGCAGGTATGAAAGGAAGTAAGGACAAGAACAGATGGGCAGAGTGGAAGAATGAATGCTGACTCACTGTTCAGAGCACAACCCCCCAGACCTAGTCAATAGAAATTCTTTTATCACCTTGTTTGCATCAATGACATCAGATTTTTTCCAAGAGAAGTATCCCTAAATAGGATACTCTGACTTTAGCCAAAAGCTGATTCATGTTTTTAAATTGAAGGAGCATCTGCTGGAAGTTCTTATTGCTATTCTGAAGCTGAAAAGTAGAGTATGTATTAAAACAAATTTCTTAATTTTCTTAACAGTGAGATTACTAAGATTCTACTTAGGCAAATTATTCAAATCCTACTTAGACAAATCAGTTATGTCACAATAAAACAACTTAAATAACATTTAGAAAAATTCCATCTCCATATGTTACATATATTTCCATCAGTTGCTGATTTTTAAAAAATACTTGTAATCCTAACTTAAAATTTTTTTGAAATGTCAATAAATATTATATAATAATATCCTTTTGCTCATAATTATCATTTAATCCTATATTTCAAGCAGCTGATGAGTTATTTTATTGACCTTCCAGTTCTCTACCTAAATGTCTAATGTTAATTAAAAACAAGGATTGCTTAAAATAATCCTGGTATTATTATATTATGGGAACACTTAAAAATCCTGTATACAATTTGCCCGCACTAATGTCTATGCTGCACAGAGTCTTATAATAACTGAATACAGTAATCCAGATATTCTGTAAGTCATGCTGTTTTTAGAATATCATATTAATAGCTAACACATTACATAGCCAGATTTATATAATTCTATTTAGGCAGGCACGTTGATTGTAAATTCAGTCTTTCAATGTGTCCTGGATGTGAACATTATCATATATTATTTTTTAAACTCAAAAATAATGATCCTGTTGAGAAATTTTGACATTATCCTCAAAAAAGTTGACAAGATCCGAGCAATGTTTTTTTTTTATTATTATTATTTTTAATCCCTTCTCCCTTGGGAATGTAAAGCTATTACACAGTTGTCTCAGCTGCTACTTGGCATTCAAACCAGATCGTTGAGCTGCCAGACATTTCTAAATCCCACTCTCTTCTCTTTTCCCAAGTAGTTTACAGTTACAGTACAGCACCCATAAGCTGCCTCTCTCAAGGGAACATCCTACTGATGGCAGCAGGAATAGCCTTGAATCAGTTGGTGGTCTCTCTAGGAAGACTGTAGCACACTCACAGGTTGAAATGCATCTAGCCATGTAACTCAGTGGATTTCTTAAAGGCGGATTTATATTCCAAATTGTTCCTCTAGAACAGAAATATTCCAAATTCACAATCTAGATATTTCAAAGCCTCGCAAAGTTTGTAACAATACGTGTGGCAATAAATTTTATTTTCAACATAAATGATGAAATGTCCATTTTAGTACTTTAAATGTTTGCAAAATTTTCGAATTGCCAGTGTTAGCTTCATGGTGACAGTGGCTTCCACATGTATAAATAGTGATGGCATGCTCTTTTTCTTCATTTAATCATACTCTGTGTGTGTATGTGTGTGTGTTTATGTGTAAACACAAATGTCTGAGGCACAAAACCAAGTTAAAAACCCTGCTATGTTGTGTTGAATGTTAAAGTGACGAGGACTTTATTTGAGATCTATATAGACATTTTGTAGGAAGGCAAAATTAATGTGTCCCTGGAGCTACTATTTAAATGACTTTAGCTTTATGATATTTTAATGTGGGATTCTTTAGTCGGGAAATGAAGTGAATTTTCCATCCTCTGCCCCAAGTCTACTCAGCAGGGTAGGTAGGTTCCCTTCTATCCTCTGAGCAGCTGTTAGTAGCAGCAGAAAAAACGTCCTTCAATAATATTGATTGCTTCAACCTACACTGCTCTATAGCCCTTGACAGCTCCACTTTTTGTTGGGTCTTTTAACACCTGCTCCCCAAAGCACCACATTGTATCTCCAAATGGTCTAAATGTAAATTCCAAAAAGATAATGGCTGCCCAGAAATAAAAGATACAGTGGTTCTGTGAGAATTGTGAAGAATTGAGTGCCTGTTACTGCTGAGGTCTTCATGAAGATAACAGGAAAGGTCTGCCAAGACAGGAGTTTTATTGTGATTAAGATCTTAGTTCTAAATCAAGACATGGCAGCCGGTATTCCTAAATCATTCCTGTGTAGACATGGGGGAGAAGGACAGAATGCATTAAGTGAATTTCCAGCAATGTTGAACCTTACGAATTCCTCTGGTCTTCCTGGAAGCCTCACATGTGGATAAGTAACACCTATTTGATATTTCCTTTCAGATTCCTGAGGATCAATTGCCAGCCCTTTGAAATGTCCCTTTCATTATAAGACAGGAGCTGGTATTGTCATAATTTGGTAACATGAGGGAAGCAGTTCAGCCAAAGTGTCAAGAGTGATTGGTGTGATGGCAAAATTGTTCATCTTAATTTAAAAATGCCACAATACTTCATTTTAGCAATTAATAACTGTCATCATGTCTTTATACATGAGATTCTGGTTGTGCTTTATTCTAATTTAATGCCGAAATAATAGTCGAATCAACTTTCGGGCAACTTTTCCTGATGAAATACTCTGAATTATGAATTCTTATAATGCAGTCCATGTGTGCTGTATCATGCTTGAAGACATGTAAGGTGATTTGTACATACATTTTATTTTTTAATTTGGATTACATCTTAGAATATTATAAAATTTGGAAAGTCAATTAAATATAGTCACCACACGTAACTTTTAAAATAGTCTACCAGTAACTTGGATATTTGGAAAAACTTATCCCTTCCCATGCCATTTTAGTGATATGTAGTTTTCTGTTTTTTTGTTTGGTTGTTTTTGTTTTAAGAGACACATCCTCCAAGTTTGGAGTTAAAACAATTTATCTCAGGAAAAAAAAAATCATTATGCAATACGTAGCAGTTGGCCAAGCCAAATAATAGCAATGAAATACTTATTGGGAGAAAGGTGTATCCATTTTGGAATGGAAACATGAAGTTTATTTTCCCTTCAAGGAGAACTGTCTGGCTAAAACATTACAACAATTCTGCCACTTTGTAAAAATCAAAAAACCATATGAGAGCTTAGTTGGAAATAATATAGAAACTAGATTGGTTCAGGGTTGTTAATATTACTCTTAGGCATTCTGTTGGGGAGTTCCTTGCACATAACAGTGGGATTCTGGGAGGACAATCTGACTATTGATAGAATTATGTCACTCCTAAGACTGTCCACTTTAGAAAGCTGTTATTTACCTCACAGTTCTTGCTTAACAGTAAACCCAGAAGATTTGCTTGCTCGAGATAATTTTACATCAACTTTGACTGAAATGTTTGTATTAAATGATGAATATGCTGATATACTCAAACATAGAATTTTAAAATACAGATCATTATATATTTTAATATATTAAAATAGTTTATGTAAGAAGACCATAGTACATACAGTTTCTATGTTATAGTCAGAACAAGAATATTCAGAGATATGGGGATAAAAAAATACTTTATTTGTGAATAAAAAATTTAATAATCTGATTTTTGAGGAGCAGGCATTAGTACTGTAGAATCTTCTCATTAAAAACAATAAAATGGAGTATGAGAAGTTGACTGACTTAAGTCTACCTAAACAAAAATGTACTAGATCTGTTTGTTATTCTGATTTGCCAGTTTCAATGAGAAGGAAATAATTGAATGAGTTGAAGCAAGGATATTGGTAAATGGAAATGGGTAGAGGAAGTTGGTATGTGTTCATAATTAAATACATGTCAGGCCATGTTTACTTCTGGACATTATGGGATATGACCTCTTTCTCAAAGGCTATAAGGGAAGCTTTCCAGTTATCTATTGCTGCATAACAAATTATCCTGAAACTTTGGGACTGAAAACAGCAAGCAGTTGTTCTCTCACAGTTTCTGTGGGTCAAAAATTTGAAGATGGCTTAGCTGGATAGTTCTAGCCAGAATCAAATCAAGTTATTTGCTAGGGCTACTGTCATCTGAAAATTTAACCAGGGTCGTAGGGTTCACTTCCACCATGGCTCAGTTACATGAATATTGGCAGAAGACCTCAACTCCTTTATGATTTTTGGCAAGAGGCCTCGCCTCAGTTCCTGACCGCATGGACCTCTATTTAAAGTGACTTGAATTTCTTCATGATACAGCATCTAGCTTCCACCTGAGCAACTAATCCAAGAGAGAGTAAAGAGAAAGTTGCAAAGTCTTTAATTATCTAATCTTGAAAGTTACACAATGTCACTTCTATCATTGTCTGTTTGATGAAAGTGAGTCACCCACACTCAGAGAATTAAGCTTTACCTCTTGAAGGGAAGAGTATAAAATATTTGTGGGTGTATTTAAAACCATCACTTTCTTTTACTTAAAAATTTTTTAAAAATTATACTCTGTTTTATCTTGATGTATTTTTAACATTTTTGTCTTTAGTCATTCTTCTCTAAGCTCTGATACATTGGTATCTCAAATGAGCTGAAAAGGTACAGTTTCATAATGACAGCTTCTTATCTAAAAAAAGTTCCTAATTAAAATATTAAAATGTCAAAGGAAGTTGAAATGTGAAAACATATCAGGTAACATATGATTCACTGGATATGTGGATTGTACAAATCATGTAATGTTGATTGTGAGCTCTCAGAAAAATGGCAGCCTTTTGTAACAAAACAGAATGGAAAGTATATTTTCTATAGACTATAGAAACAAAATTAAGATTTTCAATTAAGTATTATTATTTGATAAACCATATTTTAAGATTGTAATTGTTGAGCACAACTGCCTCAGAAAGGCATATGTCCTATTTCCTTAGGACTCAGTTCTGCATAAAATCACTCAATGTAATATTCACCAAAGACATTAAAAATAAATAATTCTTGAAGCACTTTCCCACCAATTTAAAGGTTAATGATTAAGTCTTTTTTTACATGCCCTGTTTATTTAGATTCTCCTTGAAAAATAGTAGATTTTCACATCATTTTTTTTTTGCCATTTAATAATGAAAAGTGTGTGTACTTCAAAATTTTAGAATTATGCAATTCTATTCAAATGAGGCAATGAAATGAAAGCTATGATTAATAAGTATTTTTTGCAAGATTGTAATTTGGCAGGCTAAACTTTTTAAAGTAATGTTTCCACAGATAAATAGTTTCTATATATGATAATTTCACCAAACTTGTACAGACCAAAATTTTATATATTTAAGTGGAATTTCTATTGTTTCAAGAATTTCAAAGAGGTTAATATTTCAAGAAGTTAATATTTAACATAACTTTGATTCTTGTATACAAGAATCAAAGTTATGTTAAAAAATAATTAAAACGGTTTCAACAGTCACTAAGATCACAGGCTATGTTTATTGATTAAGTTTAGGGGGGAAATTAGAAAGTAAAAGGTAAAATATTAGAGATAATATGAAAATTTATTTTTAAAATGTATTGTTGGGCATACAGTTCAGACAAGATAGTGTGGACTTATTTATCTCTGTTCCTACCCACTAAGTCCAACTCTAACCCCTGAATATAGTTCAAGAGACAATCCAAGGAGAATTTGAAAATGTGGCAAGGAAAAAGCAAACTGGCTTGAGACCTCAAGATTAAAGGAAACACAGAGTGGCAGGTTACATTCTGCCTCCCCAATAGAAGGTCACCCAGACCCAGTATTTTTCTGACCCTAACATAGCAACAGAAGCAGTCCCAGGTAGACTCATAACTCTTTCATATCTAAAGGGAGTCCCTCAGACAATGTCAGGTGAGCTAGGCACCACCAATAAAGGCTTTGAAAATTAAAGTGACATTGGAACCACACAGCCCCACTAGAGTAGGCCAAGACCTGTGAACTAAACCTAAACAAGGTGACTGCCTGCTCAAATAAGAAATAACTTAAAGAAGACTATGATAAAATTGGAAATTATTCATCATACTAAGAACCAAGAAAGTCACAACTTGAATTAGAAATGACATTAACTGACACCAATACTGAGATAAATCAGATGCTAGAATTATCTGACAGATATTGTAAAGCAGCATGCTTTTAAGACAAAAAATGGGAAATCTCAGCAAAGAAATAGAAATCATAAAAAAGAACCAAATGGAAAATATAGAATTAAAAAATACAATAATAATTATTATTATTAAAAAAAAAAAAAACTTGCTGAAAGGATTCAACAGTAGATTGGAGGGCAGAGGGTAAAAATCAGTGACCTGGAGGAAAAATGTATAAAATGTACCTAATCTGAAGAACGGAGAAAAATAGACTGAAAAAAATTTGAACAGAATCTTAGACCTCTTAGACAATGACATAAGACCCAATATTTATATCATTGGATTCCCAGAAAAGGAGGAAAAAGTGAGGCTGAAAGAGTATTTGAAGAAATAATGTCTGAAAACACCTCACATTGTGGTGATAGATTCGAACCTATAGATCCAAGAAGCTGAGCAAATGCCAAAACAGGACATTTCCTCAAAAAAAATCCACACCAGATTAAATTTAATTATGAAATTTAATTCATAATTAAATTTCAAAAACTGAAAAAAACACAAATGCTTGACCACAAAGGCACATATTTTGTGGTACATAGTACTGAAAGTTTGGGAAAGTTATTGGTGCAGCCAGAAATCTAAGGCGGTAGAAACTAGATTACATTACTGTGGTGAAGTCAGCAATTATTTGCTTAATCTCAGGGTGCATAGGCTGACCTGTCCAACTGCTTCACTCCCTTAGCATAATAGAGGTTAATATTAGCAACCAAAGTTCTGGGCTTCTCTAATATGGCAGATGGTGATCACCAAACTTCAATCCTGCTCTTTTTTGCCTTCTAGATATACTTGCGCTGCTTACCAACTGTGGTGACGTATATATAGCTAGAGGGAGGGTAACTTTCCAGAGATCAAGTCTTGGAATGTGGACCAACCTTAGTAGTCTAATCAAGAACATAGGACAAAAGATAAAGGAATTAGTGTGATGCTCTAGTGTGGACCATGAACTTTGCAACTAGACCATTGGTTCAAATCATAGTTTTGCCAGTATCTGTGTCACTTTGCACAAATTATTTACCTTTATGCATCATTTTTGTCATTAAATAAAGACATAATAGTGAGTGCTTCACATAATTAGTGTGAGGATTAAATGATTTCTCATATATAAATCACTCAGGACATTTGCCTATCATGTTTTAAGCCATATATAAATGTTTTCTATTATTATTTAATAGAATGCACCCTGTATTTTTTCATTCTTCCACTTTTTAATTGTAGGACACACACATCATTCAAACTTGCTATTTCAAAATAACTCGAGCATCTATGTACATTTTTGTAACAGACTTTTTTAAAATCAAGGAACCAGCCACACTTAATACAATTCTCTTTACCTCTCAAAGTATTCTTGTACTAGGAAATTGTAAACTATTGTGAAGTTTGTTAACCAAGATGGCAGTTTATATTAGGCACAAATAACTTTTGCAGGTGATGGTAAAGCTGAGAGGAAAAGAAATGCAGATTGTCTCAACATTGTAAATTTTAAATTTAATCAGCTACCGAATGTCTCTTTCGTTTCCTTTTTCCTAGACCTTGGAATCTGTGCTGACTGAGCCCATCTGGGAAAGCACATGAAGCAGATGGCCATTGTGAACTGTTGGGGAGGCCCCATGGCAATGAGAGCTAGTTTCAGAAAAGAAATCTCCTTGGGACATAATGAATACAAACCTAATTTATATTTTAGGACTTTAAAAGGAGATTAAGGCCAACAGTGACATGATTTTAAACTGCAATGAGAAGGAGGGGTTTTTTTTTTTTGCTTTTGTCTTTATGCCAGTGAAGCTGAATTATAAGTTTGGGAGCTTTGGAAGTGTGAAATGATGACATTAAAAGAAAGTGAGTTTGAATAATTGTGCGGCTGTGCAGACTACAAACAGTATGTAAAAGGATTGAAGTTAAAGAGCCTCATAAAAGCAATGCCCTCTTCAGTGGATTGTTGTCATGGGGATTACGACTTTAGGAGAAGTATAATCAGCAGGTGATAAAGGAGTGGCATTCCTTCTCTTTTTTATGCCTAAGTACTCGAACAATTGGTAACAAGAGATTAGAAACTAAAAATATATTGTGGCCTGTTCTATTCAGACTGGTGTCAAGGTCGAAGGGACATGGTACATGAACTTGAAAAGCAATAGTGCACTTGTTATGCGGCATCCACAGATCTCATGTGTCTAGAGTTCTAGCAAATACCATAATGATAAATTTAGTTCTGGTCTAAGTTAATCAGTAAATCAGATACAGATATTCATCTGGCATTTCAGACATGGATCTTAGTCCTCATCTCATCTTTTCTTTATTAGATGGCATATATTAGATTAACTTGTTTCATTGAAGATCCTTTTTCCCATGGGAGATGTCTCATAAATATTGATGGAGTACTCTGGAACAATAAACCGAAGCTCAGTCAACAACATTCTTAATGAAAAATACAATTAATGTTTATCATATTTTTTCATGCTTGGTGACTCTAATTACAATTAAATCACATTTTGCCATTTGCAGTTGCCTCAGATAGTTAGTGACTGACTCTATCATGACAATTAATTATCTATTCATTAATAACAGCAGTGTGTTTAGGACCCATAAGTGCTAGGTGCAAAAGGATGCACAGATGAATACTCTTCCTCCTTTCATACACCTCACTGTCTAGTAGGTTGGATGAAAATATTAAAACATCATACAAAGTGCTAAATGCAATGATAAATATATGTTCAAGACATTAAGATGCCCCCTGCCCTCTGGAACATAAATAGGGTTATAGAGAAGCAAAAAATGGAAGTGGGTGGATGGCATAAGTGGAAAACAATATAATATGTGAAAGCTTGTCTTAGGTTTGTGGACTAGTAATATAAATTTAGGAATTATCCAAGTGTATGGATAAGCTACCTTAATGAATGGCTTACAGTTAGAATGTAGAAGGCTTTGAAAGCTCTTTAGTTTTATTGAGTTAGTTATCTCTTGCAGTATTACAAATTACTCCCAAATTTAGCAGCTAAAACATTTATAATCTCACACACTTTTTGAGGAGCAGGAATTCAAGAGTGATTTAACTGGTGGTTCTGGCTTGGGTATCTTATGAGTTTGCAGAAAATCTGTCACCTGGGTCTGCAGTCTTCTAAGGCTCCACTAGTACAGGGTCCACTACCAAATAGGCTCATTGAGTCCTCCGTTCTTTCAACATGTGATCATCTCAATAATCTGCCTGAATGGTCTTAGAAGATGGAAGATGATTCCCACAAAGTAAGTAATCTGATCAAGAGAGCAAGCCAGAGAGAGAGTATCCTCCCCAAGATGGAAGCCACAGTCTTTGGGGACATGTCATCATTTTTGTCATATTTTATTCATCAGAAGTGTGTTCCTAAATCGAGCCTACACTCAAGTGGAAGGGATAAGAATTTCAAAGAATTTGTGGATATATTTTTAAAACTACCAAATTCCTATAACAACAAGAAATCCTGGATAAACTAAAACAATCATGCCTTCAAATCACTGGAGATATGTGGATGAATTGAAATTTGAAGAAACTAAGTTACAGAGGGATATCTTCTAAAAGAACTGAGGACCAAAGGATGCTTCTATGCCTGGAGTCAGTTGATGAAACTAGGGTAGAAATAATGCTGACATTCTTTTCTTAAATACTTTGTCATTTTTTCCTTTTATTGTTGATTAATTGTAGAGAGACTTTCATTCTCTCTCTTCAGTGAATCAAGACGGTTCAGCAGCATCCACCTAATTTCATTTCCGTATTTTTATAATTTCCCTGATTTCTTTCTAGTATATCTATTGTAGCAACAATTGGGGCCCCTTTTACCAGTATGCCATCCAAATTTACCAGCAGTGAAATTTTTAATCATTGTACCATTGCAGGATGCCAGGGCTAAATATGGATAACATTTACAAACTACCAGTGTTAGGATTCTTATTGCTAATCATCTGAGATGGGCATGGTATCTAGGAGCTCAGACTCCTCAGGGACAAGGGTTACCTCACCAAAAATTTTACCCAGACCAGGAGAGATATTAGCTGAAGGAATGGTACTCAAGAATGGGTGATAGAAAAGGGGAAATTGAAGATCAGTTGTGGCCTCAAGATCAATTGCAGCAACAGAGTTTGGAGAAGTTTCTGCAGATGAAGCAACATTACAAATAGAAACAAGTGGTTGGAAATGGCACAAGGAATGGGCTGTTGTAGATAGTGTTCCAGGACAAAACACTCATCCTGCAGCTGCTGGGAATATTGGCTGCTGATGGCTTACAGAATTATCTCTTATTGGAATTTCACTGAGCTGCTGAGAAAAGCCTCACTGAGTATTGCACTCCCAGCCAAGAAGTGATTCTCAGTTAATAACTAGCTGAAGCAAGCATACAAAGCTTTAGTCATGGCCATGTAGATTCAATTGGAGATAACTCTAAAGAGTCACTCTAGCTCCGTATAAGATTAGCTGATGCTCTGGTTGCAACCACATTGTGAGCTGGCTTCTCCCTCTGCCGAACTTACTGTCCTCACTTCCTATAGGTGGGTCCTCCAAGAGTGCTTCTATATAAATCTTCTCTATGCAGCTCTGCCTCTGAATCTATTTCCAGTGGTTTCAATCTAAGATAGATATTTGAGAAAACAAGAAAGAAAAAAATTATTATTTAAATGATTCAAGCAACAATACATTGTCTGTATACTTTCCTTAATCAATTCATTTTAAATGGTGATATATACTTTTATTATAAAATTGTTTTTCAAATAGACTTCTATTTAAAAATAAGAAACCTATCTTGGGTTATGTTCTAGACGCAACTACCCTTTCCAAAGGCTGCCCAGCTGCCTGGCAGTGGTCCTAGGCCAATCACCAGATGCCTTGCTGTGAATTCACAGAAGGGCAAGAGTAAAGAATCAACAACCTTTTATAGACTTGTAGACCAGCCCACTTTGCATTCACTCTTCAGCAACTGAACCTACCTAAATTTCAGATTTTTCTTCCAGCTCTGAGTCAGTCGTTCATTTATTCAGGGCTTGTTAGTGACTCTTGTCTGATGCTTCAACTCCTTTTTTCGGACTTTGTTTTCCAAGCTCCTTCCACAATTGTTTAATGTCTAATTCTATAATACAGTACTTACTTCAAAATACTCATAGTGTTTTTGTTTTCCTGGTTGAAACTTGACCAATTCATATGTCCTTAAATTACACTATAGTGTGTCTATTTTTTTTTTTTCCAAAAAGTATCTTTTTAATTTCACACTTTGAAAGCCCTTTTACTATCCTTCCCAACTTAAAGGGACTCTTTAAAGACATTTTACTTGGGATATTTTTTCCTGATTAATATGTCCATTTATTTACTTTTTCTTTTCTTTTTCATTTCTATTGGGACTCCATCAAAAAAGATGTTGGCATTTATACACTTATCTTTTAGCTCTCTTAGTTTTGTAATTTATGTTTTTCCATTTTTATCTTATTTTGATATCTTATAGAAGAGTATCTAATAAAGGTTTAGCATATTGAATTATTCTTCACCTATATCCATTCTCATATTCAGCCTGCCTTTTGAATTATTTCTCATTTATTATATTTTATCATATACTACATCCAACTGGTTCTTCTTTAAGACTTTTTATTTCCAGTTCATATTTTAAAGATTGTCCCTTATCTCTCTGATGAGATTTAACATGCTTATTTTAAATACTGTGCTCTCTGGTCCTTTATTCAGCTTTGTCTGCTTATACAATGGTCAATTTATTGTTTTTCTCTTAAGCGACAAAAGCTATAACAGTGTTTTCTTTGTGTAGTAAATCTATGGAATATATAATCAAGAAACTTTCAGCACATTATTATTAAGATGAGTGGAGAGAGATAAAGATACCAGTTATCACCACTACTATCAGTGTAGTGCTGGAGTATGAATTCTATGGATAATGTAATAAGATAAAAACCATGTGAAGAAATATAATATATATCTCTAGTAGGTAGACAGGCAAAACTATTATCATAGGTGATATGATAATCCACTTACAAAATTCAAAAAACCTACTAATTTACTTTGTTACTAATATAAAAATACAGCAAGGATGGATACAATATCAATCTATAAAAAACAAATATCCCTCTATATCAGCTGAAACTAACTAGAAAATACAATAAAGAAATTTATAATAGCATAATAATATATAAAAGATCTAGGAATTTACCCAATAGAAAGAACAACTACTATATGGAAAACAAAACAAAACAAAACAAAATACTTTTTAAAAAGACATGCAGGAATATTTGAAATCCATAAAGAAATGTAACTTGTTCATTAAGAGGCTGACTTAACTGTCCATGAAATAGGGTCATGGAATACACTATTTAAACCATGTGGTACAGATAAAATATAGAGTTTATTGGAGGAAAATGTATAGCAGAATTGTAGCAGAGCTTGCTCAATCTCCTAAACCCTCATGATTCTAAGCCTAGGTAGGGTACATTGATGTTCTGTGCATACAATGGCCAGTGATTCCATAGGGTCCTGCCTCTGCCAGTAGGTTGGAAACACAAACAGAAGCACTCCAAGAACAAGTAAAAGCTCTGCCATGAAACCTCATTACATACCTATAAGCTACCCTAAGAAAAATAGGGAACAGTTAATTTCTCTAAATAACAAGAACTGTATCAGGGGATTTTCTAGCCAAGGAGCAACCCTGAGAACTATGCATATGGATGACTAAAGTCTACATATAGGGATTGTGGGAACAGCCTTGCATTCCAAGGATGCTGACATCAGCCAAAGGCTGAGCCAGTTCTCTGATAAGCTAATGATAGAGGGCAAGAAAGGAATCTTCAGGGCAATCCAGAGTTGTCTCATCATTAATATTATAAAAAATATTTATTCTTCCAATATCAATGCAAAAAAAAATCAAGATATAATTTCAAATAAAATTCCAGTAGATTATTTTGAGGAATTCGTTAATTTATTATGAAATTTATGTAGTACTACTTATTTTTTTCTTAAAGAGAGGGAGCCTACATCCTAAATGATACGATGATGCACTATACAAATACATAGTAATAAAAATATTTGGCACTGGGACAGCCACAGCATACAGACCATTGGAACAGACTAGAGCAGGGTTCCTCAGCCTCAGCCCTGTTGATATTTTAAGGCAGATAATTTGTGGTTGGGTATAGGGTCGGGGCTGTTCTGTACATTATATGTTTAGGCATCTGCTCACTGGGTTCTAATAACACCTCCCCCGCCATTCTTGACAAACAAAATGTTCTCTGAATATTTCCAAATGTTCTCTGTGGGGGGCAAAATTGCAACTATATGGGAACCACTGAACTAGAGTGCTCAAAAATAAAGCTATGTATTATGGGAGATCCTGTTTTTTAATGAAATTGGCACTACAAATCAAGGAGGGGAAAGATTAATAGAAGGCATTAAGAAAACTCTCACATATAGAATAAAATAAGACTGGATACTGTGGTAGGCTGAATAATGGCTATCACCTTAATAAAGGGATAAAGGGGAAACTTTGCATGTCTTAAAGGTTTTGCAACAAGAAGATTATCTTGGATTATCCAATAGGTTGATAGAATCAGAAGAGTCTTTATAAAAGAAAAGATGATGCAAAGATGAAAGCATAGATTTGTAGATGCTATGCTACTGTCTTCGAAGATGGAGAAACGGAACATGAACCAAGGAATGTTAAGGAGGGCAGATTTACAAGCTGAAAAATGTAAGGAAATAGGTTTTTCCTTACAGACTCCAGAGGGAGCATGGCTCCACTGACACCTTGGTTTTAGTTCAGTGAAACCAATTCAATTTTCTGTTCTTTATAACTGTAAGAGAATGAATTTGTATTACTTTAAGTCACTAAATTCATGGTAGTTTGTTATAGCAGAATTAGGAAACTAATACAGACATGGTGAATACTAAAAAGATTAAGACATATATATAAAAATAATAAATAGCATAAAGCTAGTAGCAGAAATTTTTGGAAAATGATTCTTTGTACTTGGGTTGGGAGAAGAGCTTTTAACTAAGCTCTCTAAAGTATAAATCCTCAAGCAAAAAAAAAAAAAAAAAAAAAAAAACAAAACAAAAAAAAACAAATAGATCTAACTATACCTAAATATCATTTAAAGGACATTTAATGGAGAAACTATTTACAAAATCTGCTCAGAGATAAGGGACAAAGGTTGGTGAAGCACCTGGGGTTAGCAGTAGTGGGTAGCCTTTATCTTTCATAGGCTTAAAAGGGCCAGACAAAAGGAATGGTTATCAGAAGGTACTGAGAACTGAAGCTGTGGCAGAGGGATGTGGTAGAGGAATGTAGCCACTGCCAAATCAAGTTATGGAAGTGAGGAAGGTGAGAGAAAAACTGTTTTCTTCATTTCTCTTTCCTCCTGCTAATATTGGTACTTCCAAGTCTAATATTGGTACTTCCTACTGTCTGAGCATACCTGGAAACCAGAGGGTGGGAGAGACCGATTGAAGCAGTCCATCAAGGTCAATTTCTTGGGTCATAAAGCAGAATGGAGAAACTTGATAGTTGATCTACAGGGGCATAAACAGATCATTCAGCACAATTGAAATTGTATTTTCAATTCCAAAAAATATACCTTAAAACAATAACAGATTGGATAAAAGATAAAATACTTCAAAGTAAAAAATTAACAAGTAGTAATATAAGTAGGGGATTGCAGAATAAGAAGCTCTGAAAAGCCTCTTGCGTGAAAAAGCAAGAACACTGGCAAAATGATCAATGCAAACTTTTTCATAATTTTAGAAATTAACCAAAGTCTTGCAACAAACTAAAGAGCATTATTGGGGGAAAAAAAAAAGGCTAAATTGCAGAAGGAACAATGAATTTGGCATTTTAACTTGCTATATTCCTATCTTCTTCCCTTCAGCTCTTCAGTAGCCGTGAAAACCAACAGTTTCACAATGTTAGTCATGAAATTAGTAGCCAAGCAGCCATTGGAAGGAGCAGAAGAAATCTGAAGCCTCAAAATCTTTACACCCTGAGAACTGTCATTATTGGAATTGTCTGGCAATTCTCTGGAAATCCCCACCACCCCTTACAGAACTTGTCTTTATTTAACCTGATTACAACTCAGTCACTGTGAAACAGCTTTTTTTATTGAGAAATTTATTGAAAACAATCAGTGGTAATTTTTTAACATTGAAGCTGCCTGATGCGACAACAGTTAGGATCAACAAGATGCTGGCCAAAAAACTTGAAACACTGGAGAATGAGATGGCCATAGAAGGATTTAAAAAGCTTTGAAATAATCTTGGGAGTCTAGAAGACTACACATAAGTACAAGGATGTGAGTATGTCCAAGAAAGACCTGATAAATCTCTGATCTCTCATCTTTGACCAACCTTGAAGCTCTGTGAAGCAGAAAATAAAGGCTAAAGCAGAATTTTGACTACTCAGTGGATCATTGATGGTATGCCACAATGGACAAGTATAGCCCCTTGGTGAAATACTTCAAGGCATTTAAGAAAATCTCTATTTAATTGTTAGCTGACCACTAAACTAATCAAGCAGAGACTTCAGTAGCTATAAATGACAAAAAGTACATACTTTACAAAATTAGTTCAAGAAAGTTACTAAACAAACAAATAGCGACAACAATAAAACAAATAACTGCATCACACTGAAGGGTGGGTGCGATCTGAATTGACACATTATATTATTTAAAGTGTCTGTATTTCAATTAAAAAATCATAAGACTTTAAAGAAACAGAAAAGTATGACCTGTATACTGGGAGGGAGAAGCAGGCAGTAGAATAGAAACTGTGCCTGAAGTCCATTGAAGTTACTAGAAAAAACTCTGTATCAGGTATTAGTAATATGTTAAAAAAACTAAAAGAAACCACACCTAATATAGGAGAACTATGTCTCACCAAATAAAGACATAGAAATTATATTTTTAAAAAGTAGAAATTCTGGGATTGAAATCTGTAGTAACTAAAATGAAAATTTCACCAGAGAGCCCAATAACTGATTTGAGCTGGCAGAAGAGAGAATCAGCAAACTTTAATATAGGTCAATGGAGATTATCTTCTAGTCTGAGGAAAGGAAAGACAAAAAGAACAAAGAAGAAATAAACAGTGTCTGAGACCCAAGAGAGCAGCTTGAGCTAGCTGTATTCTTCTAGCCAAGGCTACTGCTCCTTTTAGATTGTAGACGTCAGCATAGCTCTTTTTTGTCAGATTATAGTAACCATACCCTATAATTATCCTTTTGAACCTAGAGATTGTAGGACCTCTGCTGCTTCTAACTCTGGGCTACTCAAATAACCCTTGTGGTTCCCCTAAATCCTATCCACACCCTTTAAAAATAGTCCACTTGTAAATATTCTCTCTCAAATTGCTTTGAGTATAATTATATGCATGTTTATTACATTAGACTGGTGGAAACTACCTAGTTGTCTGTTGTTAGGGGAATAAGTAAAACATGATGATGTAAACCACAGAATACCATTCTGCTAGAAGCAATGAATGAGATATATTCATAGCAACATTCTTATACCTTACAAACACTGTGTCAAATGAAAAGAAAAACACGCATAAAATAAAATTGTTAATAACATACACTATGTATGTGTTTTTATGTACATGTAAATCATATAGAATTCTGTTTTTTAAATGATATGTAGATATTCAGTGCCATGTACTATAGTGGGTACCCATTGAAAAAAGAAGGGAATGAGAGTGCTATTAAGAATGAAGGGGAGAATAAGACTGTATATGTCAGAGAACTTTCATGGACAGATAAACTATGTCATGAGCTGAGGAGTTTGACTAATTGAACCTATGCGTAGGTGTCCAGAAAAAAGCAAACACATAAAGATAAAATTGGTGGTCTGCGTTAAGCGATTCCAAATTTTTTTTGGTTTTGAAGTTCTTTTATAATGTATTTTGAAATTTAGATTTCTTAAGATAAATTCACAACTCCATTTTTAAAGATGACATATTAATTATTATTCTGGCTAGAATGTGCATATTCAACACCAAAGTGGAGAATTTAGCCCAGTGGAAAGTTTACATTTTGACCAGTTAGGGAAGGATGAGGAATAGGGTTGCTGGTATAATCAGGATTATGGATGGATAGAGGGTTAGAACTGTGTATGGGTAGAGTAGAACATGTGGTAATTAGGAGACTTTCAGGAGCAGAATGAAGATATAGGTGGAGCCAAGGGTGAGGTGACACTTAAGAAGGGGACATTAATTGCTATAAATTTTGGAAAGCTATATAATATTGTTCTTAATGCTTCATGTTAATGTATCATCATATTAGGTCACATCAAACTCTTCCTGAATTAAAATGATATTTTAAATCATATATATTTTTGTCTTTGAATAGTCCAAATCAACAGAAGTAATGGAAACCACTGATCATTGGTGAGAATGAGATTAAGAAAAAAATTGTGATTCCCACAATGCCTTTTTGTACTGAAAAGTCAAAAATTACTAAAATTGGCTATGGCTGAGCCTGCTAATTACAAGTTGCCAATGGCTTTTATGTATGTATGTATGTATGTATGTATGTATGTATGTATGTATGTATGTATGTATTTATTTATTTATTGTCTGATGAAGGACAGGTCTTTGACTAGGTAGTGAGGAAAGAGAAATGCCAGATGCCACTCTACTCAGGAAGAAGGATGGCTTTATTTTCTTTCACTTTCTATGTTGCTTTTTTAAAAATTAGTTTTTATTTTTCGATTACAGTTGACATACAATATTATATTGTTTGCAGGTGTATAATGCAGTGATTAGACATTTATATAACTTAGAAAGTGATTACCCTAATAAATCTAGTACCAATTTGACACTATATGTAGTTAACTACAATATTATTAAATATAGTCCTTGTGCTATAGTTTACATCCCCATGACTATTTTGTAACTACCAATTTGTGCTGATTAATCCCTTCCCCTTTTTCACCCATCCCCTCTCCCACCTTCCAATCTGGCAACTGTCAAAACGCTCTCTCTATTTATGAGTTTGTTTCTGTTTTATTTCTTTGTTTTGTTCTTTAGATTGCATGTATAAGTGAAATTACATGGCATTTGTTTTTCTCTGTCTGACTTAATCCATTCAGCACAATACAGTCTAGATCTATCCATGTTGTTGCAGATGGTAAGATTTCATTCTGCTTTTATGGCTGAGTAATGTTCTGTCGTATATATGTATTACTTCTTTATCTATTCATTTATTGATGGACATCCAGTTTGCCTCCGCATCTTAGCTATTGTAAATAATGCTGCTATGAACATATGGGTTCACGTGTTCTTTCTAACTAGTGTTTTGGGTTCATTTGGATAAATATCCAGAAGTGAGATTACTGTGTCCTTCTTTGCCTCTTGTTATAGCCTTTGTTTTATTCTATTTTGAATGATATAAGTATTGCTTCCCCATCTTTTTTTTGTTTCCATTTTCATGAAACATCTTTTTCCGTCCCTTTACTTTCAATCTGTGTGTGTCTTTTGATCTGAACTGAGTCTTTTATAGGCAGCATATGTAAGGGTCTTGTTTTCTTATCCATTCAGCCATCCTATGTCTTTTTTTTTTTAAATTTATTTTATTAGTTTCAAGTATAGAGTACATACCCTATATCTTTTGATAGGAACATTTAATCCATATACATTTAAAGTAATTGTTGATATATAGTTATTGCTTTTTTATTATTCATATTCTTTATCTTTTTTTTCCTTTTTTCTCCTTCTTGAAGTCCCTTTAACATTTTTATTTGCGGGTAATGAACTCATTTAGCTTTTTCTTGTCTGGGAAACTCTTTATTTGTCCTTTGATTCTAAATGATAGCTTTGCTGGGTAGAGTGATCTTGGTTATACATCCTTACTTTTCATCTCTTTAAATATTTCATGCCAATCCCTTCTGACCTGCAAAGTTAAGAAATCTGCTGACAGTCTTCTGGGAGTTCCCTTGTTGGTAACTAACTGCTTTACTCTTGCTACTTTTAAGATTTTCTCTTTGTCTGTAATCACTGGCATTTTAATTATGATGTGTCTTGGCGTGGGCCTCTTTGGGTTCATTTTGTGTGGGACTCTCTGAACTTCCTGGGCTTGTATGTCTATTTCCTTCACCAGGTTAGGGAAGTTTTTCATCTTTACTTCTTCAGATAGGTTTTCAACTCCTTGATCTCTCTATTCTCCTTTTGGTACCTGTATGATGCAAATGTTGGTATACTTAAGGTTGTCTCAGAGGCTCCTGAAACTATCCTTAATTTTTTGGATTCTTTTTTCTTGTTGTTGTTCTGACTGGGTGTTTTTTGCTACCTTATCTTCCAAGTCCCTGATTTGATCCTCTGCTTCATCTAATCTAGTGTTAATTTCCTCTAATGTATTTTTTCAGTTATTGTATTAATTTGTGACTGACTCTTTTTTATGTTTTATATCTCCATTTTTATGTTTTCTCTTTATTGAAGTTCTCCCTGAGCTCACTGAGCATTCTTATAACTAGTATTTTGAACTCTGCCTCTGGTAGATTGCTTGTCTCCATTTTGTTTGGTTTTAGGTTTTTTTGTTTTGTTTTGTTTTTGAGATTTGTTCTGTTCTTTCATTTTGGACATGGTTTTTTCTCTCCATTTTGGCCTTCTTTTTGTGTTTGTTTCCATCTATTAGGTAGGACTGTTATGTCTCCAGGTCTTAGTAAAGTGACCTTATATAGTAGTTGTCCTGTGGGATCCAGTGACGTGATCTCTCTTGTCACTTTAACCAGGTGCTCCAGGCGTGTCTCTTGTGTGAGTTGTGTATGCTCTCCTATTGTAGTTCTGCCTTGGATGCTATTTGCACATTAGTGGGAGGGATTAATTCTCAGGCTGATTGGTTTTGAGGGCTGACCATGACTATAGTGGAGGAGTTGTTGTGTAGGGGCCTATCCTGTGAAGCAAGATTCTGAGTCTGCCATTAGAATGTGTTGTTTGTGCAGGTGATTGAATGGTGATCTGCTCTGGTCTGAAATTGGCCACCAGATGTGTTGGTTCTGGGGCCTCTTGAGAAGGATCTGTTGCAGGCCAAGGGAAGCCACTGCACGTGCCCTTCCCAGAGTCCCTTGATGTGAGCTCCAAAGTGATATGTATATGGTTTCCATTTGTGCTGGGCTTGGAGGTGCCTGGGAGAGGTGAAGTTGAGAACCAAGGCCAGTTGCCACTAGTGCCAGGTTTGGGGCTGCTCAGAAAGATGTACAGAATACACTGATATCAGATGCTGCCTGTTTGGAGTTTGTGAACCTTTGGGAGATTTTAGGACAGTCTGAAGCATGAGTCAAGAAAAGCTACTTGTGTGGAAAAGCCACTGGCAGTGGCTTGGGTGGGCCCATGAGTTGGATGTGGTAGGGTCTCAGAGAATTACCAGGGCAGGGCAAATGGTATTAGCAAGGTTGACGGAGACCCTGTGGTGCCTGCCTGTGTCTGCATGCTGGGTAAGGAGAGGCTCAACAAAGGAAAAATGGCTTTGCCAGCACTTCTGTCTGGAAGGCAGCTTCCCCTCCAGCCCTCTCCCAGAAGCCAGACAATTCAGTCCCTGGTGCTTTTTGAGATACTGCCCCAGCACTGCAGCTCAGAGTGAGTGAGTCTGTCAGCAAGTCTGTGCAGAAGCCCTTTAAGAAGATGCCTGGCACTCTAACCATCTTCCATCTCATTCAGCCACAATCTCCACTGGTTTTCTCAGCCAGAAGTTGTAGGGACTTCTCTTCCTAATGCTGGAGCCCTGGGCTAGGGAGCCTTGTTTGGGGCTAGGACCCCTTGCTTCTCAGGGAGGGACCTCTGCAGCTGTGATATCCCTCTTGATTTTTAACCGCCATACATAGTGTGGGTTCAGTCAGTTCCATTTCTCTGCCCCTCTTACCAGTCTTCACATGGCTTCTTCTGTATATCCTTACTTACAGAACTTCCGTTCAGCTAGACTTCAGGCAGTTCTCATTGGTGATTGTTCTGTAGTTTGGTTGTAATTTTGATGTCAAAATAGCTTTATTTTGATTAATATTTCATGTGCCTGTCAGGCAAACCCAAATAATTTAGATGTGAGAGAATGTGGGCTGTGTAAGATTTATTTGGTTTGATAAGTGTGGGAAGAAGATTTGGCAGGAAGATTATAAAGATAGAGAATAGACAATTTTAAAAATTGTTTTGCTTATGACATTGATTTGACTACTAAAAGTAGAGATTGTTTAATGGCAGCTGTTTTTTCATTTTGAAATTGAATTTTTATGTGAATAATGATGATTTAACTTTAATTATTCTACCACTAAATTAAAAGCAGTTATGTATTCTTAGTAGATTGGTTTGAATAGGCCTGTCCCAAGAAAATGGCAACCCATAAGTAGCACAAGAGTGCTTTCTTTATTGAATGTCTTTGGACAGGGAATCTACATATATAATTGCATACGATATATGACCTGAGATAAAATGTTTATTCTATGGAACAAAAGGGGCCAGCTGGATTCCTGCGGTGCCAGTCCCTAACCAAAGAGAATCTCTACCAGGTCTAGTTAACCTCTCTCCTCATTGATAAGATCTTCTTAGAGATAACTATAAGCACGGAATTGAAATTTTGAGTAGTCTCATTTTGCACAAAGGAAATCTTTACTTGCAGAAAAGGAAAAGGTGAAAGAGAACTGTATTCTATTATACTGAGATAACAGTTTGGAATCTAGTTTTGCCAGACAATTACATAATTGGCAGCCATAAGCACTGTAAGACCCGGAAGTTATAGTCTTTGGTACTACATTTGTTTCATGTGCATGCTTCAGCCCCCGAATCACAATAGCAAACATTTCTGCTGTTTTGTTTTCCCAGATAGCTGTTATTTGTGCTCAGCTATGCAAGAAGCCTGCCTCCAATTGATAGCAGTTTCTGGGCGAAACAGAAAAGCAGGTGGGGGATACACTGATTCTGCAAGCTTTCAGAATTTTGCAGCTTCCCCTCTTATCTTTGAGCAGGGAAGTGCTTTCTGAAGTGATGTGAACATTCACCAGACCGCTGGGTTACTTTGAAGTGCTTGTCTTTCCCAGCAGTTCTGACTGGTCTTTCGAGGGAAGTGGAATTCTCTAACCTTGTGCCTTATGGAGCATGGAGAGTGGCTGGTGTACAGCTGGTTTTAAGAGGGTAGAAGCTGAAGCCAGAGACAGTTCTCTCTCCTCTGGATGTTTAAATGCTCTGTAGGCTTGTAATGAAAGCAACACAAGGATTGGCTGATTGACTTCTCTGCTTCCCTGACTGTTAAGCTCATGTGAAAAACAGGAGGGGTACTAACTCATGGTGGTGTGGACTGACATTAGGAATCCCATACTGACTGATGTCCTCATTGTTCTCTTGAATATTTATTGCCTGTCAACTGGAGGAACAGGGACATTGAGTTATCACTGAGCTGTGGATGTTACCAATAAAAAAGCCACAAAAGCTGCCTGAGTGTTCTACATAAGACTAAGTTAATATTTTCTCAGAGTTCTTTGACATTCTCAAGTTTGAATAATATAAAGTTTGTATACTTTTCATAATCCATAATTTTGTAAATTGCATTTCCAAATGGTTTTAGATGTATCACAAATAGAAATTCTCTCACCGTTCACACACATGGTGCTAGCTGTGTGTGTGAACGGTAAGACTTGTCTTCTAAAATATGGAGGGTTTCTGAAGTATAGAGCTATTTATAATTAGCCCTTAAAATTTTAGAAGAGGATTAAGAGAAACAGTTCTCTAATTGGAGTAGACAGCTTGTTGGGTATGATGATTGGAGGACACTAGCAATAGGAATCTTGATATATGCTACTGCTCTGCTTAAAATCCTCCAATAACTTCCCATATCACTGGAGTTATTATTATTGCCCTCAGTGCCCTATGTGATCCACTTCCTACATCCTGACGGTTCGCCACCCACACCTCACCTCTCTGACAGCTTGTATTATACACCATCTTCCTCTCTCCATTTCAGACACAATGGTTTCTTTGTTGTTCTTCTAACAGACCAAACCCACTTCTGCCACAGGACCTTTGCACTTGCATTTTCCTTTATCTGGAGAACTTTCCTCCCTCAGGAGACATTTCTCCCCTATAAAACTTCATGATTTGTCTTTTATTTCCTTTATGTCTTATGTCACATATACCACGTTTTCAGTGATACTTCCCTAGCCATTCTGTCTAAAGTTGCATCCTTCACTCTGAGATTTCTCATCTCTTCTCTATACAATAGTTTTCACAAACAGAATGCATATTTTATATATCTTTTAAAAACTTTTTTACCTTACAATTACAGTTGAAATTCAATATTATATTAGTTTCAGGTGTATAACATAGTAGTTAGACATTTATAAAACTTACAAAGTGGATCCTCTGGTAAGCCTAGAACCCCCCTGGCACCATACATTGTTATTACAATATTTTTTACTATATTCCTTGTGCTGTACTTTACATCCTTGTGACTATTTTGTAACTGCCAATTTTTACTTCTTAATTTCTTCATCTTTTTCACCCAACCCCTCAATCCCTCTCTTATCTGGCAATCATCAATATTTTATACATTGTTTATTGTCCATCTTCCCATTAGAACATAATCTTCATGAAGGAAACTCTTTAATCTTTTGTGTTCAGTGCTGTCTCTCAGGCAACTAGAGTAATGCCCAGACCATAGTAATGACTCCTTAAATATTTGTTCAAAAATTAGTAGCTGACATTTATTCATGCTTCTGCTATTCTATGTACTCTTAACAGCTTTATACAAATGTCATTTACTACTCACAGGAATACAATAAAAACAGTGGTTCTGCTTCCCTTCATTTTATTGAAGGGAAAAGTAATGCAGAGTTCAAATAATATTGAGATTATATTACTAAAAAGCAGTAGAATAGGATTTAAACTCTGATAGGCCTAATCTTACAGATCAAACTCTTAGTACTATTTCACTTTTAAGTATAATAGTACTATACCTACCCCAAACCTATATTTTATTATGATTTAAATTTGTTTTTCTAAGGCTAATTTCCAAAAGATTCTCATACTCATGTCATGTCTCAGGCAAAATTTATTTTGGTGTGAATGATTGCACTTATCATTTACCATTTGCTCCAACACATTAAAATATATAAACATTTCAAAACCTTCAGTAACACTGAAGATACCATAAAACCAAAGAAATCAACGCTTTCAGGGAGACAGGAAACACTACAATTCTTTATATATCTCTTCATTTTATTTTTAGACATCAGTTACAGAAGCTTTAAAATAATATTTTATTTAAAAAAAGAGTTTTTAGGTGTCGTTATAAGTATGAGGATTATTCATGCCACCCTTTTAGAATATAATTGAGAAAATTAGGTCTCATAGACAGTGACTCCTAAGCCCAAATAACTCATTAGCACTAAAATTCAAGAGGAGGATTTTGATAATTATACACATTGTTTGATGACTGAGGAAGTACCTCATCTTTTATAGACTGATGTTAGTTGTTTCTATTTATTTTTCTTGCAAATAAAGAATTCATAAAACAAATTTGAATTATAAATTTAAAAAATGTTTCAGAGAAAAGACAAAATGTATATGTATATTTGTTAAAATATATTAAGTCATCATTTAGATTAGTCTTCCATGCCTTTAAGTAATTTTCATTTGTCTTTACATGTGGAAATGGAATATTCACCTTTACACACTGGGCAGGATAAGGTCATACATATTTTTGATTTGTTTATAGGGGATGTATATTGTGTAAACTAAGTTCTAAAATCTTTTCCCTTCCAATAGTTTTAAGAAAACACACTATGGGAGCATCAATAAATGCCTTAACCTTTTATATTCAAGATTAAAATTGCTAATTGGTTAAATCCAGTCCTACCCCACCAAATGATTTGGCAGAGAATCATGTACATTTGTCCCCATCATATTTTGTGTTCAGAATGGATTGCTTTAGAGGATAGTTGGATGGACACATTTTTCAAATGAGAAGATGCTCCTCCATTGCCATTGATGACAGCATGGGCATTATTCCAACCTACTCTGTGGGTCTATGCAGGCCCAGCCTGGTGTTTAGAGTAGGAGATGGAAGTTAGAGGAAAATGGGGAAAGGGAGGGAAGTGCAAGGAGAAGAGAAAAAGAGAAGAAAAAGCGGCTCTCTTTTTCATCTTCCCAAGAAAATTTACCATTTAAAAGAGCTTTCACTTCATATCTTAAGCAGGAGACTTTGGGATATGCTGGCACTGTTAGAGCAGCCATTAGTTATAAGAAAACATGTCTGCTCCAGGAATCAGAAGAATGTGGACTCAAGGATACAATTCTCAAAACAGAATAATGTGACTTTTATTATACAGTTACAAGACACTTTCCTTAGCACTGGCAGGAAGAATTTTCATCTTAACATTTAAGGTGATACATACTATCGACATAACTCATTTCGTCTATAGCTTTCGAGCATCTGTCTAATGGGATGCAGTACATTGAATTTGTTACTTGGCATAGGGACAGTATTACTAATGCTCCAATATTTCACTCTTCATTTTCTCTCTTTCTCTTCTGTAATGGAGAAGGCAAAGTACTGAATCACAGTCTTGTTATCTACTCTCACTTTTCAAAAACCTGCCCCTACCTTTTCTGCTGGACTCTGAAGATTGACCTCACACTAAGTTTTCAGGAGATTGTGCTGCTCGTCCTTCAGATAGACAGCTCCTTGCTCTCTGCTCCTTAATTTGTGACAAGACGTTCTCGTTACTTTCTGTCTTTTCCCAGATCCCATCTTGACTTAGTTCCTGTCTTATGAAAACTCCATGGGTTAGCATTGGTGAGATGTTAATTTGGGAAACATGGCTTTCAATCTGTGGAGCAACAAGAACAGCTGGTGCTGCTGCTGTTCAGTTTTCCTTGGCAGATGGACATAGAAGGGATTACGAATGGGGGAATTTGCCTCAGCTTTGGCTGCTATTTCCTACAGAAATGTTATATTTGCCAGCTCGCTCTCTCCTATACCACTCCAGCACCGAGATTTAATACTTTAATGCATTCCCCTAAATTCGTGGTCCAGAGCTCCCTGCATAGACTTTGTTCTAAGCTTCATACTCAGTAGCCCTCTGACTGGCCACTTGACCACAGTGAAAGGCAGGTTTGGTTATACTTAATCAGGTTGAAGCATACATTAAGTGAATGTTATTCCACATCCCCAATAATTTTAGGTCAATACCTAAGTGTGTTGGTTTGTCTACTTATTTATTAAAATAAACTTCAGTGAGAGTCTTAGTCTGTTCAGGCTGCTATAACAAAATATGGTAGGCTGGGTGGCTTAAACAACAGACATGTATTTCTTATGATTTTGGAGAAGTCTAAGATCAAGATGCTAGTTCATTCAGTTCCTGGTAAGGGCCCTCTTCCTGGCTTGCAAATAGCCACCTTCTTCTTCTATCCTCATATGACAGAGAGAAGGCACACTTTGTGTTTCTTCCTTCTCATAAGGGCACTAATCTCATCATGGGAGCTCCACCTTCATGATCCAACTAAACCTAATTACCTCCCAAAGGCCCCACCTCCTCTTACCATCACATTAAGGGTTTGAGATTCAACATAAAAATTTTGGGGAGACACAATTCATAATAGTGGATTATAATCTATGTACCATGAAAATTTACAATTTTGTGTACAAATTAATGTGGTTTGAAACAACAGCGCAGTTATGATATTGGATCATTTCCATCATCCCCAAAACTACTTATGCCCCTTTGCAGTTAATCTCTGCTGCCTACAGCCTCCGCAAACCACTGTGCTTTCTGTTACTAGTTAGTTTCTTTTAGAATGTCTTTTGAATAGAATGTCACTTGAATATAATGTGTAGGTAGCCTTTACTGTCTTCTTTCATTTAGCTTGATGATTTAAAACTCATCGATGCTGTTTTGTATATCATTAGTTCTTTCTTTTTCATTTCTTAGTTTACTCATTCTTCAGTCGATGGGTTGTTTCCAGTTTTTGCCTTTGTGACTAAAGCTCCTATAAACATCAAAGGGCAAGTCTTTATAGGGGCATAAGCTCTCATTTTCTGGGGTAAATATCTAAGAGTGTGAGTTGTATGAGTGTAGGTTAAATTTGATAAGAAAGTACACCCTATTTTTCAACCTTTTGAAAGGAAATGCATACCTTTTTGCATTTCCTCCAGCAATGTATGAGTTGCTCAATATCTTCACCAGCACTTGTCAGTCTTTAAAAATTTTAACCATTCTATTGGGTGTGTACTGCATTTCCATATTGACTAATGACATGGAATATTTTTAATGTGCTTGCTTATTTGCTATTTGCATATCATATGAACAGATGAATTTCTGTTCAAATATTTCATCTATATTTTCCAAGGTAACTTGCCTGATTATATAAGAGTTATTTGTAGTTTCCGAATACCAGCCCTTTATTAGATGTATGTTATGGAAATATTTTTTCCTAGTTTGTGGCTTGCCTTTTTATTTTCTTAACAGAGCCTTTTAAAGGGAAAAAAACTTTGCTTTTGATATTTTATTAATATTATACCATTGGCGATTTTTGTGTCCTACCTAACACATCCTTGTTAACCCCAAAGTCACAAATTTTGTTGTTTTCTTCTAGAAATTATAGTTTTAGGATTACATTTAAGTTTATGATTCATCTATTTCTAGTTAATATTTTATATGGTGTTATGGTAAAAATTTGTGGCTCATTATTTGCATTTGGATATTCCATTGCTCTAACACCATTTATTGAATTCAGTCCCTATTATCCTAAAATGCCCAGAAGTAGAAATCTTCCCCTAAATATGGCTTTGATAGAAAAAGGACTAGAAGAAATGGCAATAATATCTAAAAATTTTTTAAAACTGCTTTAGGAGAGAGATTTGTATGATGTGGTTCTAATTAAACATGATTATATTTCCAAAAAAAACCCAACTGGTTGATATGTTTTATTCTATGACTTCTCACTTAGAAGAACCACAAATGAGAAGTAAAAGTCCCTTGTTACTATAGATCTATGAATTATTACTTCAGAAAATATGATTAGCATATTTACTCATTGGGTTTTTCATATTGATTTCTCTGCAAATTTTTGATATAAGCATATTATAAATTTAAATGTAGCCTCTATAAAGGTAACTGCCTTCTTTTTTTATTGTAGGGCTTCTAATAATTTTCCACAAGTACATATCAGAACACAAACTCCTATTTGTTCAAATAATCTAATAATCAGTTCTTCCAGCATCGAAATTCTTACCATCTTTGTCCAAATGGAAGCAATTCTATTATGAGAATTACTTTGGTTGATCAATTAGGTTGATATAAAAAATAATGATAGGAGGTATATATTTTTCTATAACCATGAAGCGAATCCATGATCTGTTTTCATGTTTTGTGTTTGTAGCTTGTCATTATTATAAAAGTCTTTTCACTTTCTTTCAGTCACAGGTTGTTTATATAGTAAACTGACATATAAAGGTTTCTGCCTTTGTGTTGCACAACTTTAACTTGATTCATCACTATTTTAAAGTGGGTAAGCTCTGTGCGCACACCACAATAATTGGACGACCTGTTCTTGAACACTATATGATGTCTTGAAAAGAGATTATCATAGCTGAGCACACAAATTTAGTTCTATTCTTTAAATAACCAAAGGTTATGACAGACCCGAAGAGTTCATTTAGTTCTTTTTATGTGGTAGAGATGTAATGCACATTAAATCTATTTTTAATTCTGCCTTATGCCACCTCACAGCAAGATTCACACATGCAGATGAGAGTTTGTAAAAAACCTCATGAAAAAATCTGTTAGTTCAATTTAAGCAGCATTGTGAAAGTCAATTTTGCATTTTATTGCCAAATTAATGAAATAATTAAATGTGTGCCAAAATTCTTTGCATTAGAATAAGTGATTTAAGTGGTTAAAGTATCTAAGTACTTAAAGCAGTACTTGGCACACATAAAGTGTTCATAAATGTTATTATCATTTCCATCTTCAATGGAAAGAGGAAGAGACCCACAATTTGTGTTGAGTTGCTCAGAAAAGAGAAGCAACATGGTACTTGGAATAGTTTGAAGAATACCAACATTAATTATTGAATTGAAGTATTAATCAGTTGCAACTAGAAAATAAAAGATGGTCAATATTACAAAACCAGAAATATTTAGATGAAGATGCAGAATTTGAACATTGTATGATTTATACTTAATAAATGTTTATGCTTAATTCTATATATTTAAAAATTAACCATTTGGTTGCAATAATAAATTTGCAGAGAATGTGGATCTTATCAAATTCTCACTTAAGATTTCTTTTATGCTTTATAATAGACTAGTTGGTATAATGTCCAAAACAATTTATTTTCTTTTTCCACTTTTTATGATGTAGATATTTCTTTTTCCTTTGGGGCACCTATTTCCTCTTGCTTGAGTGGACTGCTTTTGCCTACCTCCTTTGACTGGGAGCATTAATAAGGAATAGCAAGTGGTCAATCAGGATATTCTATTTTATCTGACAGCAGTCAGTGATTTAACACTTGGCATATAAATTCCACTTCCTCCAAAGAACATACAATTTGATCTTTTCTCCTACTTGATTGCATGTGCAGTGACCACTCGCTATTTCTAGTGAAGTAGGGCTTGCTGAGGTAGATCCTTTTACGATGATTAATAAACAGTGTAGAATAAGAAGAGAAGTTATTCTATTCAAAAAGTGAAAATGATTGATGATTGTGTTTTCAAGCACAGATAGGGTAAGGATTTTAGACACACTGAAGAATATCCTTCTCTGATATCTCAGTTCTAAGCTATAGTGCTAGGCTTAACTCCCTCTAGCCATTCACTGCTGTTAGGAATTTAAACAATGCCTCTCACAGTATCCTTTTTCTGGTTCCACTTACTTCTCAAATCGGAGTCCTAGTCTTCAAGTATCTAGATATTTTGTTTGTTTGTGTTTCTCTTCAATTCCCTACTCTATCTTTGATAAAACAAAATAATTTATTCCAAATTTTATCTCATGGAAATTCTTATATGCCATGTTAGTACATTTAAGGGCATTTGTGTATTCATATGTACATGCACGTGCACACACGTGTGTGTGTGTGTGTGTGTGTGTGTGTGTGTGTGTAGGTATCTAGTAGATATCTAGAAGGTAATGAATACCTTTGAAGAATGAAATAGCAAGATCTAATCTACATCTTAGGGCATTAAACCTGGAAGAAGAAAGAAAATGGAATAGAAAGGATGAACATTGGCGGCTAGTGACAAGAGGACTGTTTAAAAAAGGACAAAGGTCAAAGATATTTTGAAGCATAGAGATGAAATGTCTAAAATGCTAATATGAATGAGTCCAACCTTGTTGGATGTTGTAATGGTGAGTTTTTATTTTCTGTACTGGTTAATAATTTATGATTATTACAGCAGACTGCACTGAAAGGTGATTTTTTGGTTCACAATTCACATAGTTGGTTTTATATACTTTAACTAGTTCTATTTATATTTTTGATACTTAAAAGTATAACTGTATCTTAAAGTTGGAAAACCTGGGTTTTCAGAGGAAGAACTAAAAACATTTGGTTGCTGACTTGAAGTAGGTCAAAGAATGAGGGAGAGAGAAGTGTTAAAGCTGTCTTGAAAATTTCTACTGGGAATTATCTAGAAGTCAGTGGAATGGTGCAGAGAGAAACAGACTAAAAGAATAGATTTATAGTCCTATTTATTTTAACAACTTGTAGTATATGTTGGTTTTCTGGATCTTAGTTTCTTGTTTAAAATAAATGTGATGAACCAGAACTCTCCAAGTCCTTTTAAGTCCTACTATTCTGTGCTTCTGTGTGATTACCGAATATCACAGCTGCCTGCTATTTCCCTGGACACTGTATCTTTGCTGCGATCCTCAAAAACATGTCTTTTTTTTTTTTATTGGGATATGATTGAAAAGTAAATTGTAAAGCATATAATATGATGAATTAATATACATATAATTTGTGAAATAATTACCACTATCAGATTAATTAAAACATCCATCACCTCACATAGTTGTCTTTTTTTTTTTTTGGTGAGAATGCTTAAGGTCTATGCTCTTAGCAAATTTCAAGTATATAATACAGTATTATAAACTGTAGTCATAATACTGTACATTAGATCCTTAGTTCTTATTCATTTTGTAACTGAAAGCTTACATCTTTTCACCAGCATCTTCCTATTTCTCCCATGCCCCAGCTCTTGGCAACCACAATTGTACTCTGAACCATAGTGAGATATTACTGTATATCTGCTAGAATGGCTTTTATCAAAAAGACAAGAAATAACAATTGTTGGGGAAGATATCGAGAAACGGAAACTCTTGGTGGGAATATAAATTGGTGGAGCAATTATGGAAAATAGTAGGATGTTTCTTAAAAAATTAAAAATAGAGCTACTAAATGATCTAGCAACCTCATTTCTGGGCATACATCTGAAGGAAATGAAATCAGTATCACCCCATGTTCATTGAAGTGTTCTTCACAATAGCAAAGATATGAAAACAACCTAAATGTTGGCAGGTAAAAAAAAGAAATCCTGCAATTTGCAACAGTATGAAAATCGAGGACTTATGCTAGGTGAAATAAGCCAGAGAAAGACAAATACTGTATGATTTCACTTATAAGTGGAATCTTAAAAATATTATTGTATTTTTAAGCACATTTAGAGTATAGCAAATCGACACAAGTTACTATATATGCACATGTATTTATATTTAAATATACATATATATGTATATATTTATAGATATACACACCCTTTTGGAGAGATCCTTGAGATTCTACAAAGTTTTAGTAATTCAAAAAGAAATCTTTTTCTGGTGATTTTTGTAAGTTTTGCTTTATTACTTCCTTTATTCTGGCTGATCTGCAGTCAGTACATTTTTCCTTTGTTTCATTGGTTGCTACACTGGTTGGAGTGTTGTGTTAGGATTATTCTTATATTTTTTAATTTTGAAATATTTACAAAAACATAGAAAAAAATGAAATCATATTTATATATATACTAATTCTGTGACCTTAAATTAAACCAAACCTTATGGTACTTTTTAGTTTAGATGTAGAAAGTGGTAAGAGATTTTCTCTAATAACCTAAATAATCTAAATAACTTACAGAATCTAATTCTATCAGAGACCTTAGTATAGAAAGAAACATAAAAAAAAAAACAAACAAACAACTAAACTCAAAAAGCGATGCATGCTAATATGAGAGAAAACTACATAGCTGCTCTCAACCCTGATAGGATGGCAAGAGGAAGAGAAATCTGCTATAGAAAAGAAAATGGAAATACTAAGATGAAGACAACATTATCAGCAATGCATAATTCCTAAGACAAACTTAACAGGAACTTGGAAGCAGCAGAAGAAAGGATAAATGAACTTAAAGACTAGTCAAAAGAATATATCCACACTGAAGCAAAAAGGAAAATATGAGTTAAACAAAAGGTACTTGTAACTATTCCAAATTTGTTTATAAATGGAATTTTAGAAAGAGAGGAAGAGAATGGGGAAGAAAACATATTTGAAGAGATGAAGTCCAAGAGCTTTTCAAAGTTGATGAACTATATCAACCCACTTTACCAGGAGCTTAGTGACTCTAAACTGGATAATACAGAGAAGATTATATCAAATCTCATGATAGTCAAGTGGCTAAATATCAAAACTAAAGAGAATATCCAAAAGCAGCTAGAGAAATGAGACACATTAAAACGAGGAAGATGAAAACACAAATTATGGCTGATATGTTTCTAGAAGCACTGATAGCTAGAATATAAAACACCATTAAAGTGGTGCTGGGAAATAAAACAAAACAAACACCAAAATGAAAATAAGAAACCAAAAAAAAGTTGCTTTTCAACCTGGGACTTAATATTCAGTAAAAATATTCTTGAAAACTGAAGGTGAAATGAAAATAAATATTATTTACTTTTTCAACAGAAATAGTAATATATTGTAGAATTTAAAGCATATGTAATAGTAAAATTTAACAATAAGATGTAGACGAGTGTATAAATAGAGTTATACTATTGTAAGGTGTTCATGCTGTTCATGAACTAATATAATTTTTGAAGGCAACTGTGATAACCTAAAGAAACATTTTATAACCTTTAGGGCCCATCTCCCACACATTAACGGTGAAGAGGTATAGCTAAAATGTCAATACAGGAAATAAAATATAGGATTAAAATTAAGTGGTTCATCCACAGGAAGACAAGAAAATAAGAATGAAAATACAGAGAACAGAAAAGACAAATAGAAAACAAATAGCATGTTGATATTTTTGAAAAACCCAAATTATACATAATTAAACATAATTGAAACAAACACTAGAATTAACAGGCAGATGTGGTTAGATTGCATTAAAAAGTAAGACACGCTATATTCTATTTACAAGAAATAAACACTAATTATAAGAACATGGGCAGGTTAAACGTAAGATGGAAAATATATGCCATTTAAACAGAAAGAATATCAAAACAGAAGGGGCTATAATGATATCAGATAAAGTAAATTTTAAGGCAAAGAGTATTATTAGAAAAAAACAGACATTTTGTAATGATAAAAGGATTAACTTATCAACAATGTTTAAGAATTCTAAATATGACTGCACTGAACACACAGCTTCAAAATACATGAAACCAAAATTGACAAAAATAAAGGGAGAAATAGGCAAATCAACAATCACACTTCATAGTTGAACGGTCCCGTCTCTATAATCGATTGAACAAGTTGACAAAAAATTTACTATCATAAAGATATAAAAGTTGTGAACACTATCAATCAACTTCATTTACCTGATATTTATAGAACTTTACATATTATTGAGATAATTCTTTTTTTAAAAAACTATTTCTGCATGTCTTACTATCAGAGGTACTGCTTGCCTTTGACCTTGAATAACTTTGAAAGATGTTTATATAACATACTAGGAAGATAGATATAGTATCTCCTTCTGGGGCAAAGAGCAGGCATGTTATTGACTATTATGAAAAATTCAGATTCTCTGTGCTCACAGTTTCTCTTCTATAACACACCCCAGGGCATGTGCCTTTTCATACTTCTGTAAGAATTTGGGCTCAGGAAACTGGTACACTGGCTACTACTTTTGCTGGGTAATAAATTAAACTTTCTCTCTGATAGAGGGGTCTCTTGCTTTTTGCCAGCATCCATAAATCTATGGCATACTTGTTACTTTGGAAGGAGAATAAAATCTCAGATCCTTCACAGTTCTTGATACATCTAAAAACTGAGAAATATAGATTATTTTTAAGTACACATGGAACCTTCACCATGACATATCATTTGCTGGATCTTGAAAGAAGTTTGTTAAAATAACACAATTTAACAGATACAGAATATATACTCTGACTACAATGGTGTTAAATTAGAAATCAATAACAATAAGACATCTTGAAAATTACAAATATTAGGAAATTGATCAACATACTAATTCACAGTCCATGGATCAAAATAAATAACAGAAAATTGGAAAATTTTTCTAACTGAATAAACGTGAAAACAATATATAACAAGCTTTGTTGGATGTAACAAAAGTAGTAGTTGCAATTTATAGCTGTCTGTGCTAATAGAAGAAAAGAAGAAAGATGTTAAGTCAATGATATAAGATCCCACACAAAAAAGAGATAGAAAAAATAGGAACAAATAAATAGTCCTAAAGTATATGGAAGATTTTTAAAAAATCAAAACATTAAAGCAGGCAGCAATGACAAAGAATGTGGACAAATAATAAAAAAGGCAATAAAGTCAACAAATTCTTGTTATTATTAGTACATTTGTTGCACTTGACATAGTAACTTTATGGATCATCTCTTGGAAGGAACGATAACATGTTTTGTGTTGGGGTTGAGAGAAAAGTCTGTGTATGAGATGGAAAGCACGATGATTCAATTGAGAAAGTGATTCCAGAGTCAGCTCTTAAAACCTAATACTGGACTGTGGCAACCTAATTTTTTAGGTGTGTATTCCTGATGGACACAACATTAGTGATAGTAGCAGTCTTAATCTTTTAATTTGGTCCTCAAAATAGGAGATATATATATATCTATACATATATATATATATATGTATAGATATATATATGTATGTACACACACACACACACACACACACACACACACACACACACACACACACATACATGAATGTTTGAGTCTCTCCCCAAATTTATATGTTGATGTCCTAACTCCAATGTGATCATATTAGAAGGTGAGATTTTTGGTAGGTGATTAGGTTGTGAGGACAGAGCCTTCATGAATGGGATTAGTATTCTTATAAAAGAGACCTGGAGAGCTCCCTCATCCTTTCTGCCCTGAGAGGACATAGCAGGAGGATGGCTGATTATGAACCAGGAAACAAGCTCTTACCAGATACCAAATCTGCCATCACCTTGATCTCAGCCTCCAGAAGTGTGAGAAATAAATTTCTGTTGTTTATAAGCCACCTGTATATGGTATTCTGTTATAGCAGCCCAAATGGACTAAGATCTACATATATATGTATGTATGTGTATATATGTGTGTGTATGTGTGTGTGTAAATGCATAATCTGTACTTATATGCATATATGAATTTTCCCTCACTGTACCACAGTTAAGTGTCTAAAAACAATGGGGACATAGAAACTTAAGGAGTTTATAACATCCTTTATCTATTGTAAGATCTATGTATTAAAGAAACTATATGATAAATGATCATCGAGGGCTCATTTGGACCATCTTCTAGAGATGGAGGACAGTCATAAAAACGAATCAATGCAATTTTTAAATCCTTACACATTCCTAATCCTTGCTAACTTCACATTTCATTATAATTTTACATTATTATCCATTTTGGAAGCAAACACGTTTATTTTGATAATAAGAAGTTATCATTACTATTTAGCTGTCACTGAAAATATTGTTGCAAAATTAAGACTTTTATATTTCTCGTGAAATAATATGTCCAAGGATAGACTGTCTAAGGATGATATTTCATTATTGCAACATGATCCTTCTAAGCTGCTGTTCAGCCATCATTCTTATATGTATGTTGCTTTGTAATGACAAGATGGCTCAACTATGATTGTCAGTGTTCCAGGCAGGAAAAGGGGAAGAACACAGGGCAAAAGGCACATGCCATTTGAAACCATCTTTTTCATGGATGCCCCACTGAAAAACTTCCCTTTATTTTTATTTGACTGGAACTGTGTCTCATGACCAATTCTGTGTATAAACGACATAGGGAAATGTAAAAATTTGCTGGACATTTCGCCATATTTAACGAAGTAGAAGTTCTTTTAGCAAGGAAGGAAAGTTAGGTATCTTGTTAGGCCATTGGCAACTTGTAACTAGCAGTCTCTGCCATAGCCAATTTTAGTAATTTTTGACTTTTCAGTATAAAAAGGCTTTGTGGGAATCACAATTTTTTTCTTAATCTCCACAATAATAATTGACAAAATTAGAAAAATGTATCTGAAGTGGATTTGTTAAAAAGTAATAGAAATGCTATCCCTGAATAAAAATAGCAGAAATTTTAAAGGTTACTAAAAATGGACACTTTTCCAGAAGTGACATAGAAGCAAATTATTATCTAGTGAGAAAGGAAAATAATACTATTGAAGTTTACAGGATTTTTAGTAAATGAGTAAAAAAGAAACTCACCAACAGATGTTGAATGAAGGTGGAAGAGGCTTAGGAGTTATGAATTTCCTGACATTAGAAGTAATTAGAGTTGGCTAATGATAAGTTGCAGTGGAATTCAAGCCTCAGATATATTGGTAAACTAGACTAGATGATCATTCTGATCCTATTCTCATCTTAAGATTCTTTGATTACAAAGAAAGAGGACATGAGATGCTAAGCAGCCAAGTATATGTTAAAATATAGTATTCTTTGCTTTTAACTTTTTAAGCAAATTAATAAAAATATATTTTCCCTTTGACTGCTCATCAAATAATCTAAAATAATGTAACTAAAATGTAAAAGTCATGAGGCACTTCTAGCTTCAGAAATATTTATTATGACTATACATAGAATTTAAGGAGTGATCAGTTATGACTGTTTAATTATTAATGTAAAATCTATCTTAAAATAATTTAAATTATAAAGAGATTTACTCACCTAGTTTAAAAGTTTCAGAGAAATAACCATGTTTAGGCATGGTTTGACAAGTCTCTGGCCTACTCTGTTTTATCTTCAAATTGATGTCTCTCAGGGTGGCAAACTAATGGCACACCCACAAATTACATCATTAGGAGGGGATGGACATCTAGTTCCAGAATTCTCTTTATAAATACCAACTTTTGTGATGGCTGGCTAATCTTTAATCTCACTGGTGAGGAAAATGCTATGCATTAACTAAATTTTTCTTAGATTGCCAGAACCATTTGCTATGTGTATTGCTGTGACAATAGTTATAGTACGGAATTTGAGATTATCCCCAAAGATGTGGATCCCTCCAGGTCGACTGCATCCCACACAGAGGCTTCATGATGGAGAATATTTGGAATGGTTGTTGAGACGATAACCACAATGTCGATTGCTGAAGTGAAAAACACTTCAAATGGTTTGAAATATATGGGAAAACACATGACTTTATGGTCTCAGCTTCAGGGGTTATAAAAGATACTAAAAGCTCAGAAACTGACATTTTCAGTTCTACAAATGGAATTGCCAACCAGCTCATAATTAGTACACACACAAAGCTTTTATTTACAATGATAGAGGTAAGTGACACATTTATTGAGCACTGGAGAATAGAGGTTACAAATTCCATTGTGCATTCAAAATAAGTTATAAAGTTCAAAGACTCAGTCCAACATCCGTACACCTTGGACAAAAGAGATTCAACTGTCCACTGCTCTTTGTGGCTACAATGGCTGTCAAATGAGCTACTGAAAAAAAAAAAAAGTCCTTTTGACCAAGAATAATCCTCAGATACAACTCTATTAATCCTTAAAGATAGATATCTTCTTTGGGATTTCTGACATTGCAGACCATGAATTTAATCTAAAATGAGTGATTTTAACTGACACATGCTTTCAATACACTTGGTCTTTTCCACATATCTTGAAGAAATAACTACCATCAGTTCTCACTCTATCTTTCTTGAGTTTCACACAAATTGCTGCCAAATGACAAAAGAGAAATGCTGGAACTCAATCATCTTTGTATTGAATATGTTTTTTATATAAATTGGTTTTGGAGAATGAGTTATTATACCCAATTCCAGGAAAAGCACAGAAAACTTAACTTTCATTATCAAATGGCAGAAAGCCATAAATCCTATCCTATGATGAAAAAGTTATTAGAGAGCTTTTCAATGTTTCTTTTCAATATACATCTGTGTTAGTCTAGTGGTTTGAAATTTAGAAACATGTAGTTGTTTCATTTCAGAATATTATTTGTTCTTTTCTCAATAGTTAAAAATGTTATTTAAATGATTATATATGCAAGTACACATATCTATATACACTATATATGCATATTTCAGATGTTATATATAAAAAATATGATATAATAGGAAAGGCAAGGAAGCTCTAGATTAGATTTTAACTCCAGCATTTAATGCCAGGTAAACATGAATAATCATTTAAATTATTATGGAAACTTAGCCTTCTCATGTGTAAAATGGGACAGTTCTGTGTATGCATAGTGCTGCTGTGAGTACTGATGAGATAAATCATAAAACATCGTGCTTAGTAATATTCAGTATGCTAATTTTACTCTTGACATAACTTATGGAGTTATAAGAAAAGAAACTATATAAATTAGAATATTATGAAGATAATTACTAATAATGTTTTACAACTTTATCTAAATTAGTGGTGTTCATTACAATGGAGGGTGGATCTGTATGGAAAATGTAGTTATTTGAATTTTTATATGGCTTTGACTGCAATAACCTGAAACTGGAGAGAAAAAGTCTTCCATGTTGATTTTTTTTTTAATTTTAAAGTATCTTCAATTTGGTTCTAAGAATCAAAAGCAAAATTTGGAAACCACAGAGCAAATATTTATATCATAAACAGAAGAATGAAGATAAAAGAAAGAAAAAAAGTTTGCACACTATATACATTTGTTTAGTTTTACTTCCACATAAAAAGGAGATAACATATCTGGGTTCAGGGGAGGGGTTTAGAGAGGTTTGAGAGAGGAAAACAATTTAGCGTGGAACACTTTTTTTTTTTCTCAGTCTCCACCACTACCACTCACTAATCACCCAATAGAGAAGACGTAGACTCCTAGAGTCTGTGAATAGATGTATTATTTGCCCCAGATCCTGCCTGGACTGTGAGAAAATTCATCACTGTGAAATGTCTTCTGCCAACATGGAATTATTGCAATAGAGAAAAAATGTCAGCAGTCTGTGTCTAGCTAGAAAAGGATAAATCCTCTGTCCCTACTCACTATTTAAAGTTTTCTATTGAATGTAAAAGAGATCTGAAGATATAGTAGAATCCAGTATGGGATGAAAAGCAGTGAAGAATTGAAGATGCTACACTTGCCAAGGAATAGTCATAGTAAAGGATGAAGGACGCTGCAGTAAGGTCTGTTGTACAAGAGGCCTAGCTGTCTGCCAAAGGGGAGGATGAGGGATGAGCCAATAGGACAAAACTGCTAGGTAATCTCTGTATGTCACATTGCCTTTCCCCAGCTGAAAGAAGAATGAAGGAATTAATCCATAATGGATGTCTGAGGATAATGTTGGGGTCCAGGACATACTACTTCAAAGTATGGCATCTTGGCATACTAAATATCATAAGCTGAAGAAATTTAAAAGATGGTAGAAGCAGAGAGATCGCTCTTACCTTCTTTTCTGACGCAGGTTATGAAACTCCATGTCAAAGGCACCCCACCTATACCAGGAGAAGACATTCTTATCATCAGAGGTGGGGTATTTGGGGCCAAGAAATCTGTACAAACAAACCTTGTTAAACTAATCTTTATCTTCCTAGTTACTTCTCCATCATTTAGTACTCTTAGCCCAAACTCCTTGTGTTGTCAGTTCTTCAAAAATTTATCGTTTTATAGACATAAGAAATGTCAAAACCTGTAGAGAATTTTTATAAGAGTTAATATGAGCCAAACTGATGACACATGCCAGGGAGAAAGATCTCAAATCTTCTATAGAATAACAGTTTTGTTGCTTAGTTTATGCATTTGAAATTAAGTAGGGAACATAAGTAAGATTACATAGAGGTGAGAAAAAGCAAGGTGGGGACTGAATTACAGCAGTGGTCCCCAACCATTTTGGCACCAGGGACCGGTGCTTCTATGAGAATCTAATGCATGATGATCTGAGATGGAGCCAAGGCGGTGATGCTAGTGCTGGGGAGTGGCTGCAAATACAGATGAAGCTTTGCTTTCTAGCCTGCCACTCACCTCCAGTTGTGCAGCCCAGTTCCTAACAAGCCGTGGAATGGTACTGGTCCGCAGCCCAGGGGTTGGGAACCCCTGAATTACAGGATAATTAACAAGATTGTGTACACTCTTGAAGGTAGTTACACTTTATTTCAAAGGTTTGTTAACCTAGATGAAGAAGAACAATGGATGGGGCTGCATTAAAACCTTTCACTAAAGAAGTTATAGACCTGGGGTATCACTAACTACCATGACCTGTCCAGTTAGGAATTTACGATCAAGTCACCCTATGAAGTTACTTTCCGTAGACTCCCATTTTTGTTTGTTTTTTATTGTCTACAGATTTTTTTTTTTTTTTTTTTTTTTGTCTAAAAAACATAAAAGCTTCCTGCTCTGGTCACTTTTTCAGTTTTTCATTCTCCTCTGAAGTCTCCCATGTATGTAAAAGAATTCAATAAAATTTGTACTTTTTTTTTTCTGTTAATCTTTGTCAGTTTAAGTTTCAAACCCAGCCAGGGACTTGAAGAGAGTCAAGGAAGAGTTTTTCCTCCCCTACAATAAGAATCTGCAAAACAAACCCTGCTTCCTTAAGGTTATGGTATTAAGACTCTGAAACTTAGATTACTCTCAAGAAATGGAGAATGGAGGGGGAGTGAACTATGAATTTGATTGGTTATCTAAAAAGAGACTGTCATATGATCAGGAAGTGAATAACTTTATTATCTAGATCGTTTCCTCCTGCTGAAAGAGATTATCTTTTGAAAATTAGTGTTGAATTTAGTAAGAAGAAAATAAAGAAATTTCTAGTTTTGAATATCTCAGTTGTTTAGACTACTGTTAAGGCAAATTTTAAAGCTGCTATGTAAAGTTTTTACATTTATTAAACTGGGTTTATTAAATAATTATTTCTGTTTTATTAAATAAAAGTGTATTTCATTAACATTTATGGCTTCTAGTAACCATAAGAAAACCAGTAATTTGAGTTAGCATACGTTATGTCAATCTTTAAAGTCCAAAAATAGGAAAAATAACTTATTTGTTTTATTACATTTATTAACCACTTTTATCCATTACTCTAGGCTGAATTATATAAATTTGCTAATGTTTGACCATTTTTTGAGCTATAAAAATACCAATTGCATGCAATAGAACTTAATACTATCCAGAATATCTAGACTTTTGTCCAATCCAGATAAAAAACAGCTAGAACAGATGATAAATAATGATGGATAAGGTTTATGGGAAGATGCAATAATCAAGAAACTTATGTTTATAATGAACATAAAATTGAAAATAAGTTTTGGAAATCATTAGATATGCAAGACATATAGTCGTGCTTCTCACAATTAAATCCAATTTTCAAGTATGGTCTCCTCAGCAGAGAGCAAAAAGAAATTTTTCTGGCAGTGATACTTTGACTAAAGTGGACTATTAAATTATTTTGCAACAACGTGGATGGACCTTGAGATAGTCATGCTAAGTGAAATAAACCAGACAGGAAAAGTTGAAAACCGTATGATATCACTTACATGTGAGATATAAACATAAAAGCAACAAACAAACAGGACAAACAGAGACTCATAGACATGGACAATAGACTAGTGGTTACCAGATGGTGAGAGGGGTGGGAGAAGCGGGGAGGTAGATGGGGAAAAAGGGATCAAATATGTGGTGACAGAACAAAATCTAGCTATGGGCAGTGAACACCACACAATACAATATATATATGCCTTACTGTTGAATTGTACACCTGAAACACTGGATTTCGTTAACCAATGTCACCATAATAAAATGAAAGAACAAACAAACAAATAAATGGAATCCAAAAAAATAAAAAATAAATACATAATTTTGAAAAGTCTTTAAAATTTTTAGTTATGTAATATGATTGATTTAAACCTTTTAGTTATTTGTCTTCTTATTCATTTTACATGTTAAAAGCAATATTTAAGTCACCCTTAAACTTAGCTTATGCATTTTTCTGAATAGTAACTATTAAAGACTCATCAATTAGAAACAAAATATTCATTAATGCAAATAAGGTGGAATTTTAGGAAGCATGCAAATGGAAGTGGCAATTCTGATGAACGGAGGAGAATGTCTGTGGCAGGTGATCTAGCCTTGTCCTTTTATATCATGTCATACTGTGCAGTTCTGCTGTTTTTGTGTGTGTTTACCTTCAAATCAAATGATTACATTTATATTAAAAAACTTGCCTTTTTTTGAGCTGTTTAGGGAGGTAAATCCTTGAATCATTCATTCTTTATCCTGAGTTCACTCACCAAGCCTTATGGGGGAAATGATAAGATTATCATCATAACTGTAAACCTGCACTTATGGAGAGCAGTTTGGAAAAGCTGTTTTCTTGTTTTCTTTAATGGGGATTATTGAAGTATATAAGATTTTAGTAGCTGAATTTTTTTTTTCTCTGAACACTCTTCTCCAAAGGCTTTTCTTGACTCCCACAGAGCTTCAGACCAAGACCTCTTTTGGAGCAGTCACAGCATTGAGCTACAGGATGACTCTCTTCTGTATGAGGAGACTTCAGAAATTCTAAAGACTAGTTGCTTCCTAAATCTTGATAAAGGAATTTGATTCCATATATTCTTTCCATCTGTGATGTGCTAAGGACAAAAATGTATAAGATCAGCTTTGAAAACATTCCAGGAAAGTCATTTGGTAATGCAGTATTCATACCCCATTTACATCTAAGATAAATCTGAGATGCCACTGTGATTTTGAATGCCAGATTTATTAATATTTGTCTATTGGGATAATTTAATATTTAAATCTATTTTATTTTACTTTATGTTTCTGTACAAAAAAACCCCTTCCATTTCTCTTGCTTATAAACATTCCTATGTACAGCATAATGATTCTGTTAACAATACAAAGAAACACTGTTTCATGTTTACTCTCAAACACAGTACCTCAGCATTTAATTATTTAAAACAATAAATAATGGCATCGTTGTTTCCCCTTACTCTACAGATACATGCTGTTGAGATTTGAATGCCTGTTTCATTAGAATTGTAACAAAAAAAAAATCCAGTTGTTTAAAACCTTACATTATTTTGGCCTTGATATGAATTTTATGGGAATTATGTTTGCCATGGGAAACAAAATTATTAAAGTATTCTCAATGTAAAAACATCTTACTTAAATTATTGTAGATTCTATTCGCTATGGGTTTTATTCACTAAGATAAGATTATCATATATATAGCAATGAATATTTTAAATGCTAATGTCAGAAATGGTGAATGGGAAAGAAATAAAAAAACTAAAGTAATTGCCTTCCAATTCATGATAAAGGCCAGAATCTGAGATGGGAAGAAAGGAAGAAGCATTGGGGGAATGAAAAGAAGAGAAATGGAATGTCAGGAAAAATGGGTGATCAGAGAAAAAGCACAAGTTGTTTAGACTTTGCAAGGTTTCAAGATTTAACCCTTGAAGCTGGTCAAGCAGGAATGGAAAAAGAGAAACTTCATGGATTTGATTGTGGGATTCTGCTAAGGAAGGTGTGATTCTTGTTCAGAAAAGTCAGCGAATCATTTATTGGCATAGGAAAGGTGTTTTCAATTTTCTATTTTAAACTTTAAAATAAAGCTAGAAAAAACAAAATATAACAGAATTTACATCATTGGTGACCTGGGGAGACCAAGAGGAAATGGCTTTGCTTTGGATTGAGGAGAGACGCAGGGAGGATAAACAAAAGTTGAAAGTTGAAGAGAAGAAGCAGGCAGGCAGTGAGTGGGGTAAGGGAGAGAAAATTTCATGAGTATCACCCATGTGTTGAACATATGGATGAACTATTTTATTCCTACTGTGTCCTCTAATCCTCATAACAATAGCTCTATTAATAGGTATTTTTTTCTCTGTTTTATAAGTGAAGAAGTTAAGTAACTTGGACAATGTCATGCACTTAGAAATAGTGGTTGGATTTTATTGACTTTTTTTGAATAAGAAAACAAGTATATTATGAAACAAAAAATGGGAAAAAAAGTGATATTGGATAGGATACCCATAATTGAAGGACATTTCTGCCGACATTTCTGCACAGAGACGATATATGACTAAGTAAAGAAATGGTGTAAGATATGGTATAGGGGGCATGTGTAACAGAAGGATTCTAAGAAAAATAATGTCCAATATTCTTTTTAGACTCCTTTTCTATTTTGGGTATACTGAGTTCTCCCTTAATCAATTTTAACCATTGAGTCTCTTTACATGTAATGGCTTTGTATTATTGGTTTTTTGGAGAATGAAGAAGTCTTTATGTGGGGGCTATAGTGACCAAAAGGGGGACAGCAACTATCAGCAGTTGTATATCAGTGTAAGAAGTAAACTAAGAGAATGACTGTAATTCCTCAGGGAAACAATGAAAAATCTTGGAATTCTGAATATACCTCAGTATGTGGGACATGACCCTGATTTATTTAATTGCTATATTTATTAAAATGAACCAGAAGAATAGAAGATTTAGAGAAAAACAAATTAAATGTTTTTCTTATAGGGGCAGGCTGTGTTGCATCTAAATATAGAACAACTACTTTAAATTGATTTTCTTCTTTTTGGAAGATTAGAAATAGAGATTTATAAATAGTATAACTAAGAGGATAAAATTATATACTTATGAGTGAGATCTTGAAACATGTTAGCCATGTATACTGTCATATATAATTAAAGCAAATTGTCTCTGTTCATTAGGAAGGTTCAGCTAACATTAGTACATAAAACATGATAACAATGAACTGCTTTGTCCCTTGAAACAATATCCATGAGCTAGATAAGATCTGTGAAACTATTATATTTTTTCTCTACAGTGTTTTAGAACATTAAAATTATTTCCAGTATTTAAACACTAGGAGATTTCATAGAATTATCTGAAATTTTTGCCTTTCCTTAAAAACTGGTATACACTAGTAAAGGGGATTCAAATTCAGAGGGAAACAAGTAGCTGGGGCTGATGAGCTACTTGTCCTAAATGGGGTATGTGCTCTCTGATTTTCTATAGTGTAATATACTTCTTTGTGCCCCTGGTTTCTTCCTGTTTAGCCCCTGTAGGCATTTGAGTTATTTTAAAGAGAAGAGCCCTCTCTAAGTTTAGCCTAACGTTTTGACAGACTATTTTGTTTATGGAAGTATTGTTCTCTCTCCCCTCATTTCAGTGGCTTATTAGGCCTCAGGGAATGTGGAGCTAACAGTCACACACAGAGGCAACAAATATGTCTTGTATAAGAAATAAGAAGTTTTCAAGTTCAGAGGAACAAATGAGGAACAGGGAAAAGGAACACGGGATTCCAGAAATAAAGTAGAAGGAATAAGTAATAAAAGTTCTCTGGAGATGCTAGTTAAGGAATTTAAATAAAGGATGTCTAATTAAATTTTAAGGTATTTTCTGTGCTTCACTAGTGATATAACACTCTATTTTGTTTTAACCTTATATAAACTTCCTGTGGAAATGGCTTCAGATTGGTGGGCCCTGGGAAATGAAGGAATAGAATGCTTTACTTTGGTCAGCAAATAAATATACACACAGGATTCACAACAAGAGAACAAAATGAGAATTCAGCAGAGTTAGAAACTAGAGATGACCACCTCACCCTTGCTATATATTAGAAGATAAACTGGGGTCTCTGCATTCCTTGGAATGGAGAATCTAGATTATTTTCATTTCAATACGGTATAGCTAGCTCCCCAGCACCAGAGGGAACACAGATTGCCAAGAGTCTGACAAAGGAGTTACAATAGTTAAAGCATTCTTTTAAAAACCTAAAGCATGAGAGGGCTTCTTTAACTGGAGACTTTGTTTAAAGAGTTCTTCACTCTTAATAGCAAGCAATTTGTCAAATAATATCTGTTGAGATGGTAAAAGTAAACAGCAAGAATTCTGACATATAAATAAGGTAAATAAAAATCTAAATAAGGTAAATACAAAATATGGTAGACTCACTTCTAAAGAGAAAGTAAGATTCTAAAGTAAGGACATGAAAAAAATCATATTTAAAATTCTCCTCGAAAAATTTCTTCACTGCTCTTAAATAAAAACCTCAGAATGAGATTCTTTGCATTAAATCATGCCTCATACCCTGGGGAGGTGGATGACAAAAGAAATAAAGAGATCTCTTTATATTCCCTCTATCTACTCCCACACCTCAGAGTGCAAACATACAGGACAAGAAATTGAATATGTGTCGGTGCAACTCCATTATATACCCAATAGCTTGGTTTTGAGAATTCTATGGTGGTGTGATTTTTTTGTACTATTTTAAAGTGCCCTCAATTTTGATTTCTTTTTTTTTTTATCATACTGTTTCTAAAGTTTAAATGAGAGAATAATTTTATAAGGCATTTTATAAATATGGTTTAATTTATAGCCCTGTTGTGTTGGGTAACCGTGACCTTTATTTGCATGCTGTGTTGCATCGAAATATGGAACAACTAATGCTGTGGTCCTTGATGCAGTGGTTACCCTTGTACGTGGGATGTGTTGGTTAATGTATTTATAGCAGTCTGATGAAGCATCCTATATGGCCTCAGTTTTCTTTCAGGTTTGCTTTTAAAGGAAGCTGAATCCATCCAAAGGAGGATTAATCAACCCAGGTGCTGCCTATACATTACTACACATCTCTTCACAGTTTGTGAGATATCAGTAATTTCCTGCCTTTAAAATCATGCAAGACAGCTGTTTTCCCACACTTTTTAACAGTGTTGCATAAAATATGGGGAAAGGCATGTAGCTGGACAAGTTTGATGACTTAAAAAAATTAAATTTATTCTAACCTGTAACTTCTTTTTACATTTTCTTCTCCAAAATACTTATGTTTTTCTTCCTCTTACATTTTTTTCTCCGCTATACTTATATTTCTCATTTTACAGTTCATACATATTTCTTATCTGTGGCCTCGTTAACATTAAATAAATCATGAAAATATTTAGGATTTAACTAAAACATTATTGTTTTCTTTAGGATCCTGAAACAAAACTTTATAAAGAATTTATAAATCTTTTGAATAGAACTAAAATCAACACATCTGTTTTTTTTTTTAAGTTTATTGGGGTAACATTGGCTAATACAATTATATAATTTTCAGGTGTACATTATAATTAGACATCTGTATATTCTATTTAGCGTTTACCACCCAGTTTCCTTCAGATAACATAAATTTGATCCCCTTTACCAAATTAATCCTCCCCCTACCTCCCTATATTTGACCCCCTTTATCTCGCCTTCCCACCTCCCCGCTACTCCCCCACCCCCTACCTTCTGGTAACCACTAGTCCATTGTCCATGTCTGTGAGTCTCTGTTTGTTTGTTTTGCTCATTTGTTGCTTTTAGGTTTATATCTCACATATAAGTGATATCATGTGATTTTCAACTTTTTCAGTCTGGCTTATTTCGCTTAGCATAATTGTCTCGAGGTCCATCCATGTTGTCACAAATGGCAGTATTTCATCTCTTCTTATGGCTGAGCAATATTCCATTGTATATATATATATACCACAGTTTATTTAGCCAAAAACCTATTGTAGGACACTTTGGTTGCTTTCATGTCCTGGCCACCATGAATAATGCTGCTACGAACATCGGTGTGAAAATACCATCTTGGATATGGGTTTTTAAGTCTTTGGGGTAAATACCCAGTAGAGGGATTGCTGGATCACATGGTGGATCAATTCTTATTTTTTGAGGAACCTCCATACTGTTTTCCATAGTGGCTGTACCAATTTGCAGTCCCTCCAGCAGTGTACGAGGGTTCCTTTTCTCCGCATCCTCTCCAACATTTATTATTTGTCCTGTTGATTCTAGCTATTCTAACAGGTGTGAGATGGTATCTCATGGTGGTTTTGATTTGCATTTCCCTAATAGCTAGCGATATTGAGTATCTATTCAAATATTTGTTGGCCATTTGTATGTCTTCTAGGAAGAACTGTCTGTTCAGGTTCTTTGCCATTTTTTGATTGGATCATTTGTTTTTCTGTTGTTATTGAGTCGTATGAGTTCTTTGTATATTTTGGATATTAGGCCCTTATTGGAGGTGTTGTTTGCAAATATATTTTCCCATTTTGATGGTTCTTTCTTTACATTGTTGACGATTTCTTTTGCTGAGGAGAAGCTTTTTAGTTTGATGTAGTCCCATTCATTTATTTTAGCTTTTACTTCCCTTGCTTTTGAGGTCAAATTCATAAAATCCTCTTTAAGTTCAAGGTCCTTGAGTTTAGTTCCTATGTTTTCTTCTATACATTTTATTGTTTTCAGGTCTTATATTCAGGTCCTGAATTCCATTTTGAGTTAATTTTGGTGTGTGGTCTAGTTTTATTCTTTCGTAGGTTTTATTCTTTTCCAGTTTTCCCAGCACCATTTATTGAAGAGGCTTTCCTTTCTTCACTGTATGTATTTGGCTTTTTTGTCAATTATTTGCCCATATAAATATGAGTTTACTTCTGAACTCTTAATTCTGTTCCACTGGTCAGTGTGTCTGTTTTTCTGCCAATACCATGTGTATTGATTACTGTTGCTTCGTAGTATAATTTGAAGTCAGGCAGAGTGAAGCCTCCAGCCTCATTCTTTTTTCTCAGAATGGTTTTGGCAATTCGGGGTCTTTTGTGCTTCCATACAAATCGGATGGTTTTTCGTTCTATTTCTTTAAAAAATGCTAATGGATTTTGATGGGGATTGCATTAAATCTGTATAATTCTTTAGGTAATATGGTCATTTTAACTGTTCTTCCAACCCAGAAACACAGAATATCTTTCCATTTCTTTATATCTTCTTCGATTTCTTTTAATAGGGTCTTGTAGTTTTCTTTATATAGATCTTTTGCATGTTTCGTTAGATTTATTCCTAGATATTTTATTCTTTTTGTTGCAATTGCAAAAGGAATTATTTTTTCCACTTCTTTTCCTGATACTTCATTATTAGAGTATAAGAACGGTATGGATTTTTGAACGTTGATTTTGTATCCAGAAACTACTGTATTTGCTTATTGTTTCTAGTAGCGTTCTTGTGGAGTCTTTAGGGTTTTCTATATAGAGAATCTTGTCATCCACACATAGTGACAGTTTGACTTCTTTGTTTCCTATTTGGATGCCTTTTATATCTTTCTCTTGTCTGATTACACTTGCTGGGAACTCCAATGTTGTATTCATAATAGCGGCAACAGTGGACAGCCTTGCCTTTTTCCTGATCTTAGAGAGGGAAGGTTTTCAGTTTTTCATCATTCAGTATATTGTTGGTTGAGGGTTTGTCATATATGGCCTTTATTGTGTTAAGGTACTTTCTATACCAATTTCATTGTATCTTGATTATCAATGGATGCCGTATCTTGTCGAAGGCTTTTTCTGCATCTATGGATATGATCATATGATACTTATTTTTAATTTGTTTATGTGATATATCGCATTAATAGATTTGCATATGTTGAACCATCCCTGTGCCCTTGGGATGAAGCCCACTTGATCATGGTGTATAATCCTTTTCATATGTTGCTGTATTTGCTTCGCTTGTATCTTAATTAGGAATTATGCATCTGTGTTCATGAGAGATATTGGTCTGTAGTTTTCTTTTTTTGTGTTATCTTTACCAGGTTTTGATAGTGTAATATTGGCCTCATAAAATGAGTTGAGAAGTATTGCTTCCTCTTTGATTTTTTGGAAGAGTTAGAGGAAAATAGGTATTAAATCTTCTTTGAATGTTTGGTAGAATTCACTGGTGAAGACATTTAGTCATGGACTTTCACTTTTTGGTAGGATTTTGGTGATCATTTCAATTTCCATACTGCTGATCGATCTATTTAGATTTGCCAGTTCTTCTTGATTCAGTCTAGGAAGATTGTATTTTTCTAAGTACTGGTTCATTTCTTCTAGGTTATTAAAATTGGTGTTATATATTTTTCATAGTATTCTTGTATGATCCTTTGTATTTCTGCAATGTTAGTCATAATTTCCCCTCTTTCATCCCTGATTTTGTTTATTTGTGTCCTTTCTCTTTTTTCTTTAATGAGTCTATCCAGGGGTTTGTCAATTTTATTAACTTTCTCAAAGAACCAGCTATTTGTTGCATTTATTTTTTCTATTTTTTTTGGTTTGTTTGTTTCCAATTTCATTTATTTCTGCTCTAATTTTGATTATTTCTTTCCTTCTGCTGACTTTAGGCTTCATTTCCTCTTCCTTTTCTAGTTTTTTAAGATGAAGTATCAGATTGTTTATTTGAGCTCATTTTTGTTTTTGGAGATAGATCTACAATGATATGAACTTTCCTCTTATGACTGCTTTTGCTGTGTTCCAAAAGTTTTGATATGTTGTACTATCATTATCATTGGTTTCTATGTATCTCTTGATCTCTGCTTTTATTTCTTTCTGACCCAGTCATTCTTCAGTAGCATGTTGTTTAATCTCCATGTACTTGGTTCTTTCTGCTTCCTTTTTGCAGTTGATCTCTAGTTTCAAAGCATTATCATCTGAGAATATTGTTGGTATGATTTCAACTCTCATATTTATTGAGGCTATCTCTATGTCCCAGTATGTGATTGATTCTTGAGAATGTTTCATGTGCACCAGAGAAGAATCTATAAGCAGCTGTTTGAGGATGGAAGGTTCTGTATATGTCAGTTATGTCCAGTTGGTCTAATGTGTCATTTAAGGTTGTTATTTCCTTATTGATTTTCTATTTGGATGATCTGTCCATGTCTGACAGTGGGGTACTTAGGTCCCCTACTATGATAGTGTTTTGGTCTGTTTCTCCCTTTAGTTCTATTAGTAATTGCTTTACATATTTCGGGGCTCCCTGATTGGGAATATAGATATTAATAAGCATTATGTCTTCTTAGTGCATGATTGCCTTTATCATTATGAAGTGTCCCTTAGTATCTTTCTTTACCTTTTTTATTTTGAAGTCTATTTCATTTGATATTAGTAGTGCTTCTTCCGCTTTTCTCTGAATTCCATTTGCTTGAAATATCATTTTCCACCCTTTCACTTGGAGTCTATATTTGTCTTTGTAGCTGAGATGTGTCTTCTGGAGGCAGCATATGGTTGGGTTATGTTTTTTGATCCATTCTGCAGCTCCGTGCCTTTTTATTGGTGAGTTTAGTCCATTTACATTTAGGGTGATTATTGAAATATGAGGTCTTCTTATAGCCATTTTATCTTTTGCTTTCTGGTAGCTTGGTGTTTCCATTGCTTCCTTGTCTTTGTGCTTTTGTTTTCTTTACTTTGGTTAGCTTTTGTGGGTTTTCCTTCCAGTTTTTTTGTTTTATGTTATATACTTCAGTTCAGAGTCTTTGGCGTGTGATTACCATTATGAATATGTAAAGAATAGTTATATATATACAGTGTCCCATTTTCTTCTTTGTGTGCCTTATTGCCATTCCCCTTTGTGAATTTGGATCTTTGAATCCTCCCCTTTTCAGTCATTGTCATCTCAGTTTGTCCCTATGTATGCTGAACATTCATTTTTATCTTGCTATCGCAATTCTCTTATTATTTAAGTTTATAATGCCCTGTTCTTAGTAAGGGTTACACTCCTCTGCTTCTATTTGCCTGATAGTCACTTTACTCCTAATTATGTTTTATTTTTGGTAATTTTGTTTTAGGTGAGCTGACCCCTTTCAGGATTTCCTGTAGTGCAGGCCTCATAGTGGAGAATTCCCTCAATTTTTGTATGTCTGGAAAGGTCTTAATTTCTCCTTCATATCTAAAGGAGAGTTTAGCTGGATACATTATTCTAGGCTGGTAGTTCCTTTCACTTAACAGTTTAAATATTTGATTCTATTCCTTTCTGGCTTGTAAGGTCTGTGCTGAGAAGTCCGAGGATAATCTAATGGGTTCACCTTTATATGTTACCTTTTTCTTCTCTCTGGCTGCCCTGAGAATTCTGTCTTTGTCATTGATTTTTGATAATTTTAATACAATGTGTCTTGGTGAAGGCCTTTTTGGGTTTAGGTAATTGGGTGTTCTGTTGACATCTTGAATTCCAAGCTCCAGCTCATTCCTTAGATTTAGGAAATTCTTGTCCATTATTTGTCTGAAAATGCTTTCCAGTCCCTGCTCCTTATCCTCGCCTTTGGTAATGCCCATTATTCTTATGTTTCCTCTCCTGATGGTATCAGCTAGTTCTTGAATTTGTCTTTCATTACTTTTCATTCTTCGGTTTCTCTCTTCTTCCTTCTGATTTATCTCTAGATTTCTGTCTTTGATATCACTGATCTTTTCCTCCATTTAGTCAGCTCTATTTCCCAAGCTTGCTATTTCATTTTTCAACTCTTGCAGTATGTTTTTATCTCCAGAAGTTCTACGTGGTTCTTTTTGAGGGTTTCAATCTCCTAGCTCTGCTCATCTGCTTGTTTTTTTCAATTCTTGAAATTGGTCATTTTAGTTGTTTTGTATCTCATTGAGTTTTTTCAGAAGTACCATCCTGAATTCTCTGTCATTTCAGTTGCATATTTCTATGTCTGTAAGCTTATTTTCTGGAGATTTTTCTCTTTCTTTCTGAGATGCCTTGTCACCTTGGTTGTTCATGGTTTTAATGGACTATTTGTCCACCTGGGTATTAATGGATATGCATTCTGCTTTTTTTTCCAGTAAGAAGATGTATTATATAAAAGTCTCTCTTTAGCCTGCTGCAAAGAAGGCCCTTTTCTTTTGGTTTCCAGTAGGTGGTGTCTAAGCCTCTTGGATCCCTGCTATATATAAAGCCTTAAAAATGCCTTTTATTTTCTTGTAGATATTAGTTTCAGTCCTGTCAGTGTTAGAGACAGTCTCGGCAGCGTATGCTCAGATTCTCCTGGGATTCCGCGGTGTTTGGTCTCAGAGGGTATGGGGGAGGGGCCCTCCAGTTTGGGTGTTGGGAGCTGTGGGTCAGCCTCGATTTTGTAACCATGGCCGGTAAAAGTCAACTGTTGTTTTTTTGTCATCCCACTTCTCTGCCTTCTGCCTTGATGACTGGGCCCTGCTGCCAGCTGCATGGAACTCACAGCTCTCCTAGGCAGGGCTGTTGAGGAACACACTGCACCTTCTCCCCTCCCCCTTTTCCTGCAGGGAGCTCCAGAGGCTGCATGAGGCAGCTTCTTTATTTCTCCCAGTCCACCACCTGACAGCCTGAGTTCTGACCTGTGGTAGCTCTTATGCGCATACCCCATGCTTAGACGTTTTGGTGTGCAGTTTGGGTGTTTTCGTTGATGTTGAGATGTTCAGCTTATTGTTGTTTCAAGGGGAGAGATCTGGGGATGGCTCTCAGTCCGCCATGTTTCCTTCCTCCATTTGCCCACATCTGGTTTTTATTTAGTAAGAACTTTTAAGGTGCGATTGGGAACAGGATTCATCTATCTTTGAGTTCACTCAATTTTGTCAGACTGTCTGCTTTTCTATAAAATTGTTATAATGTTAGCATGACTCTGGGAAAAGTTTTTTTCTTTCTTCTCAAATTGTATTTTACTACTGCTAGTCTAACAAAGATTGAACAATATTATAAAGTATATATCTGGAGTGCATTTCTGTTGAAAAGAAAGGCTAGGATAGAATCAAACCAAAATAAACAATTTGTTAAAATATTTTATTCTCAAGGGTACCTCAAATTTAGAATGGGCTTATAGTATAGCTGAATACTGTACAGAAAAGTAATCTGAATAAACAGGTGATTTTAATTTGTCACACTAATATTTGCCAGTTTTTTTGAAAACCCATGAAACCTGCACTGTTGAAAATTGAATGTGTGTTCCCAAGGAATATCACAATGAAATGACCAGGTTGTTTCAATTCACTCGGAAGATTCAAGTAACATGTGCAAAAAGCCATGATAACTCAATGAACAACTTTGCCACCTGCTCGCTGAGTACTTGCAATCTTTTATCCTAGTAAAAATATCTTTTGAATGATCATATTTGCATTTCAGATCAGAAGGCATCAAATGAAGATGTAAACTGCATATTATTTTGGCCATTTCAGAATAAAGAATTTAGAAAAAGATCAGATGAAGGCACTTGAGCTAAAAAGAAGCTATACTAAAGTATATTTATATCTGTATAGCTACTCCAACATAGACAAAAATCGGAACTATTCTCTTTACATTTAACTCCAAACAGGCAGTTTATCAGGCTCCATAGAAAGTAAAAAATGGCAATAATCAGTGTCTCAGACCCTTAGCAATCTATGCTATCATGGATAATTACAGTCCCTGCTTTGCAGCTTATATTCCTGAGTACTTCCCAGATTCTAATCAGAGATGTGGACATTTTAATACATTATCTTTATTGTAGCTCATGACCAAATATTTTATTAAACTATTCTGCCATTAATTTTGCTAGTACTTTTCTTTAGTGATAAAGATAGATGGTAAAATAAAAATAGTTGATAGCTAATCATCAAACAAAACAAGTCAAAATACATGGTTCTCCTAGGCAGTGGGTTATGTAAGCCAGCATATGCACTGACTGGGAAAGGATAACTTAGGCAGGACATTTGTTTTTATTCTATTCCGAATATCTTGGCTATTGCTATGAGTAATAGAATGGTATTGTAAGGATAGTTTAGAGCTAACAGATGAACCTTGGCGGGCTCAGCATTGCCTATTGAAGTACTCATTTGAAATTTATTTATGGCTGATTTCACTTGGAGAGCTGGGAAATCCTGCTTTGCTAAACTCTTGCATTTTGTAGGTTTTACTTTCCTTCCATTCCATTCCCCTTCTTTCTCTCATGCTGTCTCTCTCACACACACACACACACACACACACACACACACACACACACACAGTCCCACACAACAATGTACACACACATGTTTTCTCTTACATTATAAAATATCCTTCCAAATTATTTCACCATCATTACAGAGTTTATCTTATTAATCTGAGTGGGTAAATTCACAATGGTGAGGAAGACGATTATGTTAAAGCCATTAAAACGAAAATGTTGGGGGCAGACAATTCTTTCGGCAACAGGAAATGAACAAGTTTGTGATTGGGTTTGAAGTTCATATCATTTCCAGGGATAAGGAAACTCTTTGATGAGTAGAAACTGATTTGACTGTAGGTTTCCTTGTCAATTCCTTACATTCACGATTTCTGAAACTTTATTCTGACAGCTGAATATTAACTCACTCTGCTTCCTTGATTGCTTTCCCACAGTGCTCTCTCCATGGCTCTGTACCAGCAATTGTAGTAGCAGGAGAGTGAGAGTGGGTTTGTTTCGTGGTGGGTTGGTCCCGTCCCCCATTAGAGTGAGGAATTTGATATGGAGAAGGCTAGCCAGGGGAGAAGTATTTCTCATTACTTCAGTAGTCAATGGCAAAATTTTAGGTAGAGAGTTTTGTCTATGTAGAGATGAGGTAGATTTTATTTGCTAAGAGGGAAAGGCTAAGCAGTTTAACAACCATTTCTTTGCTAATTAAAGTTTAACATAAAATCATTTTCCCTTTATAGAGGGCAGTGTGAACATGTAGGGTAGGATGATTTTTGGCCTAAAGCACAGTACAAGATGTAGTGCAGAAATACTTTCCAGCATTGGGGGCATTTGGTGGTTGCTAAACAAATACTGGAACGCTATTTTGATTTCATATTGAAATGCCTGGGAAGGTGGAGTTTTTAAACTCTGAATAATGTGCCATTATTCACGTACTTGGGAAGATTATAGAGGGCTCAGGCACATTAGGTGCTAGAAATGTCTATAAAGAAAAAATGTTTTTGAGGAATGGTATTCATACTCTTTATGATTTCTGGGAGGCTTGATTGTTTTGATAAATTTGAAGTCAGTTTATAAGGGCCATGCACAGAATAAGTAAGTAAACAAGGATTTTAGTTCCCTGTGAAAGCTTTATAATGTAGTGTCACTCCTTGGATCCCTTTCATTCTCCTGCTGGACAACATGAAGAGAGAATCAGCAAAAAGGGACTTATTATTGATACAAGAAAATTTATTGAGTACAGATTATTACTTCTTATAGACATGTACATTTTTACTTACCCAGGTCTCTTTAATGGAGGGTGAGTGGGTGAAGGAATGGACCTTTCTAAACATCTGGGCACTTAATCTGAAGCAATTGATTCCAACTACATAATCTTTTAGAACTATCATGTTAACATTTTTTGACAGTTTGGTAATATATATCTCAGCTGGCTTTAAATTAAAAATACCTTATTACAATGTTCTTATTTCATCGAGTTATTGATTGCAGTTATCCAATCACTTATTTGTGTATGTGTGCGTGTGTATAAGTGAATATATATATATAATATATATATATATATACACGCATATACATATAAACATACTTTTATATATAATCTTTAGTCTTTAACAAAAAATACATTTTTTTAATGTAAGAAAGTCAGATTTTGTTTATTTTGCACAGATTTTAAAAACAATGGCAAGGTGTTAGAGGATCTTGAGTTAGGCCATCAGTCACATACTAAATGGAAAATGAGTTGAATATGGATTAGGGTAGAAGCAAAGGTAGCAGTTAGGAGGCTGTTGCTGAAATCTAAGTCAAAAGACGCTGTGGCCTGACTAAAGTGGTATAATTCAGATAGAGAGAAATGAGCAAGTTATAGTCTCACTATGAAGCCAGTTTGACTTGTGGTAAACTGGACGTGTGATGTGAGGAAAGAGGAGTCATAGATTATTCCTTGGATTTTTGTCTAAGTAACTGCCTAGGTAGGGGAGCCATTTACTGAGATTGGGAAGACTAGAAATTGGATTGGGAAAGAAAGAAATTTGTTTTTGCTGTTATATTTGAGGTAACTATTTTACATTTTTAATGATAATCATTAAGTAGCAGCTAGATTTATAAGTCTGGACCTCAGTGCAGAATATGAAAATTAATAAAGGAGACCTCAGCCAAGATTGGAGTTGGGAGGGCCTTTAGGGAGTGCTCTCATGCCCTACCACTCATCATTGGTTTCCTCAAAATGGAAGAGACATGCCTTGCATCTCCAATAAAAAAAGTGTATTCTACTGTCCTTCCCAGATAGCATCCCAGCCAGTGAAAGCCACTACACTTTGAACTTCCAGGCTCTTCCAAAGGACTCTGTTTAAAACAATCTCTTCCAACTTTCTCTGTCTTCTTTAAAAGGACATTCTTATTCTTTGTTCTCCAGATTTGCATTTGGATTTGCCATAGCTTACATGTCCTGAATTGCAATTCTCTGCTATTCCTGAATAAAGTCATTTTTGCTAGTAAAATAACTAACTTTTATTTTTAAAGTCAACAAGAGACCTAATATATGAATTTACTTCTACATTTATATTTTATTTAAAGTTATGATAGTGGGTGAAGTATGTGTAGGACCAAGCTCTTGGCCCCTACAATACTTAGATTGGGGAAAAAGAGTCAACAAACAAGACTGAGAAAGAATAGTCAATGTGCCAGGAAATAATTCAAGAGATGGTGGTTTCCCAGAAGCTAAGAGAAAAGAAGTTTTGAAATGGTAAGTAATAATCAACAGTAAAAATGCTATCTGACTAAGAGTAAATTGTTTGAGAAATGTGAGGATGTAAAAAGCACTTACTGATCTTTCAAGGTGGCAATTATTGTTAACCAGCAGAGAATATTGGCATGGTAGGAATTTCAGCCTGTCGGGTAGATTTAAGAGAGTCTGGGAGAGGTAGAAATATGCTAAGTATTGGCTACAAGTTTGGAAAAGAAGAGGAACAGACAAATGAGACAGTAAAGGAAAAGGAATATGTGGCCAAATGAGGGATTTCTGAGATGGAAAATAATTCAGCCTATTTGTCTGGTGAGGGGCATAATCCAGTAGAGAACAGGAAATGATGCAAGCAGGAGGGGGTGATTTCAGGAGGGGGTGATTTCAGGAGAGAAGTCTCTGGGTAGGTGAGTAATTGGTGTTGGGAATGTGAAGGAGTTCTTGTCTTAATCATTTCCATTTCCTCAATTAATTAAAAAATGAGATTATCAGCTAAAGGGAGAAAGCAGGAAATTGGAGTTTTGAATAGAGAGATGTGAAATAGTCTGATCAGGAAAAGGGAAATTTAGTTAATAGGGTAATTAATATATTACTGGTAAGGCTGCTAAGTGTGGTAGTAGGTCTTGGCACTTGAGAATTCAGTGGTCAGGGTTTAAAAGATTTTAGGATATATTAGATGATATTTGTCATTTTGCAAAGGTATGAATCTGAGTCACATGCCAAAGAATAGAAATACTTCACCTTCGTAATTATTATTTTAAAAAGGTTTAAAAAGAAAAACAATAAAATCAAACTTTTTTCTTTCATATTACTCCTAAAAGGAAAGCCTAGTGTTGACTTTGAAAATGAAGCAAATATCAAGGAGTCTGAAAGAGTGATGGTTCTTATCCAGATAGCAGAAGTTTTAGATACATTAACGGGTGAAATGTCTATTTAGTGAAGACTTGGACCAACGATATGAGCAAACATACCACCCTTTCTATGGAAACAAGAAAATGTATGACTGGAATGTTCTAGTCAATGCTCCAATTACTCACATGAGGATATTCTCAGGAAACATGTGGCTTGACTTAAATGTGATTTGAGAGAAAATCAAGAGCCTGAACAAATATTTCTGGTTAGCAGTTACAGAGGTCTTAGAATGTGTCCCTCATTACATCCAGGATTTACTTCACCCTCTGGCTCACAGTTTTCATGCTCCTCCTGCTTCTGGTTATTATGGGCTTGCAAATCCTGGTGATAATCACTGTTACTCTCTCATCACCATTCATAATAAGTAGAAAAGTAATCTTCTTTCTACATTATTGAATGTATTTAAATATAAAAACTAGAATTTGTTTTATGTTTTTCTTTAAAAATAACTTTTAAATTTATGTTATATTTCTTACCCTCAAATCAACCCTATTAAGTAAACTATTATTATTGTTGTTGTTGTTGTTATTATTATTATTATTATTATTATTAATGAAGTACAAAAAGATTTGGTGATATATCTGTGCTCATATACCTGGGGAAGAGGCAAAGATAGTATAAGAAACCAAGTTTTCAGATTCCAAAAGTGCCCACTGGTTACCACAGCATGTAGCCTTCCAAAATAGTAATGATCTTAAATCCTGCATTTTTTATTATGCTTTTGCTAACTGGGAGGTTTCACAGCTAAATTCTGTGTTTAATTAAAATATTTTCCTGTTTAAAATCTGCATTTTGTGTGCATGGCAAAATAATAACTTGTAATTGGGGAAATCTTCAGAAAGAATAAATGAAATCTTTAGAAACAAATAAATAAAAATAAACTCTGAGAAAGGAGCCCTTACAAGTTATCCAATCTAAACACCACCTTTATGTATTAGAAAACCGAGTCCTAGAAAAATTAAGAGACTTGCTTAAGGTCATTCAACTGATTAATAGGATTACAGCTGGGATTATATTTCTTGACAATTATCTCAATGTGTTTTTCATTGCGTTACACTATCTATAGAAATTTAACTGCAAAACTACCAAATTTGAGAACTCAGAAGGACCTTAGAGATTGAGCTTCAACCTTCTTATTTTATGAAGGAGGAAATACAGATCCAGAAAATTCAACTTAAATTATTGTTGCAATGTTATATAGAGAGTGTAATGGGAAGTAAGTATGGGACTGTGCCTGCCTCAGGTTTCAACCAAGGTACCATAAGGAAAAGTATCAGATAGCAGAGTGTGCGAGTAGACATCCCTGTCCCTGTATGCTGATTTTTAAAGGAAATTGCTCAAAAAAATCCCATGACTCTTGCATCCCTTTGCCAGATTAAGGACATAAAAAGATATCAGAGACAGTGGAAAGAAGAGATTGGTAAGGAAGTTTCTTTGGAGAAAGCTGATGCTTTGCTTTGAACACTCAAACTTTGGGGGAAATTTTGGGATATGCTAATTTCTAAGCCCAAGCCCAGTAAGGGGGTCTTCGAGAGAGCCAATTGATATGCCCCTCCAGTTTGGTGAGAGAGTCAGAAGAGCACTGCATTGAGATTGCTTGAACTCTCAGAGTTTGTGCAGAATATACCATAATTTCTTTGGATCAGATGTGGGCCATTTAAAGTGAAAGAGCCAACATGAGATTTTGGCATCTTGTCTCACAGTGTCACCTTAAGGAGGAAGGAGACTTCAGCGGAAAAGGAAGAAGTTGCTCTGTGGAATGCAAAGAAACTGAAGTTACACTATCACACTACTATGGAGAATAGTAGTTCGTTTCCCAAGGTTAAGGGCTCCACGGAAAACAGAAGCCCAGAAGGAAAACTGTAGAGACCAAGAGAAAAAAGGTTGACCTTTATTATCCATCAATCGCTTAGAGGACATTCAGCCTGTGATGGCACCATCTAATCATTTCATTCCCTGCAACTAGTGAGTGATGGAAGATCTTGACCAGGATAAGTGGAGGGCAAAGTGACTACAGTGCGCTTCCAGCCTGAAGCAAATCTGGTTTGGGAAGAGAAGATTTAGTGATTGGCCAAGGTCATAATTTTTCAGTGGACATTCTACATACTACGTGAGACTGGTTTTGACTTAACATAGATTGTAGGATGTTGTGTTATCTAGGAGTAAGTGAGAACAAAAGCCACATGGGCTGCCAGAGTTTTCATCAGGAGTAGGGAAGATTACAACCAGAGGAAGATAAAACGAAGTTGTAATTTGTTCACAGTCCATGGGTCAATATGTCCAGCATGCTGGTTACGGGAATAATCACACAGTCTCGTCTAGGACTTCTTCCGCTGCACTCTGCTGTCTCCAAATGAAAGGTGTGAGAGTTTAAAGATGAAAACATTTATTTGGTTTTTATGTCTATTGGCCACAGAAAATTAAGAAAATATTTGCAACTTGAAAGTTTTTTAAAAATTTCCATTTTTTAAATGGTAGATTTCCAGTAATGTCTGGTGAACAAACAAATGGATGAAATAAGCACCGCCATCATTGAGAGGCACAAGACAGGGAGTTGCTACCATAAGACAGCTATGAACAGCTGCAGACACTAATGCCAATCAGAAGGAAGACTAATGACTGAAGCACCAAAGGAAGGAAAACACTGCCCACCAGGCCTGTCCTGATTGTGTTTAGGACACCAGCAGTGAAATGTAAACATGGGTCAGCTGAGTTATTTTACTTGGGCCAAGTTATATATACAATGTGTGTCCATATTTTCAACACATGGAGCATACTGGTCTGTTTTTAAGGCCATGGAACTTGCAATAAATTCACCTCAGAAGGACCAACGCGGGCAGTAGGAGCCTTGCCTTTTTACCACCACAACTGACTCTAGCATATGCTCAAAATCATCAACCCTGACTTGCACGTCCATACCTGAACTGCAGCCGCCAGCAGAGTATAACTACAGCATTTCTGCAACCTGAAGGACTGGAGAATTGAAATGAGTGACTCTTAGCAAAGGTCCAAGTATTGACCAACTGTTCTGTCTTACGCACTGGAGGAAGAATCTAGATATGAATGCAGGCTTTTATTTTTAGGCTAAAGTCAATATCCTGATAACATAAGAAACATTAATGCTATATCCTCAGATCTATGCCATGGTGTCTCTTAATGGTAAAATTGGACGGAAGCATATAGAAAAGACATGACAAGGAATCAAAAGGGCTACCAACCATATTGTTGGAATTGCAGTGAAAGGCATTAAAAAGGGAAACTTTTCTTTACATAGTATAGATCACTCACAGGATGTTTGATGTTATACCACAAGATCTTAAGTCTGAAGAACAAAGAGGTGCCTAAAGAATAGATATTAAATGACTACTTTTAAATTTTTGTGGAAACTCAAATTGTATGAACTGTCTTGTAATATTTTTGTTTATTTCCTTGATTGATTTAGCCACCCCATAACTATATTTCAAGTATGCCCTTAGCTAATCTACCCTCAGGTAGCCAATGCCCCTACTTGTCACACTGTAACCCATTTTAGGTTTTGTTATATTAAACTACATAGTACCGTAAAGCAAATATGATGAAAAAACTGTGGATATTCACAGTGCTCTTTTTAAAATTTCTTTAATCCTCTCATGGGGCCACAATTTTCTACTTGTTCCTTTATCTAGGGCCTTGACAATGTGACTTTACAGCATCTATTCCCCTTCTTAAATCTGAGCTGACTGTGTGACTTTGGCCAATAGAACACAGAGTAAATTATGTTGTACCTGTTCTGAACCTGAGCCTCAAATGTCTCATTGGTCTCCTCACTGTCTTTGAACTCTATGACTAGAGTAACCTATTGAAGGATGAGAGACATATGGTGTGGTCATTTGTATCACCTTAGCCAAAATTATACCACTGTCACACATCTGAGTAAGTCCATTGTAGATTAATGAGTGTCTGACCCACAAGCTAACTGTAGCAGTGTGAGTGAGCCCAAAACAGGTCAGCTAACTACCCACCTGACCCACAGAACCAAAACAGGTCAGCTAACTACCCACTTGACCCACAGAACCAAAACCAAAACCAAAAAAAAAAAAAAGGTTATTGTTTTAAACCTTTAAACCATTAAGTTTTAGGTGATTTATTACACAGAAAAAAATAATCGATATGCCTGGTTATATAATTTATGGAGTTCTTTTCTTTTTCTCATTCTTACAAGTCTGCATTCCATGGCCAGATGACTTTAAGATTGTCTAAAGGCTTAGAAATGGAAGAGACCAGAGCCAATGGTAGAGACTGTCTCTATATGTCATTGCTTTATTTCATTACAGCTTTGGAAAAGCTCTGCCTAATAAATATTATTTTCATAAACACAGCAGAGAAAGAGAAGTAGAGAATCCCTTGATCTACAGCTTTCCAGCTATAATATCATTGACCTTTGGGGTCACTCATAAGAGCGCACCATTCAGCCTGATTTGGGATCATGAGCCTTGAGGATAGTATTTATGTCTTTTTCAACATTGTATTCCATGTGGCCCTTAGCTGTATTAACACACAGTAGTGGCTCAAATACACTTACATAGAATTAAATTGAATTAATTTGAACTCCTGTTTAAGTTTAGGAAAATCTCTAGGATCCAAGAGAATTATACTTGCAGGTACTCTGAATAGACCCAAATGAGTCTGTTAAGGTCTTGGAAAGGTCTCGAATGAAGAAGAAACCTCCCAGACAATGTCTAATTTCTTAAGCTCTAAATGCATGGATTAAAATTCTTTGGGTACAGGCTGTGATCTGAGAACTGATTACTCCCCAGGCATTATTCCATGAAGTGAATATCCTAAAGAGTAGACAACTTTTTCAAGCTGGCACATGAGAGCTACTACAAATGCAGAGATATAGTAATCAATATCTCTTTTCAGAAAGTTTCCCACAAGATCCCCCCTGATGAGACCTCTGCTTAATTCATCATCATTCATCACTACCCTCTATACACTTCTATAATCCTGAGCACTTCCTTCTGTTTCCTGCTTCTATGCCTTGTGCATCTTTTTCTTTCTATCTGAACAATACTTCTCTTATATGTTCTCCATATATCCAACTTTTAAAACTCAGCTCAAGTACCTCCTCTTCTATAAAATTCTTCCAAACTACATCCCTCCACACTATTCTCTAAGTAGATTTTTCTATTTCATCACTATTTTGTGTGTGTGTGTGTGTGCACGCATGTGCACATGCAGTATTTTATTGTTATCTTTATGGGGCAGTTTTGCCAGATTTTATTACTAGCTCTTCACCTCTTTAAAGGCAGGACCCATTATTCATCTAATTTTTTATAACATGTTTTTAGCCTAGTGACTGCCATATACTGATATTCGTGAATGTCTATTGAAAAAAAAATGCTTAAGTAACTATTATTATATTGTCTTACACTTGTTTTTAGAAGAACTGCTTAGAAAATCTTTTTGAACATATGATTTTTCAAGTTTGGTGGGTTTAAATTTGTGTTGTTTCATTATGATTTGTTATTTAACATCTCCATAGTGGAAGGACAAACTGTCGTGAGCAGCGGTATTTTATAGTGTCTAAGGGAAGTATGATTTTTTACTTTTTACTCACTGATTTTTTCCTTTTTACTCACAGCCTTGTATTTTAAGCTAATACTGAAACAGATCATTTACATTGCTGACTCATGCTTTATTCACTTAGAATTTTTATTAATGGAGCGAAATTCTATTTATCAGAAACTGAGGAAACTGAGCAATAAATATAATTATGCATACATCTCAAACAGGCATAAGTAATACTTTTTCTAAATAATCTATATAGGAAAAATAATTTATTTAAAAATAAAAATGAATCAGTAAAAATATACCATATGGCTTCTATTAACAAATGACCAGATCACTATCACTAGAGTTAAGTTCTTTTCATTTTAGTTTTTTTTAAGTGTAAAAAATAAGGGCAATAATATATCACTTTACTCTTCCTGGGATTGTAAATTGTAATAAGAAAACAAAATAGTGTAAGCATTTTGAATATTTTAAGAAAATAGCAAACAACACATATAGGAAAGATACATGTAGCCATCATAATTTAAATAACATATTTTAACTTGAAAATCAATGTGCAATGAATTCAGCTGACATGAATACATTAATATTCTAGGATATCTCAAAGCCTGTCATGAATATGATCCATGTAATAAAAACTGATTCATTCTCACTTGTTAGCAAACTTGAGGAATGTACCAGTATCTTAGAGAGTAAAGGAAATTACCCAAATATTTTAGGAATAAAAACCTGCTCATGAGAAAAAAAGAAAAAAATTTGTGTCTGAATTATTTAGATTGGCTTCCAGCATTGGTCACATTTCCTGAATAACTGTTCAACTCCTATTATATTTTTCTTAATACAAATATCAATGTATGGGATTGGCCAAAGGGAAGCACTGGAAGTAGAGTTGAGGTTAGGAGGGCAGAAGAAGCTATGTTATTCTTTCCCCCTTCTCCCAGCTTCTACAGTCTTTTCTGCAATAGCTACACTATCTGCGGTTCTCTTTTGGACCAATTCAAGTGCACCCTTGAAAATGCCACTACCTACCTGATGGATCCATGGATGTGCAATCACCAATGAGAGCTTAAAAAATTATTTTTTTTAATCCATTGGGATCAAATGAAAAACAAAATGGTCTCTCCTTTTGCTAACCAAGCATGTTCCATTGTTCTCTAAGCTGACAATAACTCTCTCTGCCCTTGACTTTCTTGTTACAAGTTTCTGCTAAAGTATTACAAGATATTCTCTTACAATTTCAGCATCTAGGGAATATGTCTTTTTATATCTTTTCTAATTGAAGTGAAGGAAACAAACTATACTATCACAGCAGTATACCCTTGAATTTTAAATATTACAGTGCAAAAAAGTGGTAATTATTTCTCATGGAGAGGAAATGTATTTTGTGGATAAAAAATAATAAAACAATGTTAAAAATGATTATAGCAAAAATAATAGCTTAGTAATATGAGCTATACTCTGATACCTCAGGTGTCTTTTTAATTATATAAATTCTATAAAGGAGAAAGAAAGATACTGTTGTCAGATTCTCTAGAAACTTCCATTAACCATGGCTCCATAAAATAAAGATCCAATAAGTACTGAAAAAGGTTAACTGTTTATAGAGTTGATTATAACAATATGAAAAGTTCAGGAAAAAAATCATTAGATGTGTTCTGGCTTTTACCACATATATAATAAATTTCATATAAATCAGTGTAATTGTATTTCAGGAAAAATTAATTATGTCTGCTATGTCATTTTAAAAAAGAGCATTTTCTATTTAATTACTAACAATCCACAGGCTCTTGAATGTTGTCTTTTAAATATATCCAAAAGATGCTCAACCCACTAAGACATTTTGTCATGTGATGATTTTTCAATGAAAATAAGAACTACTTCAACAATGGAAATGTTTATAACCACTATAGGTTTTTCCTCTTCTGTGTTTGTGAGAGATTGGGTGGTCCATTTGGACACCTTTCTTTCTCAGGTTGACACTTTTCAGAAGACGAAAATTGTACTCCAGATATGCTGACCATTAAATCTTATGTGATGACCCTTAAACTACAACAGAAATACTAGTAGTTATCAAAGGGGATCATCTCAAATTCAGGGGCACTCAATACTTATCAATAGATTAACAGAAGGAAACATTCGTGATGTGTTGCCTGATGTGTGTTGTACATTTCATCTCTAGACCTGCACTACCTTGTACATTAGCCACTAGCCACATGTGGCTATTGAGCAATTGAAATATGGCAAATCCAAAATGAAATGCATTCTAAGTATTAAATGCACACTAGATTTCAAAGACCTAGTACTAATAAAAAATATAAAACCATATCAATAATTTTTATATTAATTATAGGTTGAAATGACAACATTTTAGATATATTAAGTTAAATAAAATATTAAAATTACTTTTACTTACTTTTCTAATGTGGCAACTACAAAATTTAAAATAACCTAGGAGCCTCACATTTATGGCTCACCCGATATTTCTATTGGATCTCATTATTCTAGAAGATTCCTTAGCGTCTCAGACACCTAAAATCAAATAATAATATACATACACAGTGAGTTCACATTCTTCTTATTCTTGTCCATGGCCTACAGGTTAAGAATTCCTGCTTCAGGCAATTTACAGTCTACTTTTGAATTAAATAAAAACCAAAAGTCAAGCTTGCATTATTTTGCTGTCCTAACTCAACACCTAAAATTTGCTTTTGTGAACTGCATTTGGAGGTAATACCGTAGGCATTGGTTTCAGAATGATATAAGAAGTGTTTCAAATCCTCTATTGTATTTACCAAGGGTGCTGTTAGGATGTTGTTCATTGCATCATAAGGCTCCAGGGACATACTATATTTCATAATACAGATGCATTCCTGAAAAGTAATGGGCAAATAATCTTGTAAATTTAAGTATGTTTTCACTCGAGTTAATATTTAAAAGTAAACTGTAATAAATCCTTTAGTAAGTTAAATGATAAAATTAATTACTTTCTTGCTCACCGTTTGACCAAGACCTTTATTTAACCTCTAGGAAAAAAAATTAGGACAGTTCCCAAATATCTGAAATACAATATGCCATTTGAAAAAAAGAGAAAACTTTGATTTATTCTTCATCTAAATTCCTCAGAGCTTCTACAACTCTGTTGAAGCCAGAATGCTGAAACAAACAAAAAAAAGTCCTCAGTTTCATTGGCTTCTATTTCTTTATCCATAGATGTAGCAGATTGTACTCAATGATCTTTGAAGTACATCTTATCTCTAATTTTCTGTGACATTGTTTTCTCAATCCAGATGTTCAATATATCAAATATCCTTAAAGCAGAATACATAATAGTTGATATTGTTTGTGATTCAAGACTAAAGTATCCTCATAAGTATTGTTTCTCTGTTGCATTACAATAATTATGTAATCTTTGAAGAGTGATTGGTTTTAAATTTTATTTATTTTGAATAGTAACACTTGCAAAATGTAGAGGTGGCAGAAGCTATTTGAGGTTTAAAAGTGAGGAATCTGAAGCAGTCTGTAATTAAAACTTTCTATTTTTCACTTCTCTTTTTGTTATTTCTTGTTCTCTTTTTTCTTTCTCCTCCCATTTATCAATTCTAAATCTCTTCAAGGAATTTATTTAAAATTGTTGAGATACAGAAGCATCTGACATCTATTCTAGAGTATTTGCTGCTTTCAAAAGATGAGTGAGTAAAATCCTTTTAGTAGAATGATCATTATAAGACGTATTTAAAAGCTTTTTTAAGTATGCTCTCTCTGGAAAAAATACATCTAGCACTGAGTTCTCTACAATAGAGTGAAGAGAACACAACAATAAGTAGTCGTATCTTTTGTTTGTCTTAAATAAAGAAGCATTTCTTAGTGTGGTATTGCTAGAGTGGTGGTAGTGGTAGTAGTGGCGATGACAGTGGTAGCGATAGCAGTTCCTTTAGTTTTGCAAATACCTCGAGGTTTACCTGCCGGGAGTGAGACTGCCCCCAAATGTTTTGTGGACTATAGATTTGCATACGGGGTCCAGGGACAATGATTGCTTTTTTTGTTTTTAAATAGGGAAGCATGCCTGTGAAGACTTCTCAGAGCAGTGATGAAACATGAGTGCATTTTTTTATATTTGATATTTTAAAAGATAAATTATTCTTAGTCTGTGGTTTTTCTTTTTTTCAGTTTTTGTTTGTTAATTGCAGAAAGTTAATTTAGCATAAAGAGCTTTTTAGGAGTATTCGAGAGTTTACAGTTGTAGCTGAAAATAGTCTGATTATTAATTCCATGGGAAAGAGTTATTACTAGTCCAGAATCAAGGAAGCATTGGCTAAGTAGCAGCATCAGATGTGGTGTGCTATGAGGAACCATCATAAAACTCTTTCCTTCCTTTAACCAAAAAGTATCATTTTAAATGTGATTCATATTAGCAATGGATTTCAACCTGTCCTCTAACCTGCAAGAATCTTCTAGTTCCTGACAAGAGTCAGGCAAAATGTGTGATACCTTTCCTCAAACGAACAGATGATTAAAATTGCATTGCCCTTGTGATTAAAGAGAAAGAGCAGTGTTTCCCTGCTTTCAGACCTGAACAGGCAGTACGGAAACACTAGTCTGGGGTTTCACTTGGCATTCCAGCACATTGAATGTGACCCCACTTGTATGTTTAAGAAACCAAGTCATGCTTTTACTGATAGTAATTGGCAAACTGACATGGTGAGTGACCTGGGGATTTAATGTAGTTTTGCATCAATTATTGCATAAATCACACAGCTGTTACATATTGCTTTTCTTCCATGGAAGAAAGTAAAAATTAGCTGGGGAAAGGGGGGAAGAAAACAATGTTGTGTAACAATGTTCCCCCCCACCCCCCATGACTTCTGAAATGTATTTGTTTTAATAGCTCGAGACCACAGCCACATGATTTTCCTCTTAGAAATACCAAAGATAGTGATTTAAAAACAATTTCAAATGTGGTTCCTTGATTCTGCCTTCCTCCAATATCGTAATATTTTTCTTAGATATAACCTTCTGGTTTGGGGAAGGAGAATGCTGGAATATGTCAACAATAAAGAACAATTCTGATTTTAACTAATAAACAGTATTGAGGTAGGATGGAATTATTCATTCCTGAGCCTGCCCATTCTGAAACTAATTCCTGTGATTGCAGTAGATTGAAGTGGTAAGAAGTGCAGTATATGAAAACAACAGTCTACGTACGATGCCTTTAGGGAATGCTCAGATATTCTTTCTTCCAATGACTTCTATTCCCAATACTGAGATTTCAAATTTTCTAAGGAGATACTCTTTTTTTCCCATCTGGGAGAGTTAACAATATAATGAGTACTATAGATTTTATTAATGTTTATTCCTAGCTATTTATACCAAAAATAAAAATCATGCTTTAAAAAATATACCTGTGTTACAGTGAAATTGATTATTGTCAGCAGCATCAGTTGATTGTTAAAATATTTGCCAATAATTTGAGGAATATGTGATGTCACCATGGAAGTGGCTTTATCTTCACTGAGGTTAAAGATCTTTGTGTATGACTTTATGAATAAGAAAGACTTCGCAAGTAAAAATAAGATAGTATTAATTTGGATTTTAAGTGTCCGTTTCACAGTCTTAGCGTTTTTAAAGTAAGTAAACATTGTAGATATACATTCATTAGTATGGAATATTTTAATATGTGATCCAGAAATTCCATTACAATATTTCCTGTAGTAACTAATTCGGTGATGGATATATATGCTAGTAACGAATGAGACATATGATAGTACAAATATGTGATATTATATCAAACTTTGTGCTAAAAATCATTTAATTAAGGGGACAAATGAGACATATCTATGAAAAGTAAATTACTTGCTCTGAATCTAAGGCCACTTACCTAGAATACAATGGAAACCCATATAAAACATTTGAAACACTATTAATACAGCTTTTATAATATTTCTCATTATCTTTTAAACTAGAAGGATTAAATTTATGTGGTTATCAAAATCAGAGTAATGCATCAAAATTTAATTTTGAAAACCTAAAGAACAAAAAGAATATCAGTTAATCAGACTCTTAAAGCTATATTTAGAGGCAAAAGATTATGTTAAATTTCTAGTTATATGATCAGTTTTCCAATAAAACATTAATAATTTTGATACAGTGCATAAATAAGTATATAGACACAATGTACTTTATATGAAAATAATGATACCCTTTTTATATCATCCTGACATATCCACCATCCACCTCTGTCAGTTTACTGTGTTCCCAAGTGGTTACTACATTCCCATTTTCTTGTTATACTCTCTTCATTTTTGAGCTTGTAGTCATTCTTAGATGAAGTAGCCAAGATTTTAGCTTTCTATTATCATGCACACTCACCCTTTAAACTTTGTGTTTTTTTAACCCTTATAACAATTGAGGCTTTTTGTATTAATTGCCACCTTTATCATTATTATACTTGTTATATTCTATTTGGATTACAACCCCTACCCCACCTCACAGCACAGTAACTTACCATCATCTTTTTAGGTGCCAATCAGTTGCTGAATTGTAGCAGGAGTATCTTCCTTATACACTCTTTCAATGCATCATCTCCCAACTCAAAAAAGATCTTTCTACCTAGTGTTTAATATAATTTTCTCCTTATATTTTAATGTGACCAATTACAGTGATTTTTAAAAATTGAACCAATCTTGCTCTCTTGTGATAAATCTCATTTGATTTGGATTTATTATCTTTCTCATGAATTGTTGGATTTGCTTTGCTGGTATTTTCCTAAGGATTTTTGCCTCTGTATTCCTAACTGATATTGTTTTCCGTTGATTTCTTTTTAATGTCCTTGTTAGTTTTTTGGTTTTTTTTGTTGTTGTTTTTGCCTCATAAAACAAGTTGAGGAGTATTACTTCCTCTTAGATTTTCAAAAAGAGCTTATTTATATAAGATTAGTATTCTTTCTTTTTAAATGTATGATAGAATACACAAGTGAAGCCATCTGGTGATAACGCTTGTTTTCAGGGACTATTTTTAATTAGTTATGATAATTTGCTTTCTCAAGGAACTTACTCATTTTGTATACATTGTTGAATTTATTGGCATAAAGTTTTTCATTAAAAGGATATTCCATTGTAATGGCCTGCTGAAATGTGAAAGGGTTAAAGAATAATTAAAACCTGAAACTGGACAAAGGAAGTCTATAACTTAGGCCTAGTTTCTGGAACCCCTAACCACATTCTGTTAATCATGAAACTTGTAACAATGAGCTCATACGCTAACTGCCAATTTTAGCCTGTGTAACCCTGCTTGCTTGCGTGGCATGAAAAATAATCAATTGTATATAAGCTGAGAATTACTGTTTGGCCATCGCCCATGGGAACACTGGCTATTGCCCATGGGAACATAGGCAATCACCCATAGGAACATAACATTCTAACACAAGCTTTCTGCTTCTGTACTTCCCGCTTGCACACCTGACCAGTGGGTTGACAGGTAGTGAATAGGAGAAAGATGGACCTTTGTGTTTAAGACAGAATGAGGAATGGGATTTGGGGCTTAAAAAACCTTGTATCTTGGCATTTCGAGGCTGCTCCTTTGCAAGGACAGCCGCCGGCTAATAAACTGTCTCCTGGTTAAGAGCACTCAAGTTGGGTCTGGTTATTCTGGACACAACACCATATCCTTTTAATGCCTTTAAGATTTGTGATGACGTCACTTCTGTTATTCTTGATAGTGGAGAATTGTTTCTTTTTTTCTTTTGTTTTTATTTATCTGTGTAGAGATTTATCAATTTAATCAATGTTTTCAAAGAATCTACTTTTGACTTGTTGATTTTCTCTCTATTTTGTTTTTAATTTTGTTGTTTTTCTCTGTTTTCTTTGTTTCATACTTTACTTTGAGTTTAATTTGCTCTTTTATTTTAAACAGCCTATTAAGATAGAAGTCATTCATTGATTTGAGAACTTTATTCTTTCTTAATATAAAATTTTAAGTTATAATTTTTCTGCTAAGTCTTACTTTTCTCGGCTTCTTGAATTTTTGATATGTTTTGTTTCTATTATCATTCTGTTAAAAATCTTTGCTAATTTCCCTGTGATTTTGTCTTTGATACATACCAATATATATAACAGTGTTACAACCTATTTAGCATTTCCTTAAGTCATAGCCCATCACTTATTTTCTGTAGATGGATCAGACACAAATACTTCCTAAAATTAGCAATGAGGGTTTTTTCTCTTAATATTTCTGTGTATTCTAGGCAGATTTTTATTGCCATAAAATCAAATATAATGTTCCATCCACTGAAGAATCAACCACAGACTTCTCAAGAATTCTGCTGAAACTTGATTAAAAAGGTAGCCTGCTTTATGTGCACCGTTAAACAGTAACCAATTCTGAAGTACTTCTTTCACTTTCCAACCAATCCTGGATCCCTACAAGAACTTCGTGAACAAAAGATTGGAGGAATTACTGTGGTTAATGAAATCTTCCAGAAATTCTGAGAAATAATTCTCTTGAGAGAATTAAAGCCACAAAAAGAGGAAGTATCATATTTCTCTAGCATTAAGTATTGCAGAGATATGTCCAACTAAGCCATTTTTAGATTTAGTAAGGAATTTAGTTTTCTCTACTCTTTGCTTTACATTATCCCACCTTTCTTTCTTAACATTTGTCTCACCATTTTAAAATTATTATTCTTTTTTTCATGTTGTTTGTATCTTGAATCATTAATCCTTCTCGTACCCTTGAAATCTTTTCTAGAACAAGCTATCTATAAATAAATCAATACATTTACTTAACCTCTCTCAACTTTGGTCACCTTCCCTTTTAAGAAGGAGGATAATAACTTTTTCATGAGACTTTTATGAAGATTAAATGAGAGAACATATGTAAAACATCTAGCAAAGTGTTTAGGCTATAGTAACTATTTAATATATAGTTGCTTTCTCCCTTGCCCCATTTAAGTTTTTCTTTTGGTCATATGGGCTCTATTAACATTTCTATCCTCCATATTGCAGACTAAATAATGCTAGGGAAACTTTTAATACCTAACATCTATGATTTTAAACTCATTTCACTTATTTAATTATTTTTCCTAATCCCTTAATAACATAGTGACGGCTTTCTTTCTAATAAGATCTTTTACTTTATTCAGAAGTCCCTGAACAAAAACCCTTAGAGAATCTGATTTTTTATATAATTTTACAATCTCAATGTTTCATTCTTTGCTGCCATTTTCCAACCTGTCAAACACATCTGTTTTCCTTTTGCCTTAGTGGGTTCTCTGTAGGAGCTTACTTCTTCACATGATCATCTGAGCAATCTCATTTTTAGTTCCTACACTGACAGCTACCTCTTGAACTGTGTTAAGATATTTTATATATATTTCTGTTAATGACTCTTGAGAGACCACTTTTTTTGTGAGGGAGTGGGTAAGACTTCTGAATTAAATCATCTGCTCACAAGTCTTTCTAATCTCTATGTTTAGTCTTGTTTTCAAGTGAATAATTTATGTTCTGTGGCTTCTGTATGAAGGGAGGTGCAAATATGCATCTCCCTTCAAGAGAGAACTCTGAGCAAGCCTAACTCCCGGAAGTTGAGTTGATGGTACCCTGAGCTGTACTGCATTAGGAAGTGTGTTTTTAGACAATGATGAGGTGGCAGATTGCTTTTAGGTCTGAGAATTCCACAAGAGAATGCATTCTGTCTCCATTGAGACATTTTTCTCCAGAAACCAAGAATTTCTGACTCACAGTTTTACCATCTGCAAGTTTCACTTTCTCTATCATCCATTATCCTAAGTGACATGTGACATCTTCCACTTCAGAGCAGCTTCGTCACATTTTCTCCTCTACCACTGTAATGTCATTCAAAGTGGCAATCATTCATTTGATAATCCTATTGAATTATAAATTTCCTTAGCCTATGACTTTTTCTTTGAACTCATTTTCTTAGAATCAGCAAAGTTATCTTCTGTGTTCTTTATGTGTATTGCATATACTTATTATCTTTTTTTAAATCACTTTGATCTACCATTTATGTGTAGCTTCTGCCATAATTATGATTCTCATCATGGCATAATTGGATGTCTGTAACTACTTCTTAGCTCTTTCCCCCTGCTTCCTATTTTTCCCCTTCTCTACTCTATCCTCTACACTGTCACCAATGTTTCTTTTTAAATAATTATAGTTGATTACATTATTCCTCTTTTTAAAATCTTTGAGCAGGTGGTCTCTGTTACCCACAGATAAAGGATCTGCTTCTTGATGTGCCTTAAAGGGTTCTTTGCAATCTGGCTCTTACCTATCTTGTGACCTTTATCTTTTACCACTTCAACAAATGTACTTATAGTCCAGATATCCTTCAAAAATTATAGTGCTTTTTCACATTCTGTGGCTTTACATATTGCACAGCCTTTCTCTGGAATGCCAGTGTTTGTGATCTCTAATTCTACCTTTAGAGTCAGTACAAACACTAATCTAACACTCCATCTGCATTCCCCCTCTCACCAAGTTCTTACCTTTACTGTGTTTCAGAAGTTCTTTTTGCATTGTCTGTTAACAAGTTTCACAACAACTTGTATTTATATTTCTCTTCAATTTAGAGAAAGGTACTTTGGAAAAAAATCTTTAAAAGCTGGATTTTATTTTTTTGCCCCAGTTCATGGCACATATTGCTATATCACAAATATTTGCTGAATCAATGATTAGAGGAAAGAGTATAAGGACAAAACAACAACAACAACAATAATATATTAGTATGTGAAGTTATAATTTATCTTAGAAACATTAAAAACAGAGCAAAACAGATCTCTGGGAGAGAAATGAGGATCAAAAATATAAGGAGGGTGAAAAAATAAGACCTGTAATTACTGAATGGTAACTTTGGGAGAATAAAAATAAAGAACAAAATAGAGAGGGGTTAACTGTTTTGTATAGATGTGTGTAACCAAGCCTTTGGCCTTTAGGAATTAAGGCTAGCTCTCTCCCACTGGTGCCTGTCTCCTTAGAGAAAATGTAGTTTGTGTAGCAGGATAGCTACTGTGCTAGGCCTCTTATGGCATTTTTAGATAATTGACATACAATGTATTAAGGACTTAATAATAAGTGTAGGTTTGTTCTACTAATTAATTTCATGTTTGAGTTGGCCAAGGGTCAGTGTTCAATCAATCTGCTCCTTAAATGACTTTGCTTTGAAGAAGAGGGTAAAGCCTGCAAAGATTGGGAAGGTGGGAGGGGGGGACAGAGTTAACAGAAGTACCGCTTGTTTAAAAGGGATTGGAGAAAAGAAGGATAAAAAGAGCAACATAGTGCACATTTGTGGTGGAAAAGAGTGCTGAACAAGAATCAGGAGCTCTGAGTTGTATCCTGAAATTGCCAGTCTCTAGTTATGTTTCCTTGGGCAAATATCTAATCTCTTCAATTCTTATCAGTAAAACTAAGACACTGATACCCACTTACAAGGTGGTTAAAATGATTAAACTACATTTGCATGTAAAGGAATCTGTAAATTTTGACATACTATATCAATATAAGTAATTTTCCCACAATTTTGCCCACAATAAGTCTGTGCTTTATTTTTTTTAAGTTGAAAAAAATACATATTGAATGTATAATGGTAAAAAATAAAAATACTCAGATCTCTCTCACATTCGACTATTTTGTATTTATCTATACAGCAACACAATTTTATTCATAATACAAAAAATGAAATGAGCAAAGGCTTAGGCTTTCCTTCTAGTTTAGAAATTAATTTCTCTTTGGTTTCATGCTTTCCCACAGGCAGTTTAGAATGTCACATACACTTAGAGTAGACACATTGTACAATGAAATTGTGCAAAACGTTCATGACAATCCTCATCTGAGACATAAACACTTCTTGTTTCCTGCTCATGTTTTCAATAAAGCCATATTATTTCAAGCACAGTTCTCAGAATATGACTAAACACATGCTCTGCAAAACAACATACAACAGAGGCATTTCCTTTTGTTTCATGAAAGAGAAGAAAAGTGCATCCTAAGAGTTTCTTTAACTGACAGTTTTTGAGATAGAACTGATTAAGTTACCACTGAACTCATATGTACCAATTATTACAATCTGTCCCAAGCTCTCTTTGCTGTCGGATCTTCCTGCCTTTTTTTTTTTTTCTTTTTCCCATTCAGGATGTCCATGGTGCCTACTCTCTTTCTAGTAATGATTTCCTTTCTCAATATTCATCTCAACTTCTTATTTTTCTTGTCTCCTCCATTGAGGGAGAGAAGGCACAAAGCAGGAAGTTGATTTGGCAAGTTATACTCAAGCCAGGAAAAACAATGTCTTCAAATTAATTGAGTAATATCCTAAGCTTGACTGTTTTATCCCCTCATGGTTCCCAGTATGCAAAAAGGTCTGAAAAGATTCATCACCTCTTTGGACAGATTTATACCTATTCATAGAGGAATAAATTTCCTAATGTAAAAACAATAAAGATATATTCCCTGTATATGTATATATATATATATAATGTTACTCAAGTTTAATTTTAAAATACTTGTTTATTATCATGAAATTTATGAGCAATATAAGCGTTCTTTAAAGGCCAATAGCTTCAGGTGTCTAGATTGGTAAATCACACATATTAACTATTAACATTTTAAATTCCTTTTGGACAAGGACCATTTTTATTCTTCTGGGTATCCCAAAGTTTCAATCATTCATAATAGAAATTTGGTAAATATACATTGAATTAAATGTAACTATCTCCTAACTCAAGAGAAATATGTGAATCACAGTAATGGTATCTACTTTTGGTGAGAGAATACAGCGATCTGAAGGGAAGAAAGAGCAAGAACGTTAGCCTATTACTGCCCTGTTTAAAGCATAATTGATAAGTGGTTCTCTAGAACCACTAGAGGTTCTCAATAAAGTAATGTAAGTGCAGCAAACAGGTCAATATGCATTCCCACTTCTCTTTCTCCTTTTCTTACCGCCTTGGGTTTTTGATAGAGTCAAACATCACAATAGCTGCAGTTTTTGACTTATGGAATTTTGTCACATATTACAGCATGACAGAGGTGTTCCAAGACAACAAAGTCTCTGCTATGTTTTTTGTATAACTGAAAGTAATACCTAGTTGTAGAATAGCTCCTTAATTTTTTATTTTTGTTTTTGCTTTCCTCTTTATTATGACTTTATTGATCAAATTATCTTGTACAGTTATCTATAAAGTAACTATCTTTTGGGTAAGGAACGGTGTTGATCCTTGCTTTGGTGCCATTTGGGGTTACATAGCTATACATTTCAGCCAGTAACATATTATGCAGTTAATATCATTTCAATAACACAAACCATTCAAATGAATAAGAGTATGTAATATTGCTTGAAACTTTTGAACAGATGGTAAGACACTGTGACAAAACACTTTTTAATTAAATACAAAGAAATTTTCTTTGGGTAAATGATGTGTATTGCACAGTTAGATTTCAGTTTGATTTTACCAAAGTTTAGCCAAAAGAGGGGCGTGAAACTACGTGAATTATACGTATTGAGAATTCCAATAGTTTGTGCCTATTTACGGATCCCTACCCACTTCACACCACAGCTGGTGCTTGTTTCCACCAGTGAGTTTTAAATAATTCAGTGAAATTCTTCAGAAACAGAGAATGTTTTGCATAATTTTGAAGCTTGATTACTATTTGCACCAAATGTTGCTGATCAGCAAGATTGCCTCAATGGGAATAGTGAAGATTCCCTTTGAATTGAAATTCAAAACAAATTCATTATCTTAAAAGCTTGAAAAAGGAAGCATCCCGATATAGGGAAATTATGAAGGTATATCAAAATACAGTGAGGAAGAGAGGCCAATTTGGTGGGCTTTGCTTCTGAACCATTAAAAATGAATAACACTCCCTTGTGGCAGTTATCTTAAAATTTATTTGTTTGTTTTTCTTATGGTTTTACTCATTTATTTGTAGGATTTTCTGGCTTTCTCTAGCCCACCACAAGAATTATTATTAATATTAAAGATTCTGTTATTATGCAAGAAATAGTTAAGCACCCCATTTGAATTTTCTTTCTATAATTTTTATTTGTAATTAAGCAGAACCCAATTCTTTAAAGAACATTAGAGGCAAATAAAGTGGAAGATTCATAAAAATGTAGAGGAGAACTTGGTTTAGAAATAGATGTTTTCCAATATGAAAAATGATTACACTTCGAGCATAATGACTAAGAGGTCTGCTCAGGTCCAGAAATAAAAGGAAAATAGAGCAAATGAATTGGAAAGTTAGTTCTAAGAGAAGAAATAATCTAAACATTTGCCTTAAAATATTAGAATTAGAGGATGGGCTAACTGTATATTCTACACAAAGTCCAAGAAGACTGAGACTGACTTTGAGAATAGTGGAAAAGAAATTCCCAGAGTCAATTACTTCTACCCATAGGCATTATCAGGCATTAGAAAGAATATAGCATTCAAGAGCGATGACAGATTTCTTGGGTCTGCCTTCTGTCTTTCAAATGAATGTGCTAGTAGTCAACAAGCCATGCAGGGTGAGTGCTTCTGTGTCTGAGGAACTCTGCACAAAAAGTTGCCCTCACACCAGTTGTAATGGTCAGGTCATCACACATAAAAAAAAAAATCAATTTCATATGGTATTTGTTTCTCTGTCTTATTCCACTTAGCATAATATCCTCTAGGTCCATCCATGTTGTCACAAATGGTAAGATTTCATTCTTTTTAAATTATTTTTTATGTCCAAGTAATATTCTATTGTATATATGTACCACATCTTCTTTATTCAAATGTCTATCAGTGGACACTTAGGTTACTTCCATATCCTGACTATTGTAAATAATGCTGCAATGAACACAGGGATGCATATATCTTTTTGAATGAGTGTTTTTGATTTCTTCAGATAAATACCCAGAAGTGGTATGGTGCCAGGTGGGTACTAGACCTATCAGGGGGATCACTTTGTAAGTTATGTAAATGTCTAACCACTATGCCGTACACCCAAAACTAATATAATATTGAATGTCAACTGTAATTGAAAAATTGAAATATTAAATTAAAAAAATTATGCCAAATAAAGTGATAATTCCATTATTCAGGAAGTCCTGTCAAAAAGACCTACATACCAGGGGGTTTTCAAGTCCTGAAATTCTTGATGCACCATACTTACATAATCCTACTTCAAAGGTATCTGAAATACGCTTTATGCCTCCTCCAATTATCTATGCCTACTCTCCAATACCTAGAGATTTCCTATTTAGTTTACATAGGGGCTTTTCCAGCAAAGACAAAGTGATCACCCATGTACCACCTTTTTGTCAGCATATAATTTATTAGATTTATTCCACATGAATTTACTAGTTTGCATGAATATCACGTGAAGGGAGTAGAGATCTTTGCTTTATTCAGTGATTAATCCAAGCAATACCTGATCAGAGTATGTACTCAATAAATACTTGTTGAATAAGAAATTCAAGGGATGGCGGTGTTATTTGATCTCTAACATAATTGTTTAGATCGTTGAGGAGGGAGAATGCTATCCGTCCACATTTGCAACTTTAATTTATGGAATTTACAGAATAAGAGTGAACTTGTTCTTCTTCCTCTCTATCCCCGGAAATCACATATTTATTAACCAACACTATAGAAGATACCTTATCTGAGTAAACACTTTCTAAATTTGGGACTGCATTACACTAACATTTTATTTGGGGCTAATTTGCATCCCACTTGTGATAAGTGACTGACCACAAAGGCTTTGGATACTGAAACTGGATTCAGAGAAGGCTGCTTATGTGTGTTAGGAACATTGTAAACCTACCTGCTTGCTTCTGGAAAGAACTCATTGTGGTGAGTGGATGAGTGGTTCCCATAATAAGCCCCGTGAAATGATTTCTGTGATTCAATGAACTCGTGTTTGATAAAGCATATTTATGACCTAGTAAAATGGTGTCTGGAAAGAAATTAGAACAGGCAGGGATTCCCCTAGCTCCTTCAACTTTCTAGAAAGCACATAGAGAATAAATAATGAACTAATTTTCTGTCTGCTCTATGCTGTGGGAACATGTGCTAGACCCCAGGATACCAGAATCTATGCCAAATCCTAATTTTTCCTTCTCTACCAGATATTGTACTTATGGTTACAGCAGAAACAAAAACAAAAAAAAGAAGAGAAAAAGAAATGGAAAAATTTATCACTTAGAGAAGGCCTTTTATTTAGGATTCCATAATCATAGCTCTTCTTAAAAGAAGTGATATAAAAATCTTATTTCTACTTGTTTCAAATCATACATGAAAATGAATGCTGGTTATGAGAAGCCTGGACAAATGAATATGCATTAAATAGGTTAGAAAAAACAACTAGAAACAGTATTAATAATATCTATTTCTAAATGTATCATATAAATATGTTACATATATTATAAATACATAGGGCAGTACATTAATAATTTTTTAATTAACTTGTAGTCTGATGAAAAGAGCTTGGAATGGACCATGAAGCAATCTAGAGAGGAAAAGAACTGTAGATTCTAATTCGAGGTCTGCCACCAGCTAACTCTTTGACTTAAAGCAAATATCAAATTACCTGAGATTCAATACATTTATTTATAAGAGTTTGGAAATGACACCTCCCTCAAATTGGGATACAAATGAAATGAGACATGTGGATGTTTTTGAAAATGTGTATGCAATCAGAAGTGCTATAGATGATAAAAATGATGAAAAAGAAGAGAAAGAGAGAAAAAGAAGTAGAAAGTCTAGGGAAAGCAATGTTCTCAATACTATGGTTTCTGATTTCTTCAGAATATATCTCTTCTTTTCCCTGGTCATCAAGACCTTGGAGTTAACTAATGATGATTTTCAGGACATTTTAGGAATGCCTTTTTAGAGAAGGCCTAAGGCTTTGAATTCAGTGTCTTTTATAGTTTAGATTGAAATGACTTGATTTTACGAATAAAGCCAAGATGGCTCAGACTACTCTGTGTAGAAAATAAAGTTTTCCGTAATTAAAAAATATATAGTCTCTTAAAATAATCAAGAATGTCTGCAATGAATTACACAGCAAATCTCAAGTCATTAAAATAAGTTTTAATAATTCAATTGCATTTTATTATCAAGGAAAGTCAATATTGTATAATCATAATATCTCAATTAGTAGAAGAAGCAAAATTACCCTAAATGATAATCTCATTAGTGTCTATGAAGAAGTCAATAAAAGGGAAACTCTTCTCTTTGAACATATATCCAGCTTCCTGATTCTGATTGTTCAATTAAGAAACTTGCATTATTAATTCAAGTCGAGTGATCAATACACTTTTCAAAAGTAAAGCAGGTAATCAACTGTAGCAGATTCTTGCATTTATTAAAACTACAATGTCAAAATATGCCAATATTTGCAGGAATGATTAGAACAGCTTGCTAGATCAGATTTCTTTGTAAACATTATTCTTAATGTATTTCATTTTCATTGCTATTTGGCTCCTCTATCCATGCAAGGAGAAACAGAGCTGGTTGAAGCACATTTGCTGAGAGAGAAAAATGTTACAATAAGTGAGTTTTGTTGAGCTTTCACTGAATGGATTGCTTTTGATGTTCAGATGCTTATATATGTGAAAGCACACACCTATATTAACAAAGCATCAAAAATTAAATTCTGTGCCTGCTTTCTGTTGTAGAGGACAAAAATATACCCAGACTCTGAATACATATATTTTGAAGTCCAAAGGCAGGCAGGCTCCTTGTGTGTCATGGTTCGGTGGTCATTCTGCCATCACACACTATACTGGTTCCATTCATGACTGATAGATGCCTGCCAGTGACAATTTACAGTATGTATATTTTCATTGATAGCCGGGAGGAGAGAAGGAGAAACTCTACCATAGACATGGACTATCACTCTTTCCTTTCAGTCTGATAGCCAATTAAAATTACAAGTATATTCCTGTACCAGTAACAGTCACAGAGGAATTTCATGCACAGATTAGCCTAAAATCTATCCATCGAGTAGGATTCGGGTCACTCTTTGTGAGATGTGCAACTTAGACTTCCTTCAAGAGAATTTGCTGCCTGGCTTGTGACAGCCTGAAGGCCCAGTTGTCATCTCTCTGTTTCCATTATTGTGTTTGTTCTGAGGCTGTGCTTCCTCGATTACTGCAAAACAGTGATCTTGGCACAGGCCGTAGGGTCCACAGCAGGCCGCCCCAAGATATTCCACAATGGCATATTATTCATTATTTTGAATTAAAGTTACTTAAGAAACTGTCAGTGCATGAACCTTCTTACCTCTCTGTTTTCCTGTAAGCTGGAGATAAATTTCCCATGTGAGAGGTGTCATCCCTACACCTGGCAACACTCCTTATCGCTAAACAACTCAGAACCAAAAGTCTTTAGAAATGAACCTTGTTGTCTCTTATAATTTACTATCTTGTTTAAATTCCTCACTAATGAACACACAAACCTTACTTACATTTCTTTTTAATAAACACCAACTTATTTTTTCCTGTCAATTTTTCACAAATGTGTTCTTTCTCTGTCTAAAAGCATAAAATGCTGGCTGGTTCACTGTTTCTCTGAACGTCATTTATGATTTTCCCTTATGCATATATTAATTTGTTTTTTCTCCTGTTAATCTGGTTTTCTGTCAATTTTAATTTTAGTCCAACCCTAAGAACTTAAGAACCGTAGAAGGCGAGAATTCTCCCCTTCTTCCAACAAGGCTCATTTCTGCAGTGTTTGAATGGCAGGAGTTATTTAAGGGGCAACATCTGAGATTCCTTTTATAAGATTGACAGATTCTTTTGTTGTGGGACGTAACACTGACATTAGGATAGAAGAAAAGTTGAACTCTTCTTTACTTACCGTTCTGAAATAGAGGTGGCTATCAGATGGGGCCATACGGAGGATTGTCCCTGGTAAGAGGATAATAGCAAGTTGGATCTGTAAGGGGTAGCTTATGTATGGCAAGTGGAGTGGGATTAGCTAGGTTTCCCAGAATCTTCATGAACTGGCTAGTTCGAATACTTTTGTGAGCTCCTGGACATAGGGTTGTGCCTAGTTGCAGGGTACCTACCTCTGATTCTATTAGGGAAGGTGCAGAATATGTCTATGTATATTCAGCATGTGAAAATTTGATAAGAGAAGTGTTTGGAGTAGAGACTTAATCATCTTTTAGCCAGGACATCAAAATTGGGTCAAGACAGCATTAAAAAAAAAACTATATTATACAAAACCTTCTGTTCAGTCCTCCTTCCTTTCCCCTCTCCTTTCACATGCCTTCATGGGAGTCTGGAGGCTCTGTCTGCTTTCTGACGCTTCTGCTTCATCTTTCTGAGATTTTTCTGTCCCAGTGGTAAAAATGAGATGTATATTTTGTGTGTACAAAAAAACAAACAAAAGTGTGACCACTTGGTCAGTTGAAAATTTTTCTGGGAAATACACCTCTGAGGTTTCTTAGGTACCATCAAATGATAACCATTTATGGCTTAGTTTAGTAATCATTAAATTTTTTGCCAGAAATACATTACTTAAACTTTCTTTTGCTTGTGCAATATATGGAACTTCTGGCAATTTTATTTACTGAAAATAAGAATAAACCTGTTTATACATTATTAATCATTGGCATGTTGGTTGTGCATTTGCATTCATAAGGCATGTCATGTTTTCAGAATGCTTTAGCTACGTTGCATTAATCTATTCAGAACCTCATTAGACGGTTTCAGTGTTTCCCTTCCTTCAGTCACATAAGACAATTAAAAGTGGGACTTTACATACAATGACAGAACAAAATATTTGATTTTATTTTTTTGTTGTTTTATTTTAAAAAGTAGTTACTGCCTTCGTTTGTTTTGTTTCATTTTTACTAATGTAGTTAGATGTGAACTATGACATAGGTACTCTACATGTACTTTTGGCGGGAGGGATAAGCTGGAGGAAAGGCTGTGCGTGCATGTATGTCTCTGTGTGTGTTATATGACCATTAGTATTCCTCAAAGTTTATTTATAATATCTACTTCTAATTTCTCTGGCCATAAGAGGCCACCTAAGGAGTTTGAAATACAATAGAAGAAAATTTTTAAAAAGCAGTAGAATCTATAATAAAGCAATTCATTTATAGGAAAAATTAGTCAATTAAAATTTCTTTTTGATAATCTATGTGAAAGAAGACAGTATTAAGACCTCTAAAATTTTCTCATCATAGGGGGACACATCCTCTCAGGCAATGCAAAAAAGACAAGCTGTCCTTCTCAGAGCACTTCAAGGTCATATGCTACAGGGGACTGTTGGTTCTGGTCTAGGCCTTGATTTAGTCAGCTGCTCTCACTAGGTGTAGAATAATAAGAGTAGGAAGGGTAAGGCAATGTAGTCTTCCACAGTCATAATTCTCCTAGATTTTCATCCTAAAACTCTACACTTATTCTAAGATTACCAGAATTTTACTAACCAGCAAGGGAGAGGGTATGTAACTTCTCTTGCTTCATTTTCCAGTTCTTTAACAAACACTTTATGCAACTTCAGATATACTAATTTTACTCTATGATTTTAAATGTATACCTGTCCATCTATAAAATTCTTAATTCAGTTGTATATACATACATAGATACAACATATACAAGAACTCAAAATTCATATAAACATAGACCTAAAATGCTCTGAAACGAAGCTATTAAATTTCTTCATTATCTTTTATATAAAGTTATATATTTGTAATATTTGTTTTTGTTTTGTTTGTTGATGTGGACACATGTTAGCATTCGTCTTAGGTATTAAACAGCCAAGGGGGTGGAAAATGATATGATTTAATGATGATTTTAAGGAAGGATAGCACATTTTACTATTACAGTTAATTTCTTTTAATATCCATATAGTATGAATCATATTATTTGTTAAAAAACACACATTTCTTTTCTTTGTGAGAAATACATAGAAATTGAAGAAATACCATGCTTAAGGTAATGTTTACAAATGTGTTTCTCCTTTACAAGTCACATTAGGGTCTTTAAAATTAAATATTTCTAGCAAAATTTTACCATGGAAAACGGGCATTGAAATGCAATTTCAGATAGGGAAAATTCATAACTTGATTTAATCACTTAGTTAAAACTGTAGTTTGAATAATGTGAAAATAAAATTTTTACAGGAAAACACTATAGGAAAATTTCTACAGGAAAGTACTACAGGAAAGTGGAGAGAGCACTATACATTACATGGTGGCTATTCAAAAGTGATGAGGCTTCTTGGAGGACATTTACACAGATTAATCGTATATATGTGTGCCTACATAGATGGGCAGAGCAAAAGCAGGAGGGAACTGAAATAGATATTGTCAAATAAGAATTAAAAAGATATGTTCTGAATGATAAATGTCCCTACACACAAATAATCAATCAAACTAAACTAAAAGTAACCATCAAAAACCTGGTAATACTGATTATTTTATTGTCATTTTCTGAACACATAAGTCACACGTTTACATATAAAACAATAGAAATAATTTTCTTTAGTGTTACTAAAATAAGGTTAAATTTCACTAACAATATCAAACTGTAGAAAAAGCTAAAATATATCTCTACATTATAGACTTTTTGTCTATTTCTATTTGTAAAGTAATGGGAAGATTTTCAAGGCTGACTTTAGATATACTTTTAAGTTCTTTCTCAAAAGTGAAACATTTTAAATATAGTTATTTCATCAGTTGTCTGATTTTTGCTTTTAAAGTCTCATATACTCTTCAATTTGTTTATATTTGTTTTCCTCCCAAAGAAGTCATTTGAACCAAGAGGTTCAAAAAATGCTCACAAACCAAGTTTGATTTCTGTTTAATATGTTGTAAATGTTGAGCTATGAAAGGATTAGCAGACAATAAATGCTCCCCTTACAAACATTAGTTCAAGGCACTGCTAATGAGTTCACTTCTATTATCTTTCAGACTGCAGCTCCATTAGCAGTGTTGTAACACCAAAGATAATTAGTGTGGGCTTGTCAGCTTGATTTTTGCTAACATTATGGCCTTTATTTTGTACTATATTTTTTAAGGATCCCTTTGGGAGACAGTGGATCACTTTGTTGGTGAGACAGAAGCTATTCATCGTGGCCTAACAAAAGTGTGGTTTAATTAAGAAACACGCTGTCAGTTATTGTGTGCTCTAGACTACAATTTTGATTTTGGTCTGTAAACGCTAAGATTTGTCAGATTCAATTTCTCTGTTCTAATTTCCTATCAGAGAAAATGTGACAGCAGGCATAGATCCAATTTTCCTTTTCTATTAGCATTTATATTGACAGAATTAATGATTTTTTATTATCTTTGGCTTGTTGCTAAATTGCAGACATATCTCTTCTTGTGGGTGGTTACATGTGTATATTGTAAACTCGTCCCAGGAAGAATCACAACTCATCCTTTTAGATTTATTTTAAGGTGGCCAAGATAAGTGGAAAAGGAGTCAGAAGCACATTGGGAAAAGGATAGTATTCCCAAATAAGAAAAATGATTAATATTTTTTTATATGTATAATGTGTCCAAATGGATAGACTGGCAAAGATTCTGTAAGTCTCTTTCAGGAGGTTGAATTGTATGCAATGCTTGTGATTCCTGATACCTCTTCAGAAATGAAATATTTGAGAAAGTATAAATCCTGTGTTTCACTATCTGAGGTAGATTCTAATGAGACTATGAACCCTCATTGGATTTAAAACAAAATTAATAATATCAGGAGGTAGTATACTTTGCATATATTTCTCACCTTTTGGAAGTCAAATGCCTGCATAACATTTTCCTGATTTAGCTATAGTTTACCTATTAATTTATTTCTCAAATATGCAGATTGGAGTGTTGTAAGTTCCTCTTCATGAATAACATACTTATTACTTAAGTGCAAATGGTTTTATGGAGGAAAAAAGCCATAATGTGGCACTCTTATGTATTTCTTTTCTTTGCATGTTATTACTATGAAGCTCTTCCTGGTATTTGCCTTAATGTTTAATAGAGGCATCAATGTTCTCCAAGTTTATAGTGGTCATATATTAGAAACTTCTATATCAAGATAAAGCTAGGCAATTTTGTCATAAAATTGTATTTTACTTTTTATCTAATGTATTGATAATTATATTTAAATATATTTTTCTACCATTTGTAGTAATACAGAAAAAGATTAGTATTTTTGTGTTTAATAAGTGCAAGAATAATCATATTCTTGCCATAAGCAAAGTGAAATAGGGATATATATGGAGTGTAATTAAATATATTTAGTATCCAAATACTGTCTATATGCAAATTCCATGTCAACATTTTCTAAATTATTTTCACCCTGTGAGACATGTATAACTAATATTATGATTTCAAATGGTAAACCAAATAAGCCACTCCAGAGATTTTAAAATGAATTTCTAGAGATATTGAGAAGAGTCTGTATGTCAATCACCATTCACATCCATTGCTTACAATTTAAAATTGAAATAACAGAATATAGTAGACTGAAATAAACATAACAGGAAAGATATTAGCTGAGGGAGAGAGGGGGGAGGGAGGAAGAGAGAGAATGCACACATATTATAAAGCTGGACCACTCAAATAGAAAGAAAACTAGTAATTTAAATATTTATATTAAATCAATACAATGACTGATTTTGAGAAACCAAATGTTCCACATTGTCCTTTGCATACAGAGGTGTGTGTCGTAGTTAAAGACTGCTAAGTGTCGGAAGACTCAGACTCTGGGTTCTTTCAATGTAGTGACTATTCTGAAAGGGAAAATACAATGTAATCAGAAAGCTTGAGTTTCAGCACAGTGCTCTTATAAGCCCTTAAACTGTTTGAAACCCATTTTTCTTAGCTGCAAAGCAGTAAAAATGACATGTACATGGTATTGTTGAAGGATCAAACATGAAATTACAGTGTAAATTGCAATGTGCTACACAAATGTGTTGGTGGTAATATTGTCACTGAATTAAAAAATATGTGTAGATACCCATTCTTATGTGTAGATACCCATTCTTATGTCTAAATTATTATATCTTTAAAATTTTCTTAACTATTCATTGATAGCCACACAATTACACTCCTTTCAACAGGGATGAAGGGGTTAGTGGGTTATAAAATGATACACTATTTGTTCTTTGATTCTTCTTGAATGTAGTATGTATTAGCAAGATGCCAGCCAGAATTTTTCTAATATTTTAGAATGTTTCTTTTGAATAGTTATTGAATTTGGATGATCATTTTTTAGGCTATGTTAGTAAAAGATAATAGAATTATTGCATCAGCATGAAGAGAGTTACAGAGTCAAAAAAGAAATAACAATTATTGTAGAAAAACTTTTAATTATATCATAGGATTTGAGTAGAGCTCAAAGAAATCCTGGCTCTACCACTTGATCATTGGAGATAAAAAAAGAAATCTTTAGATAGTCCATTGTATATTCATTCAGTGGTTGAAGTCACAGGAGGGAAATCAATTCTCTCTATAGGAATCAAGAGTAAGTCCTGTGGATTAAGAGTAAGAAGGCCTCTCTCCAAACCTTTAAGCCTCCATCAACAGGAGTGAAGGAAAACATCTAGATGTAAGATTTCTTTTTCCCTAGTCACTACTTTTCCTAATACAAGAAGGTAGAGGAGGCCACTGGGCTACTCTAATCCCATTTTTTTTTCCAAGATATTATGGCTTTGCCTCCACTCCCTGTTTTGAGTCCACCAGCAATAATATCAACATTTCTCTGTCTTGATTACACAAGTGACCAAGTGAAGCCCGACTCCGTCATCCTCATCTTTTACATTTAATGTCACTGGAGACTCTACACACTTCTGGTTTTCTCTTTATGTCTTAGCCATCACTGATTTCTGAAAGCCTTCCACTGAGTCCTCTGGAGCACAGTACATTACTAGAAAAAAAAAATCCCTATATTTTCAAACTTTTTCTGAATGTTCCCTTTACTTCCTGCTCTAATAGAAATTTAAATTTCCCTTGAGGATACTGCTTCCTCCATAGCCCTTTCTCATACCACTGTGTCTGAAAGTGAGGTGGATGTCCTCCTTGATATAAATTGTTCTTTCTAGACCATTCTTCCTCCTTCTCCCCTAAGACCACTTTGAATATCATATGCAAGACAATAGTGTCCATTATCTTTATTGTTGCAATAATGTACCTACCACTGGGTCATACCCTACCCCCTTTATTCCAACTACATCCTGTATCTTGACAGCTCTTGCATCTGACTTATTGTCACTCTAAAACCACAGTTTAGAGATTTCAATATCCATGTGGCTGACACTTCTAAAGCCTTGACTTCACATTTCCTTGAACTTGTCCATTCCACCTAGCCTTTCAATCCCTTGATTATACCCTATAAATGTCAGGATCCATATCTATAACATCAAAAATCACAGTCTCAAGCATTCCTCTGACAACCACTTTATCTCTCTTTTTTTCTGGTTTCATAAATTCAACAATTTTCTTCCTCAGCCCCTTGTTCTGATCTTATCACATCTTTGTTTCTTTTACTCCCCTCTCATCCTCATTTCTCTACTTACCAGCTTACATTTCTAAGCCAATCATACTTACTCCCTTGCATTTACCTTGAACTTTCTTGCTCCTCTCTCACTTAATTTATCTCAATTGGTTAAACCACAGTCCTAGATAAATCCAACTCTCCTTCCCTATGCCTGCACCTGTGTAGCAAGGTATAGCTGTTTCATTTTAAATTAATAACCTTAAGTGGACTCTTGATGCTGACAGTTATTATATTTAGTCCATCCCCTCTCCCATAACGTACTTCTCTTCTCAAAATCTAACACCTGTCTTCTTTCTCTTCTCATTCCATACTCTCAGATAATGACCGCTGTGTGTGTGTGTGGGGGGGGGGGAGAGGAGGGAGGAGAAGAGAGAGAGAGAGAGAGAGAGAGAGAGAGAGAGAGAGAGAGAGAGAGAGAGAGAGAGAGAGAACATCTCAAATTTTCAAAATCTCCAACTAACATTTCTACCTATTAGCATCTGTCCCTGTATGCTCTGTCTAACCTGCATTTGTAATAGATAAATCCTTGGTCTTTCATTTAGGTAAGATGTTCCCCTTGCTTCAGAAATTCCACTCTCTTCTGCATTAACATTTTTTCATACTGCAGATGCTCTCACAATCTCATGTATCTGTGTAGGATTCCCAACCACCACTACCTTAAAAATAAAATTTGCTGATCTTCACTTCTCTTTCTACCAACTTCCCCATTTATCCAATTATATCAACTAAATTCTTAAAAGGTTTTCTATTTGAACTGGCTAAATCTCTCTTATTTACAATGTTTTGTTCTATTTTTTTTTTTTAATATTCATCTATGTTGTTGGGTGTATTGATAATTCATTGCTTTTTATTGCTGAATAGTATCCATTGTTTAGATACATCACAATTTGTTTATTGATTCTCCTGGTGGTGTACACTTGAATTGTTTCTAAATTCAGCTATTACAAATACAGTTGCTATAAATATTTCTGTATAAGTCTTTGTATGGACGTATGCTTTCATGAATCTTGTGTAAATAAGTGGAATGGATAGTTCATATGATTAGTATATCTTTAAGTTAAGAATATACCAAATGGTTTTCCAAAGTGATTGTGCCGTTTTACATTTCCACCCACAGTTTTTGAGATTTCCAGTTGCTACTCATCCTCATAAAGACTTGATTTGTTCAGTGTTTATAATTTTAGATATTCTAAGTAAATATGGATCAGTACTTCATTGTAGCTTTAATATACATTTTCTTAAAGATGAATTATGTTGAGCATTTTTTATGAAGCCACATATCTTCTTTGGTAAAATGTATGTTTAAATATTTTGTCAATTTTTAAAATGGGCTGTTTATTTTCTTATTTTTGATTTCTGAGAGTTCATATATTCTGGAAACAAATTCTTTACACTATATGTTACTTAGCAAATATATTTTCCCAGTCTGTAGTTTCTCTTTTCATTCTCTTGATAATGCTTTTTTTAAAATTGTTTTTCTCTTGTTTTTAATTTTTTTTAAATTAAGTTTATTGGGGTAATATTGGTTAATACACTATATAATTTTCAGGTGTATATTATCATTTGACACCTGTAAATTCTATTGCATGTTTACTACCCAAAGTCCAGGTTCCTTCAACTACCATATATTTGATCCCCTTTACCCACTTCACCCTCCCCCTAAACCCTATATTTGACCCCTTTACACTGTGTACTCCCCTCCTCCCCCACCCCAATAGTAACCACTGGTCTATAGTCCTCTGGTAATCACTAGCTTATAGTCCATGTCTATGAGTCTCTGTTTGTCTAGCTCATTTGTTGCTTTTAGGTTTATATCCCACATATAAGTGATATCATGTGATTTTCAGCTTTTTTTGTCTGGTTTATTTAGCCTAGCATGATTATCTCGAGGTCCATCCACGTTGTTGCAAATAGCAATATTGCATCACTTCTTATGGCTGAGTAATATTCCATTGTGTATATATATGTACCACAGCTGCTTTATCCAATCATCTATCGTAGGACATTTCAGTTGCTTCCATGTCCTGGCTACTTTGAATAATGCTGCTATGAACATCGGTGTGCAAATATCTTTTCGGATGTGGGTTTTCAAGTCTTTGGGGTAAATATCCAATAGAGGGATTGTTGGATCAAATGATAGATCAATTCTTAATTTTTTGAGGAACCTCCAGACTGTTTTCCATAGTGACTATACCAATTTGCAGCCCCACCAGCAGTGTATGAGGGTTTCTTTTTCTCCGCATCCTCTCCAATATTTGTTATTACTTGTTCTGTTGATGATAGCTATTCTAACAGTTGTGAGATAGTATCTCATTGTGGTTTTGATTTGCATTTCCCTAATAGCTAATGATGTTGAGCATCTTCTCCGCTTTCATCCCTGATTTTGTTTATTTGTGTCCTTTCTCTTTTTTCTTTAATGAGTCTATCCAGGGGTTTGTCAATTTTATTAACTTTCTCAAAAGTTAATAATAATAAATGAAGCTATTTGTTGCATTTATTTTTTCTGTTTTTTTTTGTTTGTTTTGTTTTCAATTTCATTTATTTCTGCTCTAATTTTGATTATTTCTTTCCTTCTGCTGACTTTAGGCTTCATTTGTTCTTCCTTTTCTAGTTTTTCAAGATGAAATATTAGTTTGTTTATTCGAGCTCATTTTTGTTTTTGGAGATAGGCCTGTAATGATATGAACTTTCCTCTTATGACCACTTTTGCCCTGTCCCCAAAGTTTTGACATGTTGTACTTCATTATCACTCGTTTCTATGTATCTATTGATCTCTCTCTTTATTTCTTCTCTGACCCAGTTATTCATCAGTAACATGTTGTTTAATCTTCATGTATTGTGCTTTTCCTGATTTCTTTTGCAGTTGATTTCTAGTTTCAAGCATTATGATCAGAGAATATGGTTGGTATGATTTCGACCCTCTTAATTGGTTGAGGCTATCTCTGTGTCCCAGTATATGGTTGATTCTTGAGAATGTTCCATGTGCACTTGAGAAGAATCTATAAGCAACTGTTTTGGGACGGAAAGCTCTGTATATGTCAATTATGTCCAATTAATCTAATGTGTCATTTAAAGGTGTTATTTATTTATTTATTTTCTGTTTGGATGATCTGTTTATGCATGACAGTGGGGTATTTAGGTCCCCTAATACGATAGTGTTTTGGTCTGTTTCTCCTTTTAGTTCTGTTAGTAATTGCTTTATGTGTTTGGGGCTCCCTGATTGGGAGCATAGATATTAATAAGTGTTATGTCTTCTTGGTGTATGATTGCCTTTATCATTATGAAGTGTCCCTCAGTATCTTTCTTTACCTTTTTTATTTTGAAGTCTATTTTGTCTGATATTAGTACTGCTACTCCCACTTTTCTCTGAATGCCATTTGCTTGAAGTATCATTTTCCACTCTTTCACTTTGAGTCTATATTTGTCTTTGGAGCTGAGATGTGTCTCCTGGAGGCAGCATATGGCTGGCTTTTGTTTTCTGATCCATTCTGCAGCTCTGTGCCTTTTTATTGGTGAGTTTAGTCCATTTACATTTAGGGTGATTATTGAAATATGAGGTCTTCTTAGAGCCATTTTATCTTTTGCTTTCTGGTAGCTCGGTGTTTCCATCGCTTCCTTGTCCTTGTGCTTCTGTTTTCTTTATTTTGGTTGGCTTTTGTGGGTTTTCCCTCTGGTTCTTGTTTTATGTTATATGCAATGGTTCTATATTTTTGGCATGTGGTTACCATTATGAATATGTAAAGAATAGTTATATATATAAGGTTGTCCATTTTCTTCTTTGCGTGCCGTATCTCCATTCCCCTTTGTGAATTTGGATCTTTGAATCCTCTCTTTTTCAGTCATTGTTGTCTCAGTTTGTCCCTATGTATGCTGAACGTTCATTACTTTCTTGCTATAACAATTCTCTTATTATTTAAGCTTATAATGCCCTGTTCTTAGTAAGGATTGCACTACTCTGCTTCTATTTGCCTAATAGTCACTTTACTCCTAATTATGGTGGGTTTTTTGGTTTGTTTTTTGTTTTTTTTGTCATTTTGTTTTAGGTAAGCTGACCCTTTTCAGTATTTCCTGTAGTACAGGCCTCGTAGTGGAGAATTCCTTCAACTTTTGTATGTCTGGAAAGGTCTTAATTTCTCCTTCATATCTAAAGGAGAGCTTAGCTGGATACATTATTCTAGGCTGGTAGTTCTTTTCAGTTAATAGTTTAAATATTTGATTCCATTTCTTTGTGGCTTATAAGGTCTGTGCTGAGAAGTCCGAGGATCATCTAATGGGTTTACCTTTATAAGTTACCGTTTTTTTTCTTTCTGGCTGCCTTGAGAATTCTATCTTTGTCATTGATTTTTGATAATTTTAATACAATGTGTCTTGGTGAAGGCCTTTTTCGGTTGAGGTAATTGAGTGTTCTATTGACTTCTTGAATTCCAAGCTCCAGCTCATTCTTTAGATTTGGGAAATTCTCATCCATTATTTGTCTGAAAATGCTTCCAGTCCCTGCTCCTTATCCTCGCCTTTGGTAATGCCCATTATTCTTATGTTTCCTCTCCTGATGGTATCAGCTAGTTCTTGAATCTGTCTTTCATTATTTTTCATTCTTCGATTTCTCTCTTCTTCCTTCTGATTTATTTGTAGATTTCTGTCTTCGATATCTCTGATCCTTTCCTCCATTTGGTTGACTCTCTTTTGCAAGCTTATTTCATTTTTCAACTCTTGCAGTGTGTTCTTCATCTCCAGAAATTCTATTTGGTTCTTTTTGAGGGTCTCAATGTCTTTGCTCTGCTCATTTAGTTGTTTTTTTTTTTCAATTCCTGAAATTGTTGATTTCAGTTGTTTTGGATCTCATTGAGTTTTTTCAGAAGTACCATCCTGAATTCTCTGTCATTTAAGTCACATATTTCTATATCTGTAAGCTTATTTTCTGGAGACTTTTCTCTTTCATTATGAGATACTTTGTCACCTTAGTTGTTCATGGTGTTTAATGGACAATTTCTCCGCCTGGGTATTAATGGAAGTGTATTCTGCTGTTTTCCCAGAAAGAAGATTTATAATATAAAGGTCTGTCTTTAGCCTCTTGCAAAGAAGGCATTTTTCTTTTGATTTCCAGTAGGTGTCGCCTAAGTTTCTTGTATCCCTGCTTTATATAAAGTTTTTATAACACTTTTTAAATGTTCTTGTAGATATTTAATCATGCTCGCTTTCAGTTCCTGTCAGTGTCAGTGACAGTCTTGGCAGTGTCTGCCCAGATTCCCCTGAGGCTCCACGGTGATCGGTCTCGATGGTATTGGGCGAACGGCCCTCTGGGTTGGGTGTTGAGGCTGTGGCTCAGCCTCAGTTTTGCAACCGGGGCCGGCTAAAATCAATTGTTGTTCCTCTGTGGTCCTGTCCCACTTCTCTGCTTTCTGCTCTGATAACTGGGCCCTGCAGCTTTCCCAGGCAGGGCTGTTCGAGTAACTCGCCGCAGGAACTAGCTGTAGGAACTCACTGCTCCTTCTCCCCTCCCGCTGCTCCTTCTCCCCTCCCGCTCCTCCTTCGGGGAGCTCCAGCGGCTGCAAGAGGCAGCTTCTTTATTTCTCCTGGTCTACCACCTGACACCCGGGGGTCTGACTTGTGGTAGCTCTTATGCACAGATCCCATGCTCAGATGTGCTGATGTGCAATTCGGGTATTTTTTGTTGAGTTTTAGATGTTCAGCTTATTGTTGTTTCCAGGGGAGAGATCTGAGGACGTCTCTTACTCCTCCATGTTTCCTCTCCAGATTGATAGTGTCTTTTAAGAGCAGAAGTGCTTGATTTTCATGACTACTAATTTATCAATGTTTTTATTTTATTTTATCGACCATGCTTTTGGCGTTGTAACTAAAAAATCCTTGCCAAACTCTAGGTCATAAAGATTTACTCCTAGAAATTTTGTAGTTTTAGATTTTATATTTGAGTCTATGATGTATTTAGAGTTAAGTTTTGTAGAATAAGGTATATATCAAAGTGTTTTTTTTGTTTTATTTGTGCACAGAACTGTTATTAATTGTTTGGTAGATTTCAACAATGAGCCATCTGGTCCTGGAGATGTCTTTTAGGAAAGGTTTTTAACTATAAATTCAATTTCATTATATCGATATAGGTATATTAAGATCATATATTACTTTTAAATGAGATTTGGTAGTTTGTGTCCTTCAAGGAATTTGCTTATTTCCTATAAGTTGTCAAATTTATTCACATAAATATCTTCATAACCACTTATACTTTAACTATCTTTAGAATCAATAGTTTTGCCACCTCTGTCATACCTGATATTGAAAATTTATGTCTTATTTCTTTCTTTCTGATTAGTCTGGCTATGGGTTCATCAATTTCATAAATAGATATTTTTTAAAAAGAATCGTCTTTTATTTATGTTGTCTGTTTCTTTTTTCTGATTTCTATTTCATTGGTTTCTACTTTAAAGTTTCATATTTCTTTTTTTTTGGTATCTCACCCTTCCCTTCATATTTTAAGTTTACTTTGAGCTTTATTTACTCTTCTTATTCTCATTTTTAATGCAGAAACACAGACCATTGATTTGAGATATATTTTTTCTAACATAGGCATTTAAGTTTATAAATTTTCCTCTAAGTTCTATTTCTTTTGTATCTAACAAATTTTAATATCTGTTTTCCTTTTTATTCTACTCAAAGTGATTTTTAATTTTATTTTTGGTTTCTTTTCTACCCATGGGTTATTTAGAGCAAGGTATTGTATTTCCAAATATTTGGAACTTTTCTGGAAAGCTACTTGTTGATTTCTCTAGGGTCATACTCTAAAGATTTCCAGAACTGTCATCCTAAGAAGCTCTCTCATTTCTAGTATTCTTTCCTGTGTACTCTATTCATTCACTTTGGCTTCCATATACCTTCAATTCTTTCTCCTCAACTCAAGCAAGAGTAGATTCTTCCCACATTCCCACTCCCTGCACCATCTCTTTGTAACTTTCTTTAGGCAGTAAAATGGAGAAACAAATCTTGTTTGTTTTCTGTCTCCTAGGGATCAGTGTCCTTCATTGTCTCTGTCACATGTCTTGAGAGTCTTTTTTTTTTTCAAGTGTTTTATCCAATTTTTAAATTGTTTAATTTGGCTGGATAAATTCATTCTGTATTACTCTATCTTGACCAGAAGTGAAAGTACTTCTCTTTGCATATCTTTGAATATTTAGAAGGTATCTCAAGCATATGTTGTTCAGAACTGATCCCTTGTTATTTTTCTCTTCTACTCCTCTTCTACCCAGTTTTCCATCATATTTTTGTAGATATTACATTTAGATGTTTGATCCATTTTGAATTAGCTTTGATATGATATAAGGTAAGGGTACAACTTCATTCATTTGCATTCTATGCCTTATTTTTATTCATAGAAAAAATTTTTAACATTCTGTTGGACAATGTACCTTTTATTGTCCATCTATCATTAGAAATTTAACACTGTAAAGATGGAATTTTTTGTTTTGTTTTGTGTGTTTACTGCTAAAGTTCTCACCTGTAATATGGTTTTGGCTACATAGTAAGTGCTCATTAAATATTTATTGAATACATTATGTTAATACCAAATGCTTTATGAAATAGGTAGCTATGGATTATAATAGGTACCTAGCTATTGGATTAATGATATACCGAGTAGTAAGAAGTAAAGAGAACTCTAATAATACATAAATATCAGATATAAGAAGCAGTTTCTAAGTCTAGGGCTGAGATAATGCACCTGTGGAAGATGTGCCTAGACTCTTTTGGATAAGGTAATGCTTTGGTTCACTGAGCAGCAGAGAAGTCGCCATAGTACCCAACTGGCTGAACTTGCCAGAAGTCTGCCTTTGATTTTGCTGGGGAAAGCCGTTCACAAGAGGTACTTTAACCAGAAGACTCTGCTCCAAATTTTCTAAGGGTGATCCAGTGAGGAGCTCCTGGCTGCTGAGTGCTGCTAGTCACCAGGCACTGTAGGTCCTGGACACTGGAGAAGCTATGAGAACTGTAGGAACCTAGTCTTTAATTAAGGAACATCTGCTGTGGGGTCCTGCTAATTGAGCACACTAGAGTCAAGAAGCAAACGTCTCTTTTTCTCCAATGTCTTTCCAGAATCAGTGCTACTTGGTAAAGGGAAAATAATATTCAAAAGACTCATAACCATTTTCACAAAGAAGTCTAACAGGTTGAGTTTTGAATCGAGAGGTAATAAATTGTTAAGTGGCATATCTTCTGTGAAAATTGTGTATAAAGACAAGAGGTTTCGTGATTTTATGGTTTTGTGAGTTTGTTTTAAAGATTATATTGTTAAAGAGTCAGCCAAATTAACCGTCTAATATTGGGAAGGAAATGCCTGAAAGGGAAACAACTGAGTACATTCTTTGGCTATATGGCTATGTTGATCTAGAGAGTGAATTTGTTCAGTCAGGACCCCTAAAAGAGATTAGTGAGTTTCTACTTAAAATTTTGACTCTTCAAATATCTTACTTTGACCTGTTTTACCTGATTGACCAAAGAATCGTATAGATAATTAAGTTTTGACATAAGTTTCTGAATCTGTAGGTTTTGTTCTTCAAGTTATATGTGTTAAGTCTTGAGATTTTTCCTCCAGTGTTGTTCTTTATATATAAAAGAACATACTATACATATGCTTTTTTTCTTTCTTCTTTATTTTTACATAATCTGTCTTTAAAATTAATAGACTTTATATTTTAGAACAGCTTTTGAGTCACAGTAAAATTAAATGGAAAGTACAGAGTTCCCACATAGCCCCTACCAAGACCCTTACATAGCAATATAATTCTAATATAGAAAGGAATAAAGAATAAAATAAAATTCATAAAATTAAAGTTAAATATAATCCTCAAGACATTACAACACTTGCCAAAATATTAAAATAATATTAACTAGCAACTTGCAACTTTTATATAAGCATAAAAATGCAATTCTAATACGCTACGATTGAGATGGAGGTTATAAAGTGGGGTTGGCAGTATAGCAAAATGATGAAAAGCCAGGATTTGATGTCAGAAAGATCTGAGGTTCTATCTGGGTATTTCTAATTTCGAACAGTGCACCCTTAAGTAAGTTATTTATATACTTGTTGCATCAGTTATGCCTGCTTTTGTCTATATAAAATGGAAATAGTAATACTACTTATTGCACAGATACATTATAAAAAATAACAGTATAACTAAAGATCTTAACACAGTAACTGACATAATCATGCAGAATCATTTAATGGTAGTATTATTGTTCTTATAGATACTAAACTAATGTAGTCTATCCTACATTAGACTGGCAGTGGTTGAAACCATTTCTCAGTGTCATATGCTGCTAACACAGCTGAAAATACTAAAATTGGAGGGTGTGAAAATTTCAGGAAATTGGATTTCTAAACAAGTTTCATGAAAGGGAAAACCCTAGTCTGAAACATATAGTCACAATGCCCTTAGGCTAATTTGATTCTCTTGCATTTATTCCCAAGAGTAAAAGAGGGCAGGCAAATCATCACAAACATAACATGCCTAACAGCCATAGGCCAAGCCCCAGTCAATCATGTTCAGTAACCATTGTTCCCTCCAGTTGGATGGTAAGTAGAAGACACTGGGTATGTTGGGTGGTAATGAGAGATGAGCTTGGAAAAATACAGGAGCCAGTTGATAGAAGGCCTTGGTCTTGATAGATGTACATAGAAAGATTCTATTTCCTAACCAGATGTATGTCGCATATGGAAATGGTTATGTCTCTCTAAGAGAGGTTCATGTTCAACACTCCATCCTGTGACATTAGGAATAATTTTTTTTCAATATGAATTTAGAGATGCAAATGGATCACAGTGTTTCTGCAATTAGTATAGAATATCTCACCATTTTAGACATTCTTAATAAAGACCCTGAAGTACTGACCTTTTTTTGGTTCTACATTTATTTGAATCATCACACGGATAAAAATAAAAGACCGAATAGCAGTATCAACAAAACTTTTAGCATTTATTAACTCAAGAGATTCCAAATAGTATCATATTTCAGGCCATATTTCAGAATTTTTAATTCTATACCAAAAAATCAGTTTGCAAAGGGAACACTAGGAATATAACAACAAATGTAGGGTTTAAGAATCCAGTCAATGATATTAAAATGACAGTAATAATCAAGAATTAAATATTTCCAAGATCATGTCTGTAATAGAAGAAATCAAACTTATTTTCATCTTATATCTATAGAACTCTGTTATGGTGACAATACATAGTTATATTTGAACAGTTGTCAGATGCCCTTTAATTTCTCAAAATTTAGAACACGAATAAATAATATTTGTATGATCATAATTATAATTTCCAAGCAGATGCTTTGCCATTATTTTCAAAAGATGATGACTTCAGTAGTCAGAGAATAGGTTAGTTGAATAGAAAGGTTAGCAACAGTACATCTGGTGGTTCATCTTTCCTGGAGACTTTACACTTGTTCTTAGTACTCATCTGTCAGATTCAGATTTATTGCAAGTAGGATTCCAGCAGAAAGCAGGTGCTGTTTTTCGTATTCTTATGTAATATTTTATGTCTTTGGGAAGGAAGATAATATAACATGGCATTTGGTTGAAATGTATGCAGGACATGTTTCTGAGAGCTGTGTAGCTCCTTGTACTGGGTGCCTGTTCCTATGGCACCTTATCTTCAGGGAACACACTTAATACTTACTCTTACTTCATTTTCCCCCATGTTTATTGGGGTATAATTGACAAACAAAATTGCATATAGTTAAAGTGTACAACATGATGATTTAACATACTTGTTTTCATTTTTAAAAAATACCTTGTTAGCCAATTTGGTTTCAGCCAACTTTGAGCTAATCTAAATTATTTTCTTACCTATGTAACTCTGAGATTTTGAAGACTACATTTTAAGTAGATTTTTAGTTTAACTGATTAATTTCTCAGTAAGCTTGTTATACTGCACTGCTATTATTTTGTAAATTCCATGACAGCGTAGATCTAGACTTGGCATTCAGTACCATTTATAACAAATACTGTGTATTTATGAATTGATTAAATAGCTTTATTGACCTGATTATTGAGATTTGTGAAGTCTGTATTATTACATAATCTACATTCAGAACATATTTAAGTATATAATATATAACATAGATATAGGCCTGGAGATGTAATTATGACATACTTTCTCGCACTCTATATTTCCCATTAAAAACAATATCACACAATTTTCAAAAATCTCTATAAACTAGCAAATTTCTTTTTATAGTTATGATTTGAAATTATGATTTAGAAAGTTCAATTACAATATTTCTTTCATATTTTATAGAAAAATGGAAAATAATTTTTATTGTGAATGTAGTACAGTCAACATATGATATAAGATTATATTTTATTGCTAACTTAATTTTCCAATTAGCAGAATTCTTTCTAGAATTTTGTTTTTTTTCTCATCCACAATTGTAAGTGATCACATGTTTTATGGAATAGCATTTTGTTTAGATTCTGAACTAATACTACTGAAATTTTTTTCACTGCTATTAGGAAATATAGAGATACTCTTAAAAGAAATCAGGCAAGTGCATTTCTTTCAATATTACTTGATGTTAATTTTTCTTTATTCATTTTTCAATTAATCTTATTGCATCCATCAGATATTTTATGTGGTTTCTATTTATAGCAAAATATTAAAAGAAGTCTCAAATTCAGCATAGCTAGCTGATCAGTTAAGTTTGTTAACATTTTCTAGGCTTATTAAAAAAAACCTTGGCTAACAACTCAGAAAGTTGAACTTTTTCCATGCTGTTTGATGACAAGAAATAAATATTTGGGGAGGAGATTAAATTTGATTATGTCTTGGGTCTCTGTCAGCTCTAAAATTTCCATGGTAATCTGTTTTTTGTCATTTCTCTTCAATATGCTAAATACAATTTTTTAAGAAAAGTAATCTTTTAAGATATTTGGTTATGGGAAAAGAATTTTAGCCAGTAAAAGACTATTATGCTATGTGCTAATAAAAAAAAGACAAGAGATAGACAACAACTTTTTATTGTCTTAAAATCTATTCATTAATCACTGTAGCAAAAAATGATAATTCCAAATGATCAAAATGAAAAATTAAACCACTGGTCCTCTTGCTGTACCTAACAAATAGTGATCAAAAATCTATTTTAATAAACAAGGGTAAAGGAGTAATAGTTTCATATTTTGCTACACAATTTCTTTTTTTTTCTCCATTTAAATAAAACCATTCTAATACACTTGAGGTACCCATCTGTCAGAGTAGGAATAAGAACTTGATAAAATAAAAAATAACAAATAAAGTGTGATTTTCATATTCAAATCTGGATTATAAGACTGGACAAGAGAGTTTCAAGCTAGGGTACCATCTAAAGAAATTTCTCACCTAATTTTTATATCTCTCTATCTGTAAGTAAAGAGACTTCTGTCTATCATTAAGTTATGATTGAAAGAGGATTTGATACAAGGCAATAGGCTGATCTGTGAGATTGTAAAAAGGAAAAGTAGGGGAGAAAAAGGCCTGAGAGCAAAGTGATCAGATATATGCTCCATCTAAAATGGAAGAATAGTATTAGACAAATGTTGGTGATGCAAAAGATAGAGTCGAATACTTGTGCACCTTCTCAATCTTAAGAACTCCAAAAAGATATAATCTCAGAGCCAGCCCCTATATCAACTTGGATATGAGGTTACCAAATTAATGGTATATTGTTTATGGCAGAGGGAGACCTTGAGGTTTAGCAGTCCCCTGCCTCCTTTAGGTTCATAGGTTTTAGACAAGAAGTAGACATTTTGGCTAAGACAATTCCAAGTGAGGATGGGATGGTGGTGGTGAGGTAGCTCTGTGCCTGCAGCTGCGGAGTCAACCATGTGGGCTGGGACAGATGAAAGTCACAGGATTCTGAAGAAGACCACCTGGCTTGCTTTAGCAAAGAACATAACTAGATAAGAGTTACAGCAGCTACAGATTCAGTTGCAAGGAGCAACTCAGGTGGACCAGGAAAAGCAGGAGATGGGGAGGTAGAGGATGAATAAATGTCTTTCGCTCCCTACTTCCACCTCCCATATAGGAGAGGCAAACAGGGAGTGAAGGAAGCTTTGCAAGAGACTGAGCAACTGAACGTTTATTTGGGCTAAATTTAAAATGTAAGATTTAAAGTCCCCCTCCCTCACCCATGATAGATTATGGATAGGAACTTTTGAAGATGAGCAAATCAACCACAAATAATAAATATTTTTATCCTTGAATTATTTTTTGAGGTTCATACAAGTGCTTCACAGGATAAGATAAACATACAGGTTTTATTCAAAGATATGCTCTTGTAGTTTCGACACATTTGCCACAAATATTATCTGCATATGCCCTCAGATACTGCTTTACTATTTTCAGGAAAACTATTTTCTTGGTACAACCAGGCTCTAGAATTTTAAATCATTCTTATTCTTAGCAAGGTCCAAATATATGTTTTGAATTCAGAATATTTTCATAAAAGCCTTACTACTTGTCTATTTACATGCACAGCTCTCACTGCTATCTTTTTGAGATGCATCTGCGTATGTACATTCATTGTGATCTCAGAGGTTGACAGCAGATTTTTCTCTGAATGGATATTGCAACCTGGCTTTCAGCTATATTCCTTTTTTGAACACTATACAGGGACATGTTTTACCCCACTACACATATACATACACATGTACATACACATAATTTATTCTTAAATTTGTAAATTATTTTACACCATAATTATATTTTAGAGATAAATTATGTGAACATTATAAGAAAAAGCATCATGTAATTTTAAAACTCTAAGCCTAATCCAAAAATATTGGATTTATACCAAAAAGTTATGAAAATAATTTTAATTCAAAAATATCCAATTTTCTATATAATAGATTTTTTTTCAAAAAATTATAAGAGAAAAATTCAGATTTTGGCTCTTGAATCCATTTGAAATATAGTTTTGATAGCTTCCTTGATTCTACTATGACAATATGTTGTAGGCTCAACTTGGGTTTTTCCTGATTCAGACTTGGCATTACAGTTTTCCAATGATACTAATTCCTGTGAGTGGGAAATGGTAAATGGATGGTCTTTTCTTTAGTTGGAGCTACAAAACATGCATATTTTAACAGAAATATATCATGATTTCTGACTGTTACTTCCAATTCAAAGAAAGGACCAGAGAGATGTTATTAAACTCATCTCTCTTACATATATATATTATATATATATATATATATATAATATATATATATAAAATATATTTCTTTTCCTATTCTCAATAATATTAACACAATTACTCATGTAATTTATCCCACAACACCGCATACACACACACACACACACACACACACACACAAACTCAGAATAAAACTAACATTACTATCATAAAAAATAAACTGTAAGGAAGAGTGTTTTTGAAGTTCTTTTTTCTTTCTAGGATATATTTACAGTCAAATTTCTGTGTTTTAAAGTCATTTTGTCTCTTAGAAACATGACAGGGTGGGAGACATCCCAAGATCTCTCCCCTTGAAACAACAATAAGCTGAACATCTAAAGCTCAACAGAAACACCCGAACTGCACACCAGAACATCTGAGTATGGGATCTTGCATAAGAGCTGCCACAGGTCAGAACCTCAGGTTTTGGGCGGTGTACTGGGAAAATAAAGAAGCTGCCTCTCACAGCTGCTGGAGCTCCTTGTAGGAGGAGGGGGAGTGGAGAAGGAGCGGCGAATTCCCTGAACAGCTGTGCCTGGGAGTGTTGTGAGTTCCACACAGCTGGCAGGGTCCAGTCATCAGGGCAGAAGGCAGAGAAGTGAGACAGCAGAAAAACAACAGTTGACTTTTACTGGCCACGGTTGCAAAACCAAGGCTGAGCAGCAGCCCCCACCCCGCAACCCAGAGGGCCCCTCCTTGCCATACCCTCCGAGACCGATCACCACGGAGCCCCAAGGGAATCTGAGCAAATGCTGCCAAGACTGTTGCTGACACTGACAGGGACTGAAACTGAGGGTAGCGAGCGTGATTAAATATCTATCAAAAAATAAAAAAGCACTTTTAAAGCTTTATGTAAAGCAGGGACCCAGAGGCTTAGGTGCCACCTACTGGAAACCAAAAGAAAAGCACCTTAATTGCAGCAGGCTAAAGACAAACCTTTATATAATAAATCTTCTTTCTGAAAAAAAAAAGCTCAATAAACTTCCATTAATGCCCAGGCAGAAAAATAGCCCATTAAACACCATGAACAACTAAGGCGACAAGAAAGAAAGAGAAAAATCTTCAGAAAAAAAAGCTTACAGACATAGAAATATGCGACTTAAATGATAGAGTTCAGGGTTGTACTTCTAAAAAAACTCAGTGAGTTCTGAAATGAGTCATATCAACAATTTCAGAAATTGTAGGCATTGCAATTCTGACATTGCAGAAATACAAAGGATGATACAAGAATACTATGAAAAATATATAACAGCAAATTTAATAACCTAGAAGAAATGGATCAGTACTTAGAAAAATACAACCTTCCTAGACTGAATCAAGAAGAACTGGAAAATCTAAATAGACCAATCAGCAGTATGGAAATTGAAACAATCATCAAAAACCTACCAAAAAGTAAAAGTCCAGGACCAGATGGCTTCACCAGTGAATTTTACAAACATTCAAAGAAGATTTAATACCTATTCTCCTCAAATTCTTCCAAAAAATCAAAGAGGAAGCAATACTTCCCAACTCATTTTATGAGGCCAATATTACTCTATCAAAAGCTGGTAAAGATAACACAAAAAAAGAAAAATATAGACCAATATCTGTCATGATCACAAATGCAAAAATCTTAAATAAGATACTAACGAACTGAATACAGCAACATATTAAAAAGATTATACACTACGATCAAATGGGCTTTATCCCAGAGGCACAGGGATGGTTCAACATGCGCAAATCGATTAATGTGATACACCACATAAACAAATTAAAAAATAAAAATCAGATGATCATATCAATAGATGCAGAAAAAGCCTTCGACAAGATACAGCAACCATTTATGATTAAAACACTTAACAAAATCAGTATAGAAAGAAAGTACTTTAATATAATAAAGGCCATCTATTAAATGACTTTAATATAATAAAGGCCATCTATTAAAGGACATTATACTTAATGGTGAAAAACTAAAAACCTTCCCTCTAAGATCAGGATGAAGGCAAGGCTGTCCTCTGTCGCCACTGTTATTCAATATAACATTGGAGATCCTAGAGAGTGCAATCAGACAAGAGAAAGATAAAAAAGGCATCCAAATAGGAAATGAAGAAGTCAAACTGTCACTATTTGTGGATGACATGATTCTCTATATAGAAAACTCTAAAGACTCCACAAAAACACTACTAGAAACAATAAGCAAATACACCAAAGTTTCTGGATACAAAATTAACATTAAAAAATCCATAGCATTCCTATTCTCTAATAATGAAGTGGAAAAAGAAATGGAAAAGAAATTCCTTTTGCAATTACAGCAAAAAGAATAAAATACCTAGGAATAAATTTAGCAAAACATGTGAAGGACCTATATAATGAAAACTATAAGACCGTATTAAAAGAAATCGAAGAAGATGCAAAGAAATGGAAAGATATTCTCTGTTCCTGGATTGGAAGAATCACCACAGTTAAAATGACCCCATTACCTAAAGCATTATACAGATTTAATGCAATCCCCATCAAAATCTCATCGACTTTTTTTAAAGAAATAGAACAAAAAATCATCAGGTTTGTATGGAAGCACAAAAGACCCCGAATTGCCAAAGCCATCCTGAGAAAAAAGAATGAGGCTGGAGGCATCACTCTGCCCGACTTCAAATTATACTTCAAAGTGACAATAATCAAAATGGCATAGTATTGACAGTAAAACAGACACATGGACCAGTGGAACAGAATCGAGAGTCCAGAAGTAAACCCATATTTATATGGGCAAATAATTTTCTACAAAAAAACAAAAACATACAGTGGAGAAAGGAAAGCCTCTTCATAAATGGTGCCAGAAAAACTGGAAAACCACCTGCAAAAGAATGAAACTAGAGTGTTGTCTATCACCACACACCAAAATTAACTCTAAATAGATTAAGGATCTGAATATAAGACCTGAAAAAATAAAATACATAGAAGAAAACATAGGAGCTAAACTCAAGGATCTTGGACTTAAAGAGGATTTTACGAATTTGACCTCAAACATAAGGGAAGAAAAGCTAAAATAAATGAATGGGATTACACCAAACTATAAAGCTTCTGCTCAGCAAAAGAAATCGTCATCAAGGTAAAGAGAAAATCATCCAAATGGGAAAGTATATTTGCAAGCAACGCCTCTGATGAGGGCCTAATATCTAAAATATACAAAGAACTCAAACAACTCAATAACAACAAAAACACAAACCATCCAATCAAAAAATGGGCAGAGTGCCTGAACGGACACTCCTCCCTAGAAGACATACAAATGGCCAACAAATATTTGAGTAGATGCTCAACATCGCTAGCTGTTAGGGAAATGCAAATCAAAGCCACAATGAGATACCATCTCACACCTGTTAGATTAGCTATAATCAACAGAACAGTAATAACAAATATTGGAGAGGATGCAGAGAAAAAGGAACCTTCATACACTGCTGGTGGGACTGCAAATTGATACAGCCATTATGGAAAACAGTATGGAGGTTCCTCAAAAAACTAAATTGATCTACCATGATCCAGCAATCCCTCTATTGAATATTTACCCCAAAGACTTGAAAACCCATATCGAAAAAGATATTTGCATACTGATGTTCGTAGCAGCATTATTCACAGTGACCAGGACATGGAAGCAACTGAAGTGTCCTTTGATAGATGATTAGCTAAAGAAGCTATGGTACGTATATACAATGGACTATTACTCAGCTATAAGAAGAGATGAAATACTGCCATTTGCGACATGAATGAACCTCGAGATAATCATGCTAAGCGAAATAAGCCAGACTGAAAAAGTTGAAAATCACATGATATCACTTATATGTGGGATATAAACCTAAAAGCATCAAATGAACAGGACAAACAAACAGAGACTCATGGGCGTGGACTATAGGCTAGTGGTTACCAGAGTGTAGAGGTGGGGGTAGCGGGGAGGTAGACAGGATAGAGAAGGTCAAATATGTGGTAATAGAAAGAAATCTAACTATGGGAGATGAAGACACAGTGTAAATATATATATGCCTTATTGTTAAAGTGTACAGAAGAAACATTAGATTTTGTAAACCAATGTCACCATGAAAAAAAAAAAAAGAATAAAGTCATTTTGTGATTATGCCACAAATTTGATGTGGCATTTGGTTCATTTCTTTCATTTTGCTTTTAATATTTATGAATAACTTATAAAAGCCTAATTTTGTTTTGTATATGTTTAAGATTCCAAATCAAATCTACATACATATTATAAGCAGGGAATTATAGCTTCTGTTCAGTCCCTGTTTTGTTTCTCCACATATACTACCCTCTTCCAGCCTACTCTTCTTATTTTAATGGCTTTTCTACCCATCTGTTAAAAAATATAATTTGGAGTAATTTCAGTTTATGAAATATTAGCAGTAATAGCACAAAGAACTGCATACCACACATCCTGAGAGCCCCATTCATGTTTTGTCAGTAGCCCTGTGAATCAGTCCTGGATCTTGCAATGTACCAAACAGTTTTACTGTTATTCTAGTCTCCTAGTTCTTCATCTTTCCTTGACTTTCATAACCTTGACATTTTTGAAGATATAAGCCAGTTATTTTGTGGAATATCCCTCAATTTATATTTGTCTGATATTTCCTCATGTGTAGCTTCAGGTTATCTATTTTAGGCCAGGGGCTGGATAGAATTTAATACTGTATTCTTCTTACTGCATCCTGGCAGGTAGTGTAGAATGTAGATTTGATTTAAAAGTGTTTCCCAAATTTTGACATGATAAAGTAACTTTGTTCATTTGTTATTTTTCTTCATTGTTATTAATAAATAATTTGTGAGTAGATAGTTTGAAATTAAATAAATGTTTCATTGAATTACTTTTGAAATTTTATTGAATAAACTTATTGAATTTATTTATTTATTAATTTTATTGGAGATTCTGAAATAATTATTACTGTGATGGTTGCCAAATGATGATTATCTAATTCCACCACTCCTTCTACATATATTTTTTGGTGTTCTGCTATATGGATAAGGTTTGTTTCTCCTTTTTTACTCTCTTTCATATTTACTAGTTGTTTCATCTGTGTGAACACGATGAAACATAGCTTCTTTAGCCAATCATCATATTGTATTTATTAAGTTATAATACATTGTTATCTTTTTATATATTATTTCTATCTAATCTATCATCTATCTACTTACCTACCTACCCACCTATCATCTATCTACCCATTTTAAGTATACATTTAAATGAAGTAAGTTTGTAAGTTTGTTATACAGTTTGATGATCAACTTTTTCCAGACTTTCCTGGCTTTTGTATTGTTTTGGTATTTTCCATTACCCTTTGTGCACTTCTTTAATTTGGACATTTATTACAAGGAATTGGCTCACTGATTTGGAGGCTGAGAAGTCCCATGATCTACTATCTGCAAGCTGGAGACACGGGAAAGTGAGTGTAATAGTTTGAAGGTCTGAGATCCAGAGAACCAATGGTATAGATTTTGGTCCAGGTTTGATAGTTTGAGAACCAGGAACACCAAGGATAGGAGGAGAACAATGTCCCAGCTAAAGTAATCAGGCATAAAGTAAATTCAACCTTTCCCCTCGTTCTTGTTTTCTTCTGGCTCTCAGTGCATTGGACAATGCCAATCTACATTGGGGAGAGTTAACTGCTTTACTCAGTCCACCAATTCAAATATTCATCTCTTCTGGAAACATGCTCACGGATACACTCAGAAATAATGTTTTAACCAGATATATGACCAACGAAAGGCCCAGTCAGGTTGACACATAAAATTAATTCCCACAGGGTACCTATTCAAAATTGCCTCACAGGATGTCATACATAAATTTACATTTTCTGAAAAAGTAAATATAACATAAAGTAAATATAGTGTAAATAGGTCATTATTTCAAGGCTGGATATTAATATTTTGAACAGGCTAGCTGGTGGATAAATACTAATGCAAACATTACAATCTTATTATCTTTACTATTTCATGTTTTGGATAAAGAAAATATGTCAACACCTTAGAAAGCAGGTAAATATGACTGTGTTTATGACGGTGTTTTCTGTTTTTACTTTATAAGTATAAAGGTCTCAAACTTTATTGAACGAAACGAGATAGAAGTCAAAATAGTAACACCAGTGAGAAATGGATATTTCAGGTTGCAATTAGATAACATGTACTAAAGATCTTATCTTTGATAAAATTCATATGAATAATAGACATGATTTTACAAATTTAAAGAATTTTTGTTTCCATTATTAATGGAATTGCAATAAATTATTAATGATTACATAATATTTACTATGTGAAAAATATTATTCTAAATTTTTAAAGTATATTCAATCCTTTATTTTTGACAACAGCTTTATAAATACTAATATTTTTTTCCGTTTAAACATAAAAAAATCAAAGCTGAGAAAAGTGGAATAACTCGCCGAGGTCACACTGCTATTAAGTGGGAGAAGCAGGATTTAACCTGGCAGTCTGGCCCACAAAGCTGTCCTTTTACACTGTTTACTACAAAGTTCTACAAATTATAAATCAATAAATTATGTTCAACAGATACCATTGCATTTTTCATCTTATTATAGAACAATGTGACATTTTATTTGAAAAGTTTATCCGTGCAATAACTCAGAAAATACATTTTTAAAAAGTAAGAAAACTTTAGTGCAATATGGGATTTTATTTTTCTGGTTGAAGATCAAATATTATTTTACAATTTTATCTTATGTTTCATGAATTTAATATGCTTTCTAAGTGGCAAGAAATTTTGACTCACTTTTATATTATCTTTGTAAATGTCCCTGTTATCTTTTGTATCTTAATGAGAAAATATACCTGTTCAACTCAAAAAAGGACACAATGACTATGGATAAGCAAAAAGAAGGTAGGTAAAGTGATGACTGCAGCCTGGCACAGATTTATCTCTTCTGTTAGCATACTGAACATTTGTATTATCTGTATTGAAGATTGAGATGGTTAAATACTTGACCAAATAGTATTTTTTAAGAAAAAGTATTAACATGAATGGTAAAATCTACCTATACTGACAAAACTTTTGAATAGCTGCTTAGCTATTAATTTTGTCTAATGAGAAACAAAAGAGGATGTAGCTTTAATTCTCAAAAATTAGTTTTAAAATTGCCACCTATGCTAGAAGCTGTGGTATTTAAAAATAAAATTTTGAGGCAAAAAATTAAAAGTATGTGACACAGCATGTTATGTATTTTCATTTTGAATGAAGATATGTTTTGAGGCCATCAAGGCAAGAGTGCAAGTAACATAAAAACATCTTGTAGCTATTTAAAATTGTTTTGGATCTTGCATGCTCAAAGCCGAGGAAGAAAAGGTGAAGGACATTTATAAGTATATGCCCTAAAGGAAGAATAAAAGTTAATTAAGCACTTCCAGTTAAAATAACATTGTAATTTTTAAAATTCTAAAACTTATTCCCATTGCAATTATCTTTTAATATTAAAAAGAAGATAGGACCATGTTTCAAACAATCTAAGCATCCCTGTAGACAAGGAATAAAAGATAACCTGTGGCAGGAATCAAAAAATGCCTGGCTCTGAACATAACTGGGCAGTGGTTGTCAAGATGGTCTTCCTATGTGGTAACAGGGATGAAAGCTCTTCTATTATGATGAGAGGCAAAAGCCAGACTCAGGACTTGAAACCATGATGTATGAGCTCCCCTACTCAGATTAGGAGGCTAACATAAACTGCAACCACTACTGAGTGCAGGGACCCTCATTGATCTAGTTCTAGGAATGGCATGAGGAAACAAAGAGATACATGACTGTATAATAGGACCTGTGCAAAGCCACACCCTAGCTCCTGAATGGACTTGCTTTGTTTCTGTGGATGAACAGCCTCAAGGTACAAATATTAGATGTGGATCTGAACTCAGGACCATGATAGGCCAACTGAAGAACTGTGAAACCACCAAATTGGAAAGTGTGTGCATAGGGAGAGGAGGAGGAAACATACATATGTGTACACCTGCATACATTGAAATAAAAGCATGCTACTGGAAGAAGTAACCTTTCAAATGGAAATTGCAGAATATGTGGAAGAATATTGATTTCATGAAGGATAGACAATAAATGGAAGAACATGCTTTTGAAGGAAATTTGAATGTTATAATATTCTGAGAAGTATATATCAAAATATGTTTAAAATGTTCAAAGAAAATAAATTTAGAAATTAGTAAAGAAAAGTAGAGGGGAATAAATTAAGAGCAGCAAGAAAATAATAAACATACAAAAACTTTAATAAAATAATTGCTTTTCTGTATTTAATTGAAGAGAAGTATTTAACAGGAAGATAATATTGAGGTATTGACATAAGAATCCATACTGAAAATGTAGAAATTAAGAGTTTGCTAAAATATAAAGTAAGTGCTGCAGTATCAATATCAGATGGAGTAGAACTTAAAGCAAAAATCATTGAGGCTAAAAGGAGATACTGTATAGTGGGAAAAATAATAAATAACCCAAAATGTAATATTTATGACCAAAAATTATATAGTTGTTAAATATGTAGAAAGACAGAAAGACATAATCTAACCAAATCCAGACTCATATTGGGAGATTTAATATATGTCCTTTAGAAATTCATTAATCAAAAAATTAAAAAAGAAATAATTTTCAGTGACATAAAATAGCACATTGACAAGTTTGATCTAATAAATATATGGAAACTTGTCCTGTCCACTGAAATATAGACTATACATACATGGAATTTTTTAAACAATTAACTGCATACTAATTCATAGAGAAATTTTAATATTTGAGAGAATCAATGTAATACAGATTGTATTTTCTGATCAATATTGCAATTAGATATCAATAATAAAATGATGGTTAAAAATTTAGACTAAGTGCATTTGGAAAACAAAAGGCACATCTTTACGTAGCATATAATTAAACAAATAATGGAAAACAGCTTTTCTTTCTTAGAAAGATGTGTCTGCAGTCTTTAAAGACTTTGAAACACAAGGTAAAATTAATGAAGAAAATCCATAATCATTCCTTAGTTTCTAAATATTAATTATAAAGATAATATTTTAAATCATAAAATGCAAAAAAGAATCAGTTTATCATCATACTTCTGTGACTCTGGAAGCTATATGGGGATAGATTAATATCTGCAGACTACTGTTAGGAAATATTTATCATAAAAAATTCTATACTAAGACAAAGTAAGCTAACACTTATATTGTGCTTAATATGATAAGTTTCATTTTCTGTGCCATATATCAATCTTTGAGATACATTAATTTATTATCCTCAATTTATATATGAAGAAACTAAGTCACACTCAAAAGTGTCTCACAGATAGAAAGCAGCAGAATCTGGTTCCAGATTCACCATTAAACATATTGGCTTCTTTATTTGAAAATCGCTTATAGAGTAAAAGAAAAATGTGTACAAATTAATAGAAAACACCATGTTATCTATGAAAAATACTTGAAAGACATTATAAACTAATGTAAACTTATTAGTCAATAATAAACATTGACTCATGTATAGTTAAATTTAAATGTATGATAATGTGGCTAAGATACTTGTAAGGATAGTTAAATTTTTTGAAACAGAAGAGGCACACTGTAAATCTAAATCTCAAGAGCTTAGAATGAAAAATTATCACAGTAAAAATCATAAGATTTACTATTTGAGAGGGGAATAAGGGGAAAGTACGGAAATAAAAATACTCTAAAGGTTTGTTAGTAGTGAGTTTGGAAAGAAATAGGTAAAATAACTGAAATGGCATTTTAATTTTTTCCTATAACAGAAAAATTAATTTAAAATATGATTACGAGAAGTAGAAAAGTAACATGCTATGGCCTGAATGTCTTCTCCACCTTTCCGAATTCATATGTTGACACCCTAACCCCCAAAGTGATAGTATTGGGAGATGGGTCCTATGGGGGTTAGATGAGATGATGGTGGTTAGGTCCTCAGGATGACATTAGAATCCTTATAAGAAGAGATTCCAGAAATCTTTCTTCTCTCTCTACCACATGAGGACACAGCCAGAAGGCTGGTGTCTATAGGCCAGGAAGAAAGCTCCCACCAGCAACAGAGTTGGCCAGCATTTTAATCTGGGACTTTAAGCCTTGAGAATTGTGGGAAAATAAATTTCTATTGTTAAAGCCATTCAGACTATGATATTTTGTTATGGTTGCCTGAGCAGACTAATAGATAACCATTCACATAAATAAAAAGCATAGTAGAAATTTCCAAATTAACAAGAGAAAAAAAGCAATAAAAATTAATTAAGCCATAAAATGTTAAGAAAAGCAAAAAAATCAGTAGGCATTGGTAAAAGTAGTAAGCAAATTATTTGAAGGATATTCTAAACAAATGTTAACTCACTAGTTATATTAATTAAAAAATGGAAGCCATAATATAATAAATTACCCAGCATGATTGCAATAAATAGAGATTGATTTTACTTTTACAAGACTGTACATTACATCCCATGACTTGTTTTTTTTATAGTAGGAAGTTTGTACCCTTTCACTACCTTCAACTATTTTGATTATCAATTTGATTTTTAAGAGACCAGTGATGTAATTGTTATGACACACACCTAAATCAAAGTGAAAACAATAGTTTCCAAATAAAGGAATGGGTAAATTATACCAGGAAAATGCAAACAAAAAAAAATCTGAAGATTACAGATTAATGACAAAGAGAAATTTGACATTAAAAGTACTGAGGAAGAACATAGAGATTGTTATTTCGTATTAAAAGATACACTCACAGAAGAGTTGTTAGTCATAGACCATTGTGGTTGAAACAATGTAGCGATCAAATGTACATAGCAAAATTCAAGGATAAATTAAGCACAGTTATAAACATTTATATATATATGCTCAAAATTAGAAGAGATAACAATAATCAAGAACATAAGATCTTGAAAATATAATAATTGAGCTTATATGTTTGTATATGTATGGTTGTGTATGTGTGTATACGTTTATCTAAATCATTGCTGTTGGATATAAGATTTTACTCTAGTTACAAGCTACATTAGCCTATTACTGTTTAATGGATACTGGCAGAAGACATGAGAATCTTGGATGAGGGAAAAAGGATTTTTTTTCTGGTATGACAGCAAACAATATGAGCATGAAATATCATTTCCCTTTACCTTCCAAGTCCTAATGGGGGTGAAGTAGATTGCTCAGGTGCATGCCTGCCCTTTCAGTGGATTGTATTATAAAACAGGAAGACAGTTTGGGGAATCCACCACTTCTATAATGAGGGGCAAATAAAGCTGTTCTTTGTCTCAGAGGGAGAGGGGACCTTACTCCTTAAGGTTGTCGCTGCAAATGTAACTCTGAGAATTTGCTGGATATAGAGAAGTGAGGGCCTTTCATTCTTGGCGTACTCAGGAAGAATATACAGGGATGCTCAGAGCCTATGGTGGGCTAACTCTCTCAACAACTACACTGGAGGTTTTAGCAAACTCATTAAGAACATTAAGTAACTGTAGCAAAAATAGATCCTATTATATGGCATCTAGTAATAAATTATGTATACATTGAAATAATTGAAATATTTCAATAACTTTAACAGACTAAAAAATATGGCAGGAGAGAACTCTACAATAAGACCAGAAACTTAGAAGCCGGAAAAGACAACTAGGATTATTTAACTATAGAAAAAACAAGATCGCTTAACTATAAATTATTACATTATTTAACTATGATTTTGTTATTCTGTTTCCAATGTGAATGAAAAAGAATGGGAATGGGATAGAAGGGATCACTTTCTAAGATTCAAATTTAATTCTTTATAATTTTAACGTGATGAATAAGTACCTTCTTAATAATCATATATTATCTAGTGAGCATATTTACCAAGAAATGTAGACATGTAAGTATAAAATTAAATCAAAATACTGACCTTCTTGTATATAAAAGCTTTTAGGGAAAAGATTGTTGATTAGCCTAAAAATGAAATACATGCTAAAAATATGAAAGAATTTCTTAAGGACTATATGTGGGTTTATAAAATATGTATTTATATGATATATCTACACCTCTGGGGAAAGTTCTGCCTTTTAAGACCATAGGAAATTAGAAGAAACCAAAAAGAAGAGAAAGGTCTTAAATGGAACAGTATTTCATTCCAACATTTCAGGCATTGCTTAACAATCTGTTGAGAATGCAACATGAACTAAACAACCAGGCACATTTTATTTGCTTTCCAAGAGCGACAGGTGCAAAGAAGCTTGAGGAAAAAGCATTCATTATGGGCAAGGTTAAAATTAGGTACTTAAAAATCGTCATCTAATTTAGGTCATTTATCATTCTCCTCAAAGCCCCTTTTGTACAATTGAATACTAAAGTGCTTAGCTTACTATTAGATCATCACAGCTGCTACAGTATCACTCAAAGCAGATGTTTCACAGACAGAAAAAGCCCAGCTAATTTTAACAGAAACATGGTAACTGCAAGTCACTTTTTGGCAGTTCCAGCAGTGAATGTGAATATACCATGCAGGTGCAACTCTATGTAGTAAATTGTAAGATAAATGCATTGAGAAAGGGAAAAGTGATATTGGTGAGAGATCCCTGAAAGGGTTTTATTCCTTATGGATTAGAAATCCAGAGCCTGTACACTGGTTTGCTGTGATGAGAGTCAAAATATTCCTTCTCTTTTGAAATAAAAGAACAAAAATTAAAGTGGTTGGGCTAATGATAGTGCATTCTCACAGTCATTTTCTAAATCAGTTCGCACTTAGAAAAAATGCTGAGGGAATTTATTACACACATCATGAATTCACATATGAATATCTTGTCAAATTTTGTCACTAGTCATGTCAGTGTATGTTTTTGTATTTCTATATGTTTAGATATATTTGTATTTTTGCAGAAATCAGAATAAACCTGTGAATCTTATAAATATTAGATGCAAATCATAAATTCCTTGTCCATTTTCTTGTTATTGTAATTCATAGCATGACAATTCTGTGGACGAAAAACGTTCCTTCCACTTACAAAACATATGGTAGAGATATTTGTAATAAGGGGCTAATTTAATTCTTAATGTTTAGCAGACAATGAAATGTACTTGAGCTAAATGATAGAGAGTTCTTTGCTTGATTAATTATAAGAACTTTAAAAAATATGAATTACAACCATTATATTTTAATTTCTTGTTGAACCACTATAACAAATATATATTTATATGTGTATGTATGTATTTTGTACGTTCGTAAATATATGCATACATAAGATATATGTTATATTCACCAATATATATTCCTGAAGAATGGGATATTTTTGGAACAGTACAAAGCTACAGCATTGTATTAGTTTCCTAGGGCTACCATAAAAACTTACAGCAAACGGGGTTGCTTAAAACAAGAGAAATTTATTCTCTCACAGTTCTGGAGGCCATACTCCCTCCAAGAGCTCTAGGGAAGAATCCTTCCTTGCTTATTCTGGCTTCTCGTAGCTCCAGGTGTTCCTTGGGCTATGGCTGCATAACTCCAATCTCTGTCTGTGTCTTCATATGGTTTTCTCTAGTTTCTCCCTGTGTCTTCTTGACTCTTGTTTCTCTGGTAAGGACAGTTGACATCAAATTTAAGGCCCACTTAGATAATCCAGTATGGTCTCATCTCAAGATACTTAACTATATCTATGAAGACCCTTTTCCAAATAAGGTCATATTCAGAGGTTTGGGGATTAGGATAGGGACATAATTTGGAGGGGCTACCATTCAACTCACAATAGTCATTATAGATGTAAATGAATATTTTAAGTACTGATAGTCAAAATTTAGTCCTCTGATGGCTGCCACGTTTGTGAACTATTTGCTACTGGTCTGCAACAAGATAAGAATCTTGCATCAGTATGTAGATCAATTTCATTACAAAGCACACTGACTTTTTTTTTTTTGGAAGTATTTTCTTGATGAAGGAAATGGCACATTAATTTATTTTCTAGAGTAAGCTCCTTATCTCATCATGGACCAGCACCTTTTGAGTTGTGTAGTTTTAAAATGTAATGGCCAAATTGACTCTACTTTTGTGTGGACTGTGAATCTAATATGGTCACTATAGAAAGATTGTGCTGATTGGGAATAGGATACATATGATACCTGGTCACCAGAGAAATCATGGACTTATTAGTCTTAGAAAGGCAGGTACAGGTACCTGGTGGCAGGGAGCAACATGATGTAACTGAAATGGAGAAAAAGGAACACTAAAGTGTTTGGAAACATACCATTGCCCAGCCATACATGGATCCGTTTTGTTGTTGTTTACTATATTGCATTTTTCTTGCAGAATAGTAAATACAATGTGCAATGCAGTTTTTTATGTTATTTTTTATTATCATTAAATGGTACACATGCTGTCAAAATTACAGCCACTGGATTTTTACCTTGCCTACAGAGCCGAAGCCATCATCTCCCAGGTGTCATTTGTGAAACTACCTGCAGGCCTTTTCAAATCCATGGCTATCTCTGTTGGCTAAGAAAATTCAGTTTGCCCTCAGTTATGCGCAATGCAAAACAACTTCTCCCCTGGATTATTTTGTAGTGTGACATGTTTCCTAAATTAGCTTTTAAACTAAGATAACTATCAGAAACTGAAGTAATATTTTTCTATGCAATGCCATATTTACTTTTCTTTATAGAGAATCAGCTTTTCTTTCCAAATAGCTGTTGCTTTTGCTAACCAGAGTGACTCAAGGACATGTCTCTAGTCAGTTGGTTCATAAGCCCCATTCATTTTTGTTGTGCATTTCTGTGTTCATCTTATTACATATTGTTTTCATTTTCAAAGTTAAGAGCATAAAATCATATTTCCCAAGGATAAAAAGGGCCTAAATCAATTTCCCTAAAGTATATTCTGAAAGCAGCATTAAGTGTGGCATCCAGCTTCATTATGCTCTTGAACTTGAATTTGTTGAACTGGGAAGTTAAGATGTAAATGTCAGACTAAATCACAAAATTAAAGTCTTGGGTCATCATGGTCCATTAAGAATTGTCACTTGAGTCTACAGTATATAGCATGTCCCTGTAAAAACCTCAACATATTTTAAAAATAATTTTCTCTTTTTTTCTCTGTCCCTAAGGAACAGTTTTAAGCAAAATATTTCCATATGGAAAGAGTGAGGAGCTTTAAGGGGATGTATAGCATCACTCATGACTAGTATTTAAGTCTCAAGAACATAACTGGGGCTTGAAGATTAAGGTGTGTAAAAACATTTCTTTCCCTAATATGTTCATATACTGTCAGAGCAGGAATCTCTACAAATACAATTATAAACAACTCCAAAGCCATGTAATCAAGCCTACCATTGCATGATCTAGCTGGACCATGGACACTCCTGTTTTAATGGTAAAAAGGAAATCAATACAGTGCTTTCAGGTCACTTATTTTTTGTGAAAGTAAGGGTAGGACATGCATTTCAACAATATTTTGACAGTTTGAAAAGAATATCCTGACAAAGATGACCATTTCTATAGTTAGTGATATAATAATCATTTCTACATTATGGAAATCAGAGAGGATAATACTCCCTCTTATGTTGTTTTCTATGAACTTGAAGACGGCAGTGGTTTACAGGCCTGAGTGTACAGGTGACCTGAGGAAGCTAGCAAGCTTTAACAATATCAGATACTCAGGCCCCACATCTATTCAACATTCTGATTCATTCAGTTTAACTTTTTCAAAGTTCCTAGATGAATTAAATGAATTAGCAGGTTAGAGAACTAAGGCTTGTTCAAGAGCAATGATTATCAAATTCTAGTATATGAGAATCACATGAGAGCTTAATAAAAGGCATATTCTGGTGCCAAACTGTCAGAGATTTTGATGGAGTAGGTCTAAGTAGAGGTCCCATGATCACATTTTTGCAACATTCTGAGGGATCCTGTACCCGTGGTCAATGTACTTTACCAGTTGAGAAAAAATAAAGCGGAATCTTTAGGAAGATATCCTACCAATTTGACTACTTTATACAACAATGATCTTTCAGAGAGTTTAATGTCTTGGTTTATGTAATCACATTCATGCTCATTTTTCTTTTGCAAATGGAAAATAAATTATATAAAAAAATCCTAAATTTACACATGAAGAAATCAAGTCACAGAATGTTAAAATGGCTTCCCTAACTCTATAAAAAAAAGATGTATTATACGCAGGATTGATTCTGGATTATTTTTTTTGTGTGTGAGTTTACCTAAATAATCTTGGATCATTACTATCAAGATAAAGTTACAATGGCCTGGTTCTGGGTTCAAAATGAATGATGATAAGACTGAAAACCTAATACAGGAAGATACGTCAGCATAGAATTGTCACACCTCTCTGAGAGGTAGAATAGTCTAGTGGGTAAGATCATTGGCTGGGAAGCCAGACAGCGGGGTGTATGTGACTCCTGGCCCTGCCACCACCAGTTGTATGACTCTAGGCAAGTTACACAATCTGTCTGTGGTTCAGTTTCCTCATTTGTCACATAGGAATAATTCTCGTTTCATAAGATTTTTGCAAAGATAAGTGGATTATCATGTAAAAACTCCTAGAACGGCAACTGATATAATGTAAGTGCTGTATAGTTGTAAATGTTGTGTAGCTGGCCTTTATGATTTGATAAATAGTAATGGGTATTTTTAGGGACTATGTTTGGATGAGTACTGTGACTTAAGTCACGTGGGGAAGATTGCATTTTTGTTTTCAGTAAATTTTACCTAGTTTTCAGTTATATTTTACCACAAGCTACATTGAAAATATCTTTCCATTCAACCAAATGAGTTGAAAATTGCATAATGGGGATTTGTTTTTTAAAATTTTAAGGCTTTGATTCTATTTGATTAAGCATTTGTTCTCTTCCTTCTCCAAAAAAGAAAAAAAAAGCACGTAACTTGTATAGTAATGTATTAATATTCAAGAATAAATTCTAACTGAAATAGTGAAATAAAGATCTACCTTACCAAGGAAAAAGAAAAAATTTCAGGCCCAGTTCTAAAAGATTGGGATGCTGAACCGACTAACTTCAGACATGTCAGGAGTGGGTTCTAGGAGGGAAGGCTTTGATATATTTTGTACATGGTTTCAAAGGGAAAAATGAGTCTGTCATTTCAGGGCACTCTCTACACTCAGTCCAAAAGCTATACTGACTTTCCTCATCAGCAGGGGCATTCAAGAGCAATATCCAATCATTCCGACAAACTGCAGTTAAAGACTGATGACATCGGTGGCAGCCATGGAGAGTAAGAGACATACTAGATGTAATGAGCACTTTTGAGATAATTATTTTCCAATGAGTCTAAGAAGAAAGATTTTAGAGCCTATTTTTAGGTTCATCTAATGATTATCTCTTGCTTTTAGCAACATCACTGGGCCACCTGGCATGATTTATTGGGCCTGGTTTCATAATTTTATCTCTGTTATTTTCTATGTACTGCAAGTCACTCAATTCTACACAAAATTCTGTATGTGTGTACATGTATACATGTGCATGCACGTGCATGTACACACACATGTGTGTGACTCTGAAACAAAGCCGGGTATAAAAATATATAAAATAATAAAAATGTTGAGGTGTGTGGTGTAAAATTTTGGCAACAGTATCTGCAGATGACATACCTTATTGCTACATTTTATACTTCCTATAGGTTGATGGTTTCTTCTATAATAGTGGCACTGATTTAGAAGTACCTACAATTGCAAACTCTAGAGGGGATATATTTTTTCAAATCTATAAACATTTCTGTCTTTTCTCAGATAAAGAATGAATACTATTACCTGCTGTCTTCGTAGAGTAAATAATTCATATTCTCTTCTCCATAGAAAGTTTTGGTTCAGAGTTGGATCAGTCATTTTATTTTGTTTTGTTTTGTTTTGTTATTCTAGTTGGTTTATGAGCTCAATAAGGATTTGTAGCATCAGTTTAACAGAATTACTTCTTGAACATTGGGTTGGCATAAGAAGCCAGAACTCTGTGTATATGTAGGAATAAGCAGCACATACTTCATTATTTGTGATCATTCCTTTTAACTCATTGTGAATTCTGCCTATTTCTTGCCAAGTGTTTTAAACATCTAAGTGTTTATCGCTTGGATTGCTAAAAACACTAGCTGATCTAACATTACTTGTAACACTAAGAAATTTCGTTATAGTAAAGTTGTGCTCATCCTTTAAATAAAAATAAAATGCCAAGGCAGATAGCAGAGTCACACTAGCCATTTTTGAGTGTATCATCTGATTCTTTCCCTTCTTTCCTGCTTTTCTTTTGCTATACTTCTGTTTATGTAATTTTGGTTGCTTTTTCTTTCCTTTTCTTCTGTCCAAAATGTTGTGTGTGTGGACAGAAATATTTAAAAATAAAAATGTTTAAGGTTAGAAAATAGCTGTTTCAAATTTAATCTTCATAATCTATTTGGAAAAAAAATAAATCTTTAAGAATCAGGGATATTGATGATTCATATTGTACATATTTTAACTGAAACACATCACTGTTTATGATTATATCTAAAGTTTAGCTCACTATAGTTTTATTTGTAGAGTAAACCCAAGCCAGCTCCTCCCACAAGGGTTCTATGACCACTTGGTGGCGATATTGTAGAGGGGATTCAACAGGGTGGGGGTAGAAAAACCTGAGGCCCCTTTCAACCCATAGCTAGCATAGTGATTTACTGAATCACAGCCGTATGTCTTAATTATTCAGAGAGCCTTGTAGCTTGGGGACTGGCTCAAATTTCCAATGGCAGAGTAATAAAGCGTGTTACATGTACTTATTTGAACACAAATAGCCACTATACAAAAATAGCCAAAGTTAGCAAAATTAAAGGAAAGTCTTTTTTCTTCAAAACCATAATAAAAATACTTGAATTTAAAAATTCATTCATAAATAAAATTTTTAAAAATCATTAGACAAAAACAGAAAAAAATAAGTTCATCTTGTTTGATATAAAAAATGTAATAACATATTAAATCCTACAAAATCTGGATCTAATTTACCACTATGGCTTTGTGTTGTGTTGTTCAATTTTCTCCATGAATGAAATACTGAGGCCTCAGTAAATTCATTTTTTATGTAGATTTAATGCCTTTTAACATCTCCATATCTATTTGATTTCTTTCACACAGAAGACCCTTCCACCCACAACCTCCCCAAACCTCTGCAAATCTCCCCTTCTTCAGATTGCCATCTCCATTCCTCACCACTAACTCTTCAACAGAAGGTTGCCACTGTATTTTAATTAAATGCATGCATGTCTGTCTCCCTGAGAGAATGTTTTTCAAGAGAAGAGACTGTTTTTAGTCTCTGTTTTTACAATTGTCTTGCTTTCCTCCCTTCTCTTCCTTCCTGCTGTTTGCCCAATCTTTTATAAGTATAACATGGTTATAATAGATTGGATATTGTAAGGGTATCACAGATATGATAAATCCAATATGATACCTAATCTCATGTTATTTACCATCTTGTAAGGAAAGAGTGAAGTGAAAAACAGTTCTGTCTGGGTGCCTTGATAGGGAAAAAGCACTTGGTACCAAGAAATGACAGTGAAAGCTAAAGTATATGAAGTGATTACTATGTCATAGTTCCAAAACAATTTTACTTACATTAACTTTTTAATCTTTATACCAATCATAAATTTGATCAAGTTATTATGCTCATTATATACATGAGAACTTAGAAGCCTAGAGACAAACAGCTGGGTTTTAACTAAGGTGCTACAATTCCAGGGTGTATACTTTTAATGACTGTGTATACTGATTTTTCTATGTAGCATAGAAAAATCGAAATGTTGAAATATTGAAGCAGCTTCTTTGCACATAGATAACCAATTCCTAGCTAATAAACCATAATCCGATGCTATTATAAGAACTATTATTTTGAAATTTTTCTATTCACACACTTACTATACTTTTAATCTGTATTGCAAGCACTTATGTTTTTCTTGTTTAGCTTACATATTTTTGTGTTCCTGGTTAAAATGTAAATTCTTATATAACAGATTTCATCTAAGATTTCTTTTGTCCTTTATACTTCTGTCACAGTGTTGGACACATACAAAGTTTACTTACAATAAGTACTTGACCAGCAAATGATATATGTCCAATGCTGTTTAAGTTTATTAAATTTTTTATTCAAATTTATTTTTTATTGAATTGTATTTAACAAAGATTGTAAATCAAAATTATCTGTAGAAATTTTTTCTTAATACATGTAATTGGACTTAGTGCCAAGATCTTCTCTGTTAGGTATCATCTTGGATTTAAGCACTCAATTAAGAAAAAATTGATCTTCCTGCAGGAATTACTGTTTGAGGAACCAGCTCAAGAATATACTGACACTCTTGCTACTGCTATCACTGTAAATCATTATGTCCTTTGTCTCTGGCCCAGGAGTCTTATGTTTTCTGTCAGAATCCATGTATCTGTGGCAAGATAACTTGTTAACTTGAAAGTAGGGTAAATCTCTGACCCTTCCACAGTTATTAACATACATTTATTTATTTTTTTTCTGAGAGAGGCTCATTAGCAGGTAGCAACCATTCACATTTTATTAGAATTTTAACAAGACCAAGAACAATATATTGAGATTTCATTTGGAATGTAAGACCGAATGATCCATAGTCCACTTTCTAAGTTCATATTTTTCTCAACAACATCTCCCATCATATTAACTGTATCATTCAATTTCTGACATATCCACAGTCATTATCCTTGGAATAAGCCTCTTTGACCTGCAATTCTCACTCATAATATTATTATCCATCTCTAGCTCCTCCTATATCCTTTAGCTTTCCCTTGGACACTATTTCCTATGTCGCTTCTCTCTAGCTCTTTCTTCTACAAACTAAATTTTCACCACAAAACTCCTAAGTAATTTTCTTTTCTCCTCTTTTGTTTTGGTTCTTTTTGGGAAGAGGGGCAAGGAAATTCCACAGCATTTATTTTACACTACTTTGCAGAACAGCTACTATTATGCTTTCTCCCTTTCCATATTGTAAACTCAAGAATAGTAATGTTGTTTTATTCATTGTGATGCCCTCTATCCCCCATAGCGTGGCATAATTACTTGAATTTCATGGTTAGTAAAATTCTTTCTGAATGAATGAATTTTAAGTATATAATTAACATATAATTATTGCACATCGACCAAGTGTGTAATATGATTTCAATATAGGCACTTTATTACTTTTCGTAAGCCAAAAATACATTAGGTAAACATGGTTCATATTTATAGAGGGAAATTAGTAGATAACTAGATTGTTGTCCAAAAATTTTATTTGCCTAGTTAGAAGAGTTAGAATAAAATATCAATATTAGAACTTTAATATTAGGCTATGTATATATTTAATTTTTTATTTTTTAATTTGAAAGTCTCCCATCAAAAATAGTAAAATGAGTGTTGGCAATATAAATACGCCACAAATAATCAAACTAAATAATGCTCTTCGAAAAGGCTTTACGCTAAGATCTTAAATTAAAGATCCCAAAATACTCGTGTTTCATGAATCACAAGAGTCATGTGAAATCAATGATAGTTCTGATCATTAGGAAACCCCTTGTTTGAGACTTTAATGACAAAGTATGAAGTTTGTAGGAAAAAGTGTTTTCTTGGTGAGTTCCATACATCCTATTGCATATCTGCATGTTCATGTGAGATCTCAGTTTTTCTGAATGTTATATAAGGTCTTAGATCTGGGACCCAAAGCATCTGAATTCATGAGTCCATCCCAAATGTACTATACTATGGATTTAGGTAACTCTGTAGACCAGTGGCTGAAAAATGATACTTGATCTTTTCAGGCCATATTTGCTAATTTTATTACTAAATATGTATTATACAACTAAAATCAAAACATATTACTCTATTAAGGCTTATAAAGGCTTACTTTTGTTTCATGGCAATATTTTTTCTTATATAATATATAATTATGTAATTTTATGTAATACGAAAGATGTCTCACCTTCTTCAAACCTAGATAAATTGATAGGGAAAAAAAAATGATTCAGGAATGTACTGGGCATTAAGACATCCTTTGACTTAGGCAAGCAAATATTTGAAATACAAAAGAGATTTAAGTTTTCGACTTAATATCTGAATTTGAATCTGGGCTCTGGAGGCAATATGGAATCAATGAAAGATATAAAAGCATATATTTAAATAAAAAATAACTTACTAGTTATTTTTGGATGATGTTTTAGAGGGAGAAACAATTGTTGCCAGAGTGATACAGAAAAAAAAAAATCACCATTGCTTAAGTGGTAGAGAAAAAAATTAAGGAATATTAGAGAAGTAAGAAAACAGCAGACAAAATGATTCCCCGATTTCTGGTTTTCACAGATGGATAAATAGAGTTACTGCAATACTATATATATTTCCACAGATTTGAAAATAACACTTAAGTATAAATAAAAAATTAGTGAATTATTATCTTTGTGGAGAGAGATCATGGGAGAGAGGAAAAGATGGAAATAATATTTCTCCGAACATTACTTGTTATTCAATATTGACCGAAAAAGTAAAATGTTTAAAATATTCAAAACTAAAATGGAATTGAAAAGGTAAATTCAATGGAAAAAATTTCCTAAAAGTAGGAAGCCAAATGAAAAAAATGTATCCATTGTTCAAGTTACTGACATACTGCATGGAGAAAATAACTAAATGCTTTTTAGAACATAGATTTAATGGACTGTATTCTAAAAACAAGAACAACTTTCAAATGCATCTATAAGATATATTGTTGTTAGCTGTAGTGCTGATATTTTTATTTTGAAAATTTTTATATGTTTTGAGAATAAGGTGAATAATTGTGCAATATTGTTAGGTATTAAGATTTTCAATGTATTAAAGAAGAGATATAATTTTAAAAGCAAAATGACTATGATATTTAACAGGAAATGGAAATACAATCATAATCTTATATTTTTTTTTATTTTCAAATTAAAGATTTTCTAATTTTGTATACTGAAAAACCCCAGGTTATGCTCTTTAAAAACTATTCCCTACTAAAGAAAACAGGGACTTCTGAGAATAACTGACTCTGGGTTCGGAGCTAGAGAAATACAAAATAGGAGGTCAAGACAGTTTGGGAGAGTAGGAAAGAAAAGATGCTTGGATCTATTGGTTCTGAGTTCCTTTAGGACATTATGAGGAGATGTTAGAAGTTCTGATTTGGGGCTCTGGCTTTGTAATTTAACATATATTCATTTAATTTCTATAAAATTTAAAGAATTTAATGATCTTTAGGATACCAGAAGTTCTCAAAAGTATATGATTCTATGACTCTAAATAGCATGACTATATTTAAGGAAACTCCAAAGTAGAGCACCTTGCCTCATCAGAGGCATTGGCGTAGTCACTCAGAATAAAAAAGACAGTGTCAATTCCAGGGTCACTGTGTCAAATTAATGATTTACATGTAGTAAGTCAGAGTTTATTTTGTAAAGCTAGTACTAGTACTGCATCTCTTTCTTCTGCTTTTTTCATAATTTATAATTACTTTGATTTGCATGACTTTGTTTATAACTTTGGGTTTATTTAATTGAAGTTAAAATAAGCATGTCAAACTATAAAATAATTATGTATTCTCTTATTTTATAATCCATATTTAAAATGTGTATTAAAGTTTCTTCCATCCCTACAGCCAGTAATTTCGCTTCACCTTTAGTTTTTCTATTTAGACTCCTTTACGAAGATTTTGTGATCCATTTTATGAAAAAGTACTTCCTGACATCTGCCTTGAATTTCCTTTTTCCCCAGTCCCATTCCTGAGCCCTCATCTTGTTATCTTCTTTAAGTGGAAAATAGTCTGCTTGACAATATTTCTATCATGTTCAGTTCTGTGTATTCCATTGAAATCTTTCTTAATTATGTTCTTCCCCAGAGAGCACTTAATCTTTTTTAGCCTGTCTTTATAGATTTTCACCTGTTGGCCCTAGGATAAACCCCATTGCTTTTTAAAACAATTTCGATAGTTTGAAAGGCTTGGGTACTTTATTAAAAGAATCCTCATTAAAACAATATTCACAAAATATCAAAATTCAGTTTTCATGCTTTGGAAGAGTTAGTTTTGACAATAAGCAGAGACTCTGAAGAACAAAGTGACATCAAATATTCTACTGTCACTCGTACATTTTGATTCCATCTCTTTCCCTTTTGTTTATTACCTTTAGTACCTTGATGGTTCAAACGAGGTGATGAAACAGTATTTTTAAGTGTTCATTTTCCTTTAATGTTTAATTCCTACCCAACAGAGCATAAAGATCTAATATCTTGAAGACAATAACATTAAATTAATCTTTCCATTTAGATTAAGTATTATCCTAAGGTCAAAATTTTATAAAGAGCCACTTAAAAAAAGAAAAAGAGAGAGAGAGAGAAAGGCATCACAACAAAATGGGAAGACAGTTGTTACTTCAATTTAAATGAACAATATAATAGCTCAAGATTCATAATGGAGGGAAATACAAGAAAATATATATTTTGTCAACCAATATGATTGTATCAACCAATAATGTGAATTAATGGGTCTAAATATAACCAAAAAGGAAAAAATTCGCTTTAACTTTGCACAATACTCTGTAATGTCTATATTAAGGCATTCCCAGTTGAATAGATATTTTAAGTGAACATATTGAAGTTATTTACAGAGTATATAGTAGTTGGTGATATATTATCAGAGACTGTCATTTACTGTGTAAAAGGTATACTCAAAATATTAATAATATTCAAAATGTGGGCCTTCTAGATATTTTAATGAATGCTTCGTCTGAGTAGCTACATTAATAGGTATGTAAATTGGCAAAGTTTCAAAATTATATCAAGAATATTACTAAATGTTTAATAGAATTCGGAATGCTGTACATATAGTCAAATAGAGCAATTCTAGAAACTTATCTTGGAGTTTTTCTTTTCCCAGAAGAACTTCCTTCAGCTCAGGACTCTGACCAACTTCAAAGATTTTTGCAATTTTTTGGAGCTATAAACTGTGCAAGAGAAAAATAAAACTAGCTTTCAGAAAAATAAAGCTAGCAATTACACATTTACTTGGATACTCTTGGTTCCCTTTGCTCAGTATAAATTATAAAATAGAGTTTTTATAGAGGAAACACTAAGATCCGTTTTTGAATACAACAATGAAAAATTTTGTTTTTGATTCAGTTTTATTAGGAGACTAATAATAACTATTACAAGATAAGAGCCACTCTTCAAAACCTTTACTATTTTCAATTATTTTATTTTTGATCATTTATTAAGATCTGGCTAAAAAATTGATTACCTCATGTTAAATCTATATAGGATAAATTCAACTGAACAGAAAGTGCAGCTCTTTTTTTCCTTGTATGTTATCATATGGATGAATAAGTTCTGGTTTACTATCTTGCATGGGACTCAAACATAAATATATTTAATGAGATAAAATTATTAAATGGTTTACAAATGCACTAAATAGACAAGAGTGTATTCTTGGGGCTAGTGAATAATTTTAATATCCACTTATAGTAGCCAATTTGAACAGATGTCCAAAGGATTTCATGTTGCTTTTTACCCCCATAGCACTTTAAGATCTGTGAAGGACTCGTAACCAGTCTTCATCGACCTACTTTTGGATGTCCTTTCCATTTGTTGTACTTCTGGAAATTTAACTGTTCACTAGGGAGACTTTCCTTATAACTCTCTCAAGTAGGAATTTTTTTTTTTTCTTCTCTCATATGAGACATCAGGTCCTGGGGGTGGGTTGTATACCATGTGCTTCCATTTGATGTTGTTTTGAACAAATTCTCCTCTCTCTCCCACATAATCTCAATTTTTCTAAAGTGCATGCTATCAGACTAAACTTCCAGATAAAACTTTTTATTGATGTCATCTACTTATTTCCATGTCAATTCACACCACAAATATGCAAGGCTTCAGCAAGGCTTCAGTATCCAGATCACTACCCTCCTTTCCATCACTGCTCTTCTACACAAAATTTTAGAGCATTCACATTGTCTCCTAAAATCAATCATTATTAGGGCAGAGGTGTCCAGGGTCACGTTTTTCTTGTAGGTTCTGGCTGCTGCACCTGCCATTTTGAATTTCAAATGTGAGACATAAGATGACAAAGGCACTCTAGTGGTGGAAACTTTCAAATTATTTGAATTACTATATTTAAGCCATCTTTTGCAACTGACTACATTAAAAATCAAATTTAATAAATTAGATGCTTATAATTGATTAAATTCTATACCCTGTAGACACTATCAGAGAGATAAAGATTGGGGGAAAAAAAATCTATGTCCTCAACACGCATATGATTTATTTGGGAATAAAATATCAAATATAAAATTTACTTATTTAAAAGTTATTAATAAAAACATTATAGGAAATTGTATTTTCACTTAATTATGCAGATTTAAAAGATATTTCATGAGGAGAAATTTCTTTAGGTTATAGTAGTTGTACTGGATTCATAGTTAATTTATTACTTTAAAAAGTTTTAGTTGAGTGCCTACTGTGTGTTAGGCATTATGCTAGGCCTGATGTTAGATGCTGGGAATGTAAGAGTAAGACAGAGGTTGTCAAGAACAATGAAGTTTCTAAGATTTACTCTAGTTGCATACTGACAAGTCAGTCTGCCAGGGTTCCATAGATATGGCAGAGGATGAGGCTCATGGTCTGAGTTAAAATCTTTATAGTTGTAGCACAGCAAGAAAAAGGAACTTCACTTTTAGGTTTGTTCCCCTTGTATTCCAAGTCCTACAGGGGTGACATGAAGGGACCCAGGTGGATACCACCCAGGTATTGGGTTTACATCACATTTGTGGAACCCATCTGTTCTTTGTTCTGGAAGGAGAGATTAATTATACTATCCAATAAGCAACCCTGCCCTCGACTTTGCAAGGAGATACCAACATATCAAAGCTGTTTGCCAAACAATCATTTTTAAAACCAAAGCCATCAGGTTGTCTATTATTTTTTATTAGTATGCAACAAATTACCGTATACTTAGTTGATTAAAAAATATTTAAAATCTCATAGTTTCCATGGGGCAGCAGTCTGGTCCATAGTGAAAGACTCATAGGCTAAATTCAAGATATTCTTTTCTGGAGCTCAAGGTTTCTTCCAGGATCACTTGGTTGTTGGCGAAATTCATGTTCTTGTGGTTGTAGGAATGAGGTCTCCATTTTCTTTCTGTCTGTCATCTATCTAACTTCTAGAGGTCACCCACAGTTACTTTCCATATTGTTCACTCACAGGTTTTTTTCATACCATGGCAGCTTACTTTTTAAAGCCAGCATGAGAGTCTCCCTCTTTAGTCTACTAAGATGGAGCCTTATACATAACCATGGAAATGACTATTCCATCATATTTGCTATATAACAACCTAATCAAAGGAGTGACTATTCTATTACTTTTGCCATTTTCTATTGGCTAGAAGCAAGTCTATGTTTTCTCTCACCATCAATAAGAGGGGGTGTGACTCATTGAGGGACCACTTAAGGTGCTTCTGATCACAAGATATTCATAAAAATAAGAGGCCAATGGAGAATTATTTTCTAACAGACATGTACCTTGATAAAGGGAAGCTTATATTCTACTGGTTTTTCTGGTCTTTCTATACAAAGATTATATCTATTCATAAATAAATATGTAAATAAATTTGGTAATTAAGGATTGTGATAAATGATACTAAAATAGTAATAGTTCAAAAGAACAATAGAGGCACCATTTTGGAGATTTTGATGTTCTCTGAGAATAGATAGGCTTTGGATAGATCACGAATTGGGAAAAGCATGGTATACACAAAAGAGAAAGAAAATTACAAGGTTTCTTGGGGGCACTGAGTGAGTGCCTAACTTAAATTGAAGCATAAATAAGGAAAAGATAAATAGTTGAAATAAGGATGGAAGGTTACTTTGAAAATGATAGGCTAAAGAGATTTGACTTTATTGTTTAGGTGGTAAGAGAAATAAGGAAGTTGGAATGGTGGGAGGGAGTATCATTGAGGGAATAATATTTAAATATTTAAATATAAGCTCTGTTTTGTAGGGTAATAAGATATCCAAGCAGAAATATTCAGCAAGCAATTACGAATAGGTGACTGAGACTCTGAAAGTAAATGTATATTGAACAGTAGGTACAAAGTGCAAATTTTGGATACCACGGGATTGCAGTCCTTAAAAAATTAGTGAAAAAGAAAGAAAAATAGAAATAGAAAGGTCAAATTGTTGAGCAGAAGAGGAAGTTGGGTAAGCAAAACTGATGGTGAAGGTACTACAAGGACCAGGCTAATGTAGCATTGTCCAAAACAAGGAAACAAAGGAAAGAAATGATGCTGGAAGATCACTTGGTGAACTTGAAGAATCTCTCTGATTATTTTTCAAAGCATTTTGTGAATTGAATCAGGTAGAATTTTAATTAGAAGAATTCAAAAAAGAGTAAGCTAAGAAAGTTGAAACAGTAGGAATGAACCACTTTTTTTATAAATTAGAGAAGTAAAGAAATTGGCAAGTAAATAGGACTGCTGAGATTACTATGATTTTGGCTGGGGCTGGCATATGTGGAACATTTAAGAGTGCTTTGTAGAGATACACTTGTTTACAATATCTAAGAAACATATAATATTGTACATAACTTGTTACTCATTAAGTGGGTGGATATAGAAACTTCTTGTGTAACCAGCACTAAAATAATTAATTTGGAGGAACTGCCCCGTGTGAAGCATATCTAATTAAGGGAAAATTAGAGGCCCTGGTCCTATTTCTACCCAGGTCCGAACTGGAAGACCAGTTCTGGTCTCCTTTTGGATTTCAGTGAAACTGTATTCCATGCTAGACAATGTGATTGGTGAATATTTTTAAAATTTTTTTCTATTTTTCAATTACAATTGGCATATAATATTGTATTAGTTTCAAGTGTACAACATAGTGATTAGACATTTATATAACTTACAAAGTGATTACCCTGACAATTCTAGTACCCATCTTGCATCATACATAGTTATTACAATATTATTGATTATATTCTTATGCTATACCTTATATCCGCATGACAATTTTGTAATCGCCAATTTGTACTTAATCTCTGCCCCTTTTTTACCCACTCCCAACCCCTCTCATATGGTGACCATCAAAATGTCCTCTGTGTCTATGAGTTGGTTTCCGTTTTTTTTTGTTGATTTTGATTCCACATGTAAGCGGAATCATATGGCATTTGTCTATTTCTATTTCTTACTCCACTCAGCAAAATACTCTTCAGGTCTATCCCTGTTGTTGCAGATGGCGAGATTGTATTCTTTTTTTTTTTTTTTTTTTTTTTAATGGCTGGGTAATATTCCATTGTATGTATGTACTACCTCTTCTTTATTTTTTAATCCATTAATGAAAAACCAGGTTGCCTCCACATCTTGACTATTGTAAACAATTCTACAATGAACATATAAATGCACCTGTTCCTTCAAAGTAGTTTTGAGTTTCTTTGAATAAATACTTGGAAGTGGGATTATTGGGTCCTCCTTTATCTCTTGTTATAGCCTTTGTTTTAAAGTCAATTTTGTCTGGTATAAGTATAGCCACCCTATCTTTTTTTTCCATTTTCCTGAAACATCTCTTTTCATCCATTTACTTCCAGTCTGTATGTGTCTTTTGATCTAAAGTTAGTCTCTTGTAAGCAACATATTTAAAGGTCTTGTTTTCTTATCCGTTTAGCCACCCTGTCTTTTGACTGGAACATTTAATCCTCTTATGCTTAAAGTAATTGCTGATAAATATGTAGTTATTGCCATTTTTACTCATATTTTGGTTCTTCTTCTTCTCCTTCCCCTTCTCCTTCTCCTTCTCCTCTATCTCCTCCACCTTCTCTTCCTCCTACATTGTAGGTCTTTGCTTTTCATCACTTTGAATACTGCAGAAATTTTTTATTTAGAATTTCTGTATAAATTTTTAGAAGTTTTGGTTATTATCACTTTTTTACCTTCTGACATTTTAAATTTAACTTTTGAAAAGTTGGACAAATACAATTCTAAATAACACTGTCCTACTGAAAGCCAAGATTTATCCAAAGGCCCTAAAGAATTACTGACCGATATTAACAACACACAAACGTGAGCGTGCACGCACACGCATACACACATGCCTGCAAATATATAATATTAAAGCAAGTCGAAAACAATGAGTAAAATGTGAATTTGTTTTGTAAAAATTGAATACACATCTACATGTATTTGTGTTTATACTGAAAATGTCTGTAAGGTTATAAAACTGGTTACATCTTTTGGAGAATACAATGAGGTTTTCTCTTTTTCTTTTAGATCTTATATTCAATTCTAAGCATAATGAGCCCAAAGAAATGTATTGTCTAAAATAACTTTTTAAATGAAGTTATTATAACAAAAAATGACGAGGGACTGAATTAGAAGAGTGTTTATGTAGTTTGGTGTGTAGTTAAGAGGAAGAAACAATTTTTATTGATACTGATATTTTTGAAGCGGACATGGCAGGGTATACTGACAATTGGGACAAGATGGGCAAAGAAGATTTGCAGTTTATGAGATGACTTAGTTTCCAGTTCGAAGTATGATAGTTCAAGTATCCTTGAACTATCAGGCTTTGGATAAAAATTAATCAATAATCAAGCCCTGTGTAATGCCATCTTGTTTAATGCAAGAAAATGTTCAGTGACCTAAACATTCCTATACCGCTATTACAGATATAGCACCTTTTTTCTTTGATAAGAGAAGTTAGAATTAGCTCAAATTATTCAGAAATAATTATGATGATTCTATTATTTTTAATAGAAGCTCCACTGGGTCCGGTAAAGGTAAGATGCTCACTGTCTTTTATAGGTATGTCTTTATTAAAGTCTCTATTTTGATCTACTAAGAATAAGCAGGACATAATTTTTCTAGGAAGTAATAAAGTGATTTCAGTAAGCAACATTCACGCTTCTACCAAGTACTCTGAAGTGTTAATTTATCAATGCTCAGAAACTCAATTTAATTTTCTAAATTAATCTAATCTTTGAACTATATATTTTGCTAAATCCTTATGGACATTCATGCTAATCTAAGAAGTAAATGTCTTTATTTTTAAACTCATATTTACTATGTACTCAATTGTAGTTTATTAGAGATATCTTCAGAACTAAGGTATACTATTTGCTTATAAAAGCCTATTTGGAATTCATTACTATGTACAATTTCTCTTGCTAATATGTAGAATTTGCTAATATGTAGCCTTTGGGATATAAATATTTGAAATGAATCTTGAGTTTCCACAATGAAATAAATAAAAAGTTGATGGTTTAACATTTTGAATAAAAGGAAAAATAATTATGAACAATGGATGCCATATATTTATGTGTGTACATATAATATATCTGTACTTTAATATTAGTTTATATGTGACTCTGAATGTTTAAAAGTAAAATTTATTTTGGATTAAATCTGTGGTAACATTGTTTCAAATTAGAGTGAAGTGGGTGTTCTAATGTTACTATATGTTTGTTTCTGAAGAACATCTTTATTTTCTGTAACACATAATTATAATACATGCCCCATATTTACTTTCAAGATTGTAGGAGTGTTTTGAAAAGTTCATCTTGAAAGAACTCTTTGTTCTAGTTTCAAATATCTAGTTATTATGCAGCCTTATCTCCAGTTGTATTGTCTTATAATAATAATAACCATTGTTTATGAAGAGAAAATTATTCAAAATTTCCAGGTAATCTATAGTTTTTAAAAATAATTATAAAGTAGTAACTAGAATATTTACATATAGCTCAGTACAAAAGTTAGAATTGTTTGGTAACTAGTCAGACATGAGCGAAGGGGAACAAATGAATAGGAGCCCAGCCTATGTGAGACCACGCACAAAGAACACTCTATTGGTAGTTACAGAATACCTCCTGCTTCCCCAGAGACAAAGGATGGAGGGTCATAATTTTAACTGTCCTAATCCAGCTACAGATGCCTGTGCAGAAGGTACTACCCTAATTTGCCTACAATTTAACCTATATTATAATACTGTGTTTATGACTGGACGTTCATGAATCTAATTAAAACAGACTGTATTCTGGGTAAGTACATGCGTACTAGCCAAACAGTTATGTAGCAGCCAGGTGTGAATCAAAACGACCTCACTTGCCAATCACTTAGAAATGCCTTTGGAACCACCCATCACAGCCCAAATATAATGCAGACATTCCCACTTCTGACCCTTCTCTCTTTTTTGTGATCTTTTTGTGTTACTTACAGAGCTGGAATCCTTGGTTCATTCTTTGTATTTCTAAAATATACTTTTAATAAAACTATTAAATCTCAATGACCTGTGATTCTTCAATGTGTCATTTGAGGAAGAACCAAGAGAAAATGCCAACTTCACTTCTATGCCATCCTTATGCCTCTCCCTCCCTCCTGCCTTTGGGGTAACACCAAACTCTTATTGGCCCCAATGGTAACAATCATTGTTTTAGTCTTTTAAAACATATAAAACTTGGAAGTTACAAACATTTTTAAAAATTAAATCTACATAAACATAGATAATATTTATACTTACTGCTTAAGATATGCTTTCTTTAATGAACATATACTTTGAGTAACTAAGGTATTTCCTCTTTCTAGAAAAACAATCAATTTTATGATTCCATTATTTACTAATTCTCTTACAGAATTTATTTTATGGGTGTTTTCAGCTAGCCTTTAATGAAGTTATTTAGTCCTTCAATTTTAGCAGAATAAACAAATTTTCATTTTATGAATGTTGGAGCTTATTCACAGTGTTTTTGTTTTTACAGTATGGTTACAAGAATAATTTCTAGAGTGAAGGTTTATTGTGAAGATTAAATGTCATATAAAAAGATATAAACATTCTCTGTAATATTTCAGGAGTTCAATACATATCTGATATTATTTTTGAAATATCTGGAATATAGTAAATAACCAAATGTCTACGAATAAATTATAATAGCAAATTATCATCAATTGTCATATATCTAATAACATAATTCAGGTTTACTTATCAAAGTTCCAGCTTCTTCACCAGTTGCCCAAAGAACATATCTTCTTGGATGGATTCCTATCACAATAAGCTTAGTAGATAGCAAGCAAACATATAGTTTTGATACAAATTAGTGCTTCTAATCATCTCTTCCCTTCCTGTTAAGTTCCCAGTCACCTAAGGGTTAAATCTTATAGTCACCATTTAATTTTGGGGGCATGGAGATCAGGCACTAAGTTTATTTACTTTTTCAAAATGTTTCCAGTTCTCTCTCTTCTTTTTTTCCTTTTTTACCACACAATTAAAATTTGTTACCACTCATTCCAGGTTTACAAGAGTAGTTTTCTAATTTGCTTTTTAAATTCAACTAGATCTGTTTATTACTTCTGGCAAATTCATTATTGGTATCAGTTTTAAATTTAAATTTTATTTCTCTCTTATCTGACATCCCGACCAAATCATTCATTTCTAATTAAGAAAACTCACCAGCACCAATTTTACCTCCTTTCAGTCCAAGTACTTTCTTTCATTTGTTTAACAATGCTGCATTATGTTAAAGAAAAATTGCACCAGATGGAGTTAAATGATATGGAAGACTTTCTTCAAGACTATTGCAATACGGGAAGGCAGTTGCACTCAACTTCATATGACAGGCAGGGGAATTTTATCCCCTGGAAAATTTTAAGCACTAGAGTGAGATTTTGGAAAAGTACTGGGGAACATTAGGGTGAGTTGAGTCAATGTAATTACAGTATCAGTATTTGCTCTTTGGTGTTCATTGAAGTTATGTTTCTTCCCTCCTACAGAGACTGGGAAATGGGGCCCTATCTTCCTTGATGTTTCCTTTTTGTTTTATTTGATAATTAAATTTCACAGGGAAACATCCTAGGTCCTTGAGAAAGAAATTTCATGGTTGTAAAACTGGCAGGAATCTGGGAGAAAATTTACATTAAAGAGATAGAGAAAAATTTATAATTGCAAGTTTTCTAAAGTAAATACTCTAAAAAAAGGAAAGTCAGGAACCTATAGTCAGGAAGGAAATCCGTCTAAAGTTTAGCCATCTTGTCAACTGCACTAAATTAAACCATGAACACAATATTTTTTACGATGCAACTTGAAAGGAAGACTTGAAATCAAGTTGATCAAGGACTGAATTTAAGAATCAATGAATTAGATTTAATCTCTAGAACTGAGAATAAAACATGTTTAATATGTACCTATTAATTGGAAAATAAAACAAAAAGGGGGTTTTAGACAATGTTTCTAAGGCTCAAATTTTTTTAGGAAAGGTGAAACTAACCCCTAGTCCTCACCAAGTCCCTGCATTTCTAGTTCTGCTGATATGCCCTCAAGGGATCTGTGCTGTTTTCCAGTGTTTTGCTTTCTTTGCATTTAATAACAGAGATTTCTCATTTCTTTGCATTTAATAATGGCGATTTCCCGTTGGTATTCAGCAGCTTCCTAGAATCCAGTTTATGTGCAGGCAGTTAATTTTAATTAATCCCTGGAGAAGTCTGTGTTTTATTGTGCATTGGCTACCATGTAGAACCACATCATTTGGTTGAAGTAAAACCGAGATGTATGAGTTAATGTTGGTATGATTGGTAGATTAGCACATTTTTTTGTTTTAACATTGTCAGCTTTCTCCTGTTAGTGTACAATGGGTATATTTTATTTTAGCATTTACTTGAAATGCTAATTCCAGTCATCAGAGGTAAATGTTTCTGCCTTTGTTGGAAATGTATTTAAAATAAGCCTTTCCTATGTCATTTACAAGAGAATTGACCAACTACAAAGCCATCTAGGTTTGTTAAATTACATTTACTTCAACTGTCTGTTTGTGTGTGTGTTTCTGGCAAAATAAATAATTAATTCAAAAATAACAATTATGGACTCCTAAATAATCATGTTTTGATATCCTGACCAAATAGATTTTACATTTTCTTAAGATAAACTACAAATTCCTTGATATTTGCTCACCTCCAATCACAATTCTGACAGTATTCTACTGCACATGAAATTCTTACAAGTTTTATATTTAGTATATGAATTAAGTGGTTGGAATTACAAAAAAAAAATTAATTCTACCCTAATTGTTTATGATGTAGTTAATATTAAAAATCCTCTTTTTGTATTGAAAATGAGAATTCACTTAGAATTATTTCCTCTAATTTACAAACTAGTTCAAATTAGTATGGCATTATTTTTATTATACTGGGGAAAAAGAGAATCTATTCTTCCTTTTAGTTTTACTGCATTTAGTAGAAATAGACTGAGTTGGGGTGTTGTATTTTGATTAAATTTTTAAAATCCTTGAAATACGTTATTGCTATAGGCAAAGATATATGAAACATCAAATGGCCAAAGAAACTGATAAAGCAATTATGTTATTGATGCAGCAATTATTTTAATTTCTTGAAAATAATATTTTTTCCAAATAAATAGCATGATTTTTTCTCTAATATCATGAGAAGGAAAGATTCTTAATATAGTTTCCTTTGCTGTCACTAAAATTGCCTCTCAAGGAAATATATTTTATGATTTTAGTCTTATATTAAATTCTTAAAGTTTTTTCTTTAATAACCTATCTAATCTCTCAAGGAAGTTGACATAAATGCAGAGCTAATATTTTAAAGGACAAAATATGAAAAGACTGCAAGGACTTGGTGTTCTCTAAGAGTCTCAGAAATTTATCACTTCTCGTGTGTCATCCATTTTATTGCCTCTAGGAAATAAGGGACCTTGATTTGAAGGACATTCTCTGTCCCCTTAATAGCTGTTGACCATTCAGGGCACTGGAAGAAATGAACACATTTTCAATATCATTTTTCCCTATATTTGACTCAATTATGATGTAATATTTTCTATCTTTAGTGAGTCAAATTTCCCCAATGACATGGTTTCAGAAATTTTTCTGGATTATTGTAATTTGATAGTTTGTTTCTTTCTCATACTATTGGTTCACTGAAGTGCAAGTGCTTTGATTCCTAATACAAAGAATAAAACTAGTGCAGGTACTCAAGGAGGAGTAATATATCCCAGTTAGCATTTTAAAAAGTCATCTGCATAATGTAATGATGTAAATAAACAGAGTAACATCTTAGTTGCAGGTGTTACTTCGAAGTTGAGTAAGTAAGTCAGTGTCATCTACCTAAAGATTTTGGAGAAGTGGAGGTACTTTGATGAAATTAAGAAAAAGGAACTTCACTGAGTGATTAAGAAATAAGGAAAATCAAAGTTTATAATGTCTTCTTCAATCCAAATGGAATTTCTCACTATGCTCGTGTTTAGTTACTACTACATGATTTTTGCATCAGTTTTGATATGGCTTATTGGCATATTCAGTCATACACAGAATATGCACTTTCTAAAAATGTTAATTTAATATTTCAACTTCTTATAAGCTAAATTCAGATTAATTTTTTGAACAAACATATAATCAATAAAATTAGCATAACCAAATTAAGTACATTAACATTTCTGTAGCTATGAAATTGTTAGTTTTGATTGTCATTATTAAATAACATCCAAATAGCTAAAAACAAAATATCTCACATTTTAATTCATGTTAGTTTTGATTCGTTTTCCAATTCATCTTACATTTCACACAATTCACTAAAGCATCTTAGTTTTTTCTTTATAATTTATGGCATATGATGCATCCTATACTTCATTTGCTTACTACGTTTTCACATTATTGAACATGTTTGAATTTTCAGGCTTTAAAATTAGCATCTGTTTCTCATTAATCAACTTTCACTTCCTCAGGTGTTAGTGAAGTAATTACAGTCAGGTGCACAAGTCTGACTGCATGTACAACATCACATTATCACTTTGGCTCTAATTGCATTTTCTTGCAGTTTCTACATAAAATTTTCTATAAGACTTCTTATTGTATTAGCATATTATATACAGCACAATTTTCAAAAAACTGTTGATGTTTTAAAAGAAAAAGTTATAACACACACCTCAAGAAAAAATGTATAATTTCTTTTCTATTTCTGATCTATCACTCTCACCCTTACTATATTTTACTCAAAGAAAAGTTAGTATTTGTTTATAGCTTTATAAACAAATACTAGGTTTTTTGTGGTTCTTAAGATGATTGTTATAAATCGTATTCTCAAAAGAAACCCTTGTTCATTTCCATGTCAAAGCATATATTTTATTTTCATTCTGATTATCTATATCTCCATTCTCCCATCCCTCCATCAGTCCCTTTATCCATCCACCTCTTCATCCATCCATCCATCTATCCATCCATCCATCCATCCATCCATCCATCCATCCATCCATGTACATGATCTTTTAGAAGTGAAGTTAGCTTTCTCATATTGTGTTATTTGTATACATATACATTCTTTGGCTTGAATATTTAACAAATTAAAAGTATTTCTTAGAAAACATATTTTCTTATTACACATTTGTCCTGAAAGTGTTTTCCAGTGCATCTTCACTTAAAACAGTAATCTGCTGAGTCTTATTTTCTGTCAAGACATTAAAAGAAAGCCAATCTGGATTATTCTTTTTTCAGTCATCAGTATCTACTTCATCATTCTTCTCCTTTCTTTGGAGTATGATGTGAAGAATAGAAATAGATTCACCATTTTTTGTTTCTAAAACATTTGTAGATTTTTACTTGGAATCTTACCTCAATTTTTATGTTTTACCTGAGGGGAAAAAAAAAAGCCAAAAGGATTCTCCTAATAGAAGAATATCTCTTTTTTGTGTTTTTTTCAATTTGGCTTTTCCTTTTCTTTAAATTTTCTTTTATTTTTTTAAAGCATATGACTTGAATAATTTTAACATTATTATAAGCTATATTCATAAAAATCTATTATCAATATATTGTTAATTTTAATATTGTTTATATCATATGAATGTAATAAATACTCAATTAAAATTTTAAGAAGTTTCAGAGAAGCAGAAAGATTTTTTAAATTTCTAACAGACAATTCAGCAGAAAATTGTTATTAAATATTTGGTGTTGCATTTCATTTTTGAATGCACAGGGTTAATAAACTCATAAGCATTCTGCAGATATAATATTCAGTTTACTCTCTTTTCCTGATACTATGAAAAATATTTTTCTCATTATTATATATTTATTAAAATGTTTATATTGTTACATATTATTAGTAAAATTTCATTGAAAGAATACATCATAAAGCTTTTTTTCTGCTTTACCAAAGATTATTTTATAAAGGCAAATGCCAGTATTTTAAAATTGTCTCACTGAGTCCAAAGTTATGAACAGTTTTGAGACTTTAGTATATTTCAAAATATTACTTTAATAAATAGTTAAATCAGTTTATAACTTGCAGTTGTTAGGTAATATGTTTTTCCTTAAGTCTTTAGTAATCTAATATCAGGCAAAAAACTTTTTTGTATTTTATTGTATTTATTTTTGTTTATATTTTATAATTGCTCTTATCTTTCACATTTATCTTTTTTATTTCTAATTCCATATGAATTTAATAATACTTTTCTCAAATGGCATTGTTCTTAGAACACAATATCTTTTTTTATAATGCTATTTCAATAATTAGTGTTCTATAAAGAAATTTTTGTTTAATTAGTTTAATCTAATTTTTTTGATGCTAGTACTTTTTCAGTGGATTCTTTCAGATTTTTGAGTTAGAGTATAGCTCAAAATAATTGCAATATTCAAAATATTAAATGTCCAGTGTGGGTAAATGAGGCAAGATCATATAATGTACTTGGATTTTTAGATGGACTTATAAATACAATGGGAAGTGATAGTGAGTGACTTATACTTGATTTAAAAATCACTAGAGCTGCTAAGAAAAGAATTATAGGGTAGAATTAGGTAGACCGATTTTGGAGATTATCATAAGAGCCAGCAGAATGACAATGAAGTAATGTTTGACAGGTAGGTCCTCCAGGACTTACTCATGCATTGGATGAGATGATAAAGAAAATGAAAGAATCGAAAATGTCTCCTTGATTTTTGGTTTGAACTAGTGGCTGGATGTGGTATCACTTCTGAAATGTTGAAGACTGATAGAGAAACTGGTATGTGTCCTGGGAGATAATTCAATTTTGGAGATATTAAGTTTGAGATGACTGTTAAACATTCTTTAGGGGATTGCCAGAATTCATCTGCAAACAATGATAACTTTTCCTCTACTTTTCCAATACTTGTTCTCCTTATATCTATTTGGAATCTTCATTCATTGATCAAAATTAATAAAATAATTTTAAGTAATAATGTTAACTGCAGTTATCTGGGCTTATGATGGAGATTAATACTAAGAATAATATTGACTGTTGATTTCAGAAGGTTCATGTTAACATAGTAGTTATTCTTCTACTTGAATGCTTAAAATACAAAAAAACTTTAATTCTGAGAGTTATATTTATAACGTTTTCAGCATCCAATGAGACAATTATATAATTTTTATTTTTGACAGAATACAGATCATTTTTATTTTTGAGTTAAAAAGTAATATTATTTATTAATTTCCTAATAATATATCTTTGTATTTTGTGTATAAAATCGTATATGCAAAAAATTATATATTACTGCATGGAACTTGTCTTTTGGATTTTACCATAAATATTTATAATAGATATTGATGTAGAGTACTGTTTTTGTATGTACCAACATCAGCCTTAACTTGATTTGATGAGATAATTTAAGAAACTTAATCTTTTTTATTATAGGGGTTTTTTTTTTAATTTATGAGAATTCAAATGCAAAATAACTTGCAACCAAAATCTCTTTTCTTAGTATTTTGATAGTTTTTATCTCTTCTTATTGCTCATATTTTCTACTTCATTGATAAGATAGTGAGTGTTGGCAATTTTTATTTTTTCCATATAATTGTGCTTTTTATTGATGGCCTTTTAAAGCATAAAGTTATATAAATAATGCTCTTACAGTTTACATATGTTGAATGCATGTTTTAAAAAGATATTTGCTGTCTTAAGTTTGGTATAATAATAGCTATTTTAATGATGTTTAAAAGAAGCAGAATGTGGATTTTGTTATCAACTTAAATTTTTAAAAGTGAGTTATTTGCATTTATTTTTACAATTTCTTACTCTTTTTGGTGGATTATTTATTTCATTTTATTTATTTTTTTCCAAAATTTGAAACTAAAATCTATTTTAATTTTCATTTTAGTAATTGTGGAATGATAATACTGTCACTTAATCTCTAAATATAACTTTAGCCAAAAGTGATTGTGCAAGTCTCCATAGCTTGTTGTTTTCAAAGTACACCAATTTTGAGTTTTTAAAATTTTCATCGTTATTCAATTGCTCTTTAAAAACTATTCTAAAATTTTGAAATGATTGTGAATTTCTTGTTCACACTTTTGCTCTTAATTTTTATTATGCTTTGATTATTGAATGTGGGCTTAAGAATTTCCTATTTTTATTTTGTCTTTTTATGACTGAACACATGACCATTTTTAATGAATATTAGCTAATCATTTCAAAGATATATTTTTATTTTGCATATAATGCTTTATTAATTATTGCTTTTCTAGTGAAGTTTTCTGTGTTCTTATTGTTTTTACTGCTTGTTGTACTATAAACTGATACTTCATGTTAACATTTTCTTTATTATTTTGTCTACCAATATATTTTTGTACTTCTAATCATTTTTGCCTAATGGGTTTTATTTTGTTTCTGTACTTAAGTCTATAGATTTTTCTTTTATTGTTTCACAGTTAATATAATATGACTTACTCTGCTTTCTAAATATTTTGCTTCTTTTCCTTCCTTGTTTTCTTTTTACCTGACTTTTCTCTCTTTCTCTCTAAATATTATTATGGTTTTGAGAATTTTTATTTACTTAATGTTTTCAAACCATTGATTTTTTTTAAGTCACCAATTTTCCTTTAAATAATCAAAAGTTTTCTAAATGTGTTTAGTTAAAGGCACTTCAACCTAGAGCCTAGGTTCTTTTAGCACATCCCTTGCTTTATAATATCCACAATATGTCTATAAATTTATTGATTTTTTTATAACTATACTGTTATCAGTGGGATTTTGACTTGTGACGTTCACAAAGGCTTGAACTATAACAATTGAAGTGTCTAAAGATGTCTATTTGCAGACATAGAAATTAGTATTTAGGAATCTTCTTAATTTGGGGTTGATCTGATATTTTTACATATGTTATTTGGAATTCTGCATTGAAAATTTGTCTTTTCTTCTCAATTTATGTATTAATTCATGATTTATTTATATCGTTGTGAACTTCTCACATTTATTTTGTTCAATTTGTTGCTCACGTTGTTTCAGCTTTGGTAATTAAGCGCACTTTCAGTTGACTTCCGTGTCTGACTGATATATTCTAATTAACGTGTGCGTGTGTGTGTGTGTGTGTGTGTGTGTGTGTGTGTGTGTGTTGAAAACACTGCAATCTGCTCCAGATTTATCTTGTATATTTCTTGCCCAAGTCCTAGAATTAACTATTTCTACAAGGAGCACTAGTTCCTTTTATAGATCTAGGCTTATTGTTAATGAGCTAATGGATTCATTTCTTAGTTTTATGTATTTTCTGTGTAATGTTTGCAAGGTATGACCTGATCTGCTTTCCCTGATTTTCTTTTGAGTGGGGAATTTTGTTGTCAAATCCAGGACACACAAACATCTCCCAGAAATGCGGACGAAACCTTCATAAACCACAGTGGGCTCTTCTAAAAAACAGAGGGCCTGAGAGTTCAAGGGGAGAAAAAAATTCAGCACCAAGAGAAATTTTTTCACAGATTCAAAACAAAATGTGGTGAGAAATGGGGCAAAAGTATTCCTTTTAAGATGAATATAAAGAAAACAAGATTTTAGTTTTAAGGCAATACAAAAGAGAAAGCCCTTGGTTAAAGAAAGGATGGTAACTAAGGGAGTTCAATTTTCTAGCGGTATGGACTCTTCTTCCTTGTGTTTATAAAATTAGGTCTCCAAATCAGATGATAACTTAATATTATTTTTAATGAACAGACCATAATGATAGATGTGGAAGAACATACTTTTTATAAAATATATCTTGAAAAAGCAAAATTATTTTTGCGGAAGCATATTCTAAAGTAACAATTTAATTATTGTTATCAAGCTGTCAAGAAGGAGACACGTTTCTGAAATACCCCTTGGTAACATGGTTTAGAAAAGAAAAGTCTATGAAGTCTATTAGGTTGATAAATACAAATGCTGTCAAAAGCAGTAGAGAGATACCATACTTAGTATATATAAGAACACTGCAAAATGTATATGCAAAATTCTGTTGTTTTGGGGTAATTTATATGTAAAATTAACAATTTTACAAATAATGCCAGCATTGTTTATGCCATAATATTTGCAGACAAATAAATGATATAATGGATTTAAATGTTGAGTTTATGGTAAATAATAAATTTTAGCTAGTATTATTTGTAGTATCAGTTGTAGTAAAATTAGTGTTCATTAAAAAAGCAGATACTTCTGAACCTTTTCATTTAAAAGAAAATAAAAAGTTTAGTTTTAAACCAAAAATATGTTGTTAGATTGTAAGTTGTTCACTAGAGACTAACTTTTGTGTGTGTTTTATAAATGAAAGATTTATAGTGTTTCATTATAGTGAGTTGTAATAGATTGTTTAAAATGATGGTGGCATCAATTACACAGGGTTAGATAATTGAAGAAACTCATAGGATTCCACTGAGTATATTAATGTAAGGCATCAATAGAAATGAATGATATGGTAAAGAAGGAGAAAGGGCCCCAGAAACTTCCAGGTGCAGCACTCCGTTTTCTTTCTTGGTCACACAGGATGTATTTGTCTCTGCATCATGAGCCATGGAGATATGTGTGAGGAATCTTGGTTTCAGGAAAGCTTGGGCAAAAGTTTCCAGCAGGATCTTTTACATCCCTCTGACCATGTAGTCTCACCAGGCTGTGCAACAGGTTTAACTGGGTGGAAACTATCTATCTGTAGATTCCTAAACAATGTGGACAAGTTAGCTGCACATACTGCCAGAGGAGTTTCTAACTTTAAGCAGCACACTATAAATCACTAGCTAACACATCTCATCCTTATCTTGGCTAAGGTCAGGAGTCCTTGGAGTAAAGCAAAGACAGTCCAAAATCCAACTGTATGACAAAGCTATGCAATGGTTGCAATGGTTGTTATCAATCTTCTCTCCCTGTATACGCATGCCTCTTTCTCCATCGAGAGGACATTTCCCTTCCACATTGTACTAAACTGGGCTTATGATTTGCTTTGCCAATAAAATTTAGGGGAAATGACATTGTGCCAGTTTTAATTAAGAAACCTGATGGTTTCCACTTTTGCTTACTTGTTTCTCTGAGCTGTACAGAAGTTCAAGCAGACCTCTTAGAGAAAGAGGTCTTGAAAAATGAGAGAGACCATATACATAGAGAGGCCACATGGAGGAAAGAGAACCCAGGCTGACAACCAACATTAAGGCTCTAGGCAGGTGAACCAGGCCTTGAATCTTTAATCTCTGAGACATAAGCACCAATGATAAGTGGAATGGATAAAAACTGTGTCAACTGAGCCCTGCTCTAATTCTTTATCCACAAACCTGTGAGCAAGAAAATGGTGATGTTAAAGCTAGTAAGTATTGGAGTGATTAACTGGCAGAGAAACCTGAGTAAAATCTAGTATTGAAGATGTAATTGTTCGAGTTTATAATTTTAACTATTAATCATGCCTAAACTTAATTAGACAATAATTACATTTGTTAGGAAGTGATTTTGCGGATTATAGAGTGCCTATGTGAATATTCACATTAAATTAAGTATTTAAACATGAAATTTAGTATTTAAACGAGAATTCTAGATTTTCAAATAAAATTTTTGTGTTAAACATCAGGAGAATCTTGACTTTACCTTTAGAAATATCTTTAGAAATCCTTTAAAAAAACAATCATGTGTGATCATTACTTTTTAATATATTTTTAAGAAATCAATTTTATTGATTTTGCTTCTAATTTTTATTTATTTTATTCTACTTTGGACTTAATTTACTCTTTTTCTAGTAATTTACTCTTTTTCTAGTTTCTTAAGGTGAAAACTTAGATCACTGATTGTCATCTTTCCTCTAGTTATTGTTTTTACTGCATCTCACAAATTTTGACAAGTGGTGTTTTTATTTTCGTTTAGTTCAAAATATTTAAATTTTTTTTCTCAACATCTTTGACTCGTTGTTATTTTGAAGTGTGTTATTTAGTCCCCATATAATTTGAGATTTTTTCATCTATCTTTTTTGTAATTGATTTTTAGTTTAATTTCATTGTGGTCTGAGAGCAGACATTATAAGATTTTTATTTTTCTAAAATTACATACCTTAATAATATGTTTTATGGCCTAGAATGTTGTCTGTCTGGATGAATATCCCATGTTAATGTGAAAAAAATGTGTAGTCTGCTGTTGCTTCATGAAGTAGTCTATAATATCAATTATATCAAGTTGGTTGATAGTGCTGCTGAATTCAACAATACCCGTTGATTTTTTACCTTCTGGTTCTGTGTATTTCAGATAGAGGAATGTTGGAGTCTCCAATAATGATAGTAGAGTTACTTATTTCTCCTTGCAATTCTATCAGTTTTTGCCTCACATAGCTTGACACTCTGTTGATAAAGACATACACATCAAAGATCATTATGTCTTCTTGGAGAATTGACTCATAATCATTATGTAGTGCCCTTCTTAATATCCAGAGTTTTCTCTCTCTGAATTTAATGTAGCTATTCCTTCTTCTTTTTGATTAATATTAGCATATTACATTTCCCCCCATCCATTTACTTTTAATCTGTATGTCTTTGTATTTAAAGTGGGTTTCTTATAGACAACATATAGTTAGGTCATGTTTTTGAAATTATTTGACAATTTCTGTCTTTTAATTAATTCCGTAGAACATTGACGTTCAAAGTAATTATTGATATAATTATATTAATATCTACAACATTTGTTACTGTTTTCTATTTTGTTCCCCTTATTCTTTGGCCCTATTTTTGTCTTTCACTCTTTTTTTCTGCCTTTTATGGTTTTATTAAGCATTTTATATTCCATTTTATCCTTTCTTGACAATCAGTTATACTTTAAAAATTTTTTTAGTGGTTGCCTCAGAGTTTGCAATATATATTTACAGCTAATCCAAGTTCACTTTTAAATGATACTATAACACATTATAGGTAGTGTGAGTACTTTATAATAACAATATAATCATAATTCATTCCTTTTATCATTGCTGTCATTTATTTTACTTATGTATAAGTATATATAATCAAATACATATTTGGTATTACTATTTTAAACATTACCTGTTAGATCAATTAAGAATAAGAATAAAAGTTTTTATTTTACCTTTAGTTATTTCTTCTTTAATGCTCTTTTCTCTGTGAACCTCTGAGTTTCTGACCAATAACATTCTCCTTCTCTCTAAAGAACTTCTAACATTTCTTGCAAGACAGGTCTACTGGCAATGAATTTTTTAAATTTTCATTTGTCTGAGAAGGTCTTTACTTTTCCTTCACTTTTCAAAGATAATTTCCCAGGATATAGAATTCTAGGTAGTTGAATTTTAGGTTTATTATTTATTTATTTATTTCCCTCTCAACACTAAAGATTTTACTACTCTCTCTTCTTGCTTGCATGGTTTTGGAGGAGAGGTAGGATATAATTCTTATCTTCGATCCTCTAGGTAAGTTTTTTTCCTCTTCTTTCAAGATTTTTTTAAAAATCTTTGATTCTCTGCAGTTTGCATGTGATATGCCAGCTGTAGATTTTTTTGGCATTGTCCTGCTTGTTGCTTCCTGAGCTACCTGGATCTGTGGTTTTGTGTCTGACATTAATTGAGGGAAATTCTTCACCAATATTATCTCGAATGTTTTTTCTATTCCTTTCTCTCTTTTATCTCCTTTTGATATTTCCATTTCATGTATGTTGTAGCTTTTGTAGTTATCTCACAGTCTTTAGATAGTCTCTTTTGTTTCTTTCAGTCTTTGTTCTCTTTGCATTTTCAGTTTGGACGTCTCTGAGATTATTTTCTCAGACATGTTCTACTAATGAGCCCATTAAAGGGATTTTTACATTTTCGTTTCAGTGTTTTTGATCTCTAGTATTTCTTTTTGATTCGTAGAATTTCCATCTCTCTGCTTACATTGCCCTCTTTTCTTGCATTCTGTCTACTTTATTCATTAAAATCCTTACCTTTTTCATCATACTTGTTTTAAGTTACCAGTCTGAATATTTCAGCATCCCTACCATGTCTGGTTTTGATGCTTACTCTGTTTATTCAAACTGGGTTTTGCCTTTAATATGCCTTGTAATTTTTTGTAACCAGTAATCATGTACTGGGTAAAATGTACTGAGGTAACTAGCTCCTTGGTAAAGTAGTGGTGAGGTGTGATGGGAAGGGAAACATTCTCTAGTCTTATGATAAAGACTATGATTAGTCTTTCAGTGAACACATGTCTTTGAACTGTGAACTTTACAAGTGATTTTCAGTTTTTTCCTCCCTTTAGGTGGGAAAAGATGGTTAGAGTTGGCTGGAGTTGGATATTTTCCTTTCCAGTATCAGATAGGCTCTAATATAACTCCAATAATTTGGTCTCTGGTAAACTAGTTTCCTTGAGGACAGACTTTGTTAAGAACAGAATACACAAATACTTCGAAGTGATTTTCTTTCCTCTCCCCTTAGCAGAAGCATGAGGGGATTTTTCTCTGATATTTATTGTACCTGTTCCAACTCCTGGAGGTAAAGCTCACAAAAGTGTGAGGGCCCTCCTGTGATTGCCCCCCCACCACCCCCCGGGAGTTTTTTATCTCTCAAACTTGTCCACACTAAACCTACAGCAATTCATCAGCTATAGTTTAGATTTTGCTGGTTCCAGTGTAAGTTTCTGTTTGGGGGTTTCTGCTCAGATTCTGAGTCTCTGTATTCATCTTTTTGTTTCCCTGATTTTGGGGGCAGTTCTTTTTCTGTGACGTTCTCTCATAGATCTCAGATGAGCTGTTAATTTTTCAGTTTGTTTAACTTTTTATTTGTTATTAGGATGGAGTGGCAACTTCCAAGCTTCTTACATACTAAACTAGAAACTGCTGATTTACATTTAAAAAATGTTTAGATATAAAAATCAGGAGTATTTTGGAATTTTAATTTTAAGAATGCTGATTTGAAATTGAAATTTAATTCTTATACTGCTATTTTAACTTAAGTCTATTATTTCACACATTTCTTCTCACATATTTATATAATACTTATAAACTTTTCTGCTCTTCTCAAATTTTCTAATGCATACTTCTATGCCTTTCACATAATCTTTTTCTATGTGGTTTATGTAAGTCAGCACTATATCTCAGTATATTGTCTATAGATAATTATAGATGAGTTTTTAAATGATTGACTTGTGAGTTTCTCAAATAAGAATAATTTGTACTCTTCTACATGTTTGTTTATAAGTACAGAACATTTTTTTTCTTATGAAAAGGTAGCAAAAGTAGAGCAAATTTAATAAAGGTTATCATCATTCACAGACCCTTCCTGAGAGACAGTTACAACTTCTCACCCTGATAGTTTAGCCGCTGACAGAACATTGCTGGGAGTAGGGTCTCAGGTGACCTCTGATGTACATGTAGAAATCAAAATTTATGTTTCTGTTCCCACAGCAGAAGTAAGCCTCCACTGATCGAGATATGTGGATATGTATCAAAGATTGCTCTCACAAAGTCCATTTATACTATGTAGGTTTGTTTCATATGTGAAGTTTATCAGATTTAAATCGCTGTATTTGTTTTATTTTTTACAAAACTACTGAAATTTCCATGGAAGCATGTACATACCAAGTTATGAAGAACTTTCCACTTCAGTAATTTCAGAGTTAAGAGGGAAATGACCAGAAATATCATTATAAAGTGAATTAAAAAATAATTCCATTTTTTCATATGGCAAAAGTGAAATAGCTCTAGAAAGAGAAAAATGTAGAAGTGTTAAAAGTTTCCAAGTGACACTGGCAATGAATCTAGATGAAATATCTTTCAAACATACACGCGTGCAAGCACGCAGACACACACACACACACACACACACACACACAAGTAAACAAAGACACAAATTAACTTACTTCATGATTTTGGAATTTTAATTATAATAATGAGAGTATTATCTATGAATGAAAACAGATTTGAAAAATAATTTAGTTATACATTATCTTAGATGCTTTAAAAAATCATCTGGTTTATATTTATTTTATTTGACACTGAGACACTCACTAAAATACATTAAATTTTCTCAAGATATTAACAGGCATACTGGACTTGGAAGTCTAATTTTGATTTGAGAGGACTTATTTTACTGATGCTCCTGGTGTTTCCTTGTCTATTGTTTGTGGATTCTTACACTTATTCTATGATAACAAAATATTAAAGGTATAACCATAAAAATGATCTCTGCTTTTATAGTATTAATTTACGGTGAGCGTATTTTGAAGCAAATAAAGCTTTATTAAAATTCAATAAACGAAACTGCCAAATCAGTGCAGAGGCTCTATAACAACTGAAATTTTTGTCCTGAAATAATTTTTTCTACATTGGTCAATGCACAAACAACCTTGTAGCTTCTCACCTGTAGCAGGATAAATGGCTATGTTGTTATTATAATGTTTTAAAACATCTCCAGTCTCCATCTTTAGATGAAGTTTATTTAAATAGTGTGTAAAAAACACCAGCCAAGGGAAAATACCTAACATGGTTTACTCTCCTGAGGCATAAACCGGGCAAACACACACTGTGCAAAATAATACGTACTTATATCTCTTTTAAGAACAATACAATATTCCATAAACCCAGAATCTTAAATAGGAAGAGGCATGTACCCACTGGGATGCTTAATTTGGATATGACTGGCCAAGGGCAGCACAGGTGTTAAGGGTGATTTCTGGATGAAAGTGTCACCCGTGAAATGACAAAAATTGACTCATTGTATGTCTACCTCCCTGCTGTTGGTAGCTAAGTAATACTGTTACCTGGCTGATTTCCTAATAAACTACAGGTGGTGGGGTGTGAGGTTGTGCCATTACAAATCATCATCTGTTAGATCAAAGTGCAGAGAGAAGAACGGCAGGTGTGCAGTATTAATAGCTGCATTTATCTCCCCAGTCACTTAATAATTGCTTCTGGTGTGGCTTCCCTGTAACAGAGCATTTCATGGACTCCAAAAGCATTTTGATGGAGCTTAATGTGTTCCATGCTGGCAGAGTTCTCATGTGCTAAATGTAGGGTGTGTGTGTTTTATTTCCTAATGAGGCACTGGTGTAGCAAACAGATATGGGGAACCACTTGTGAGTTATCATTCATGTCGCTCTTTCGTGAACAAATATTAAAGTTTCCCTTTACATTTTTAATGTGTTTGAAAATAAAACTAATATTTTTGTCCTATTTTTATAAATATTTTGCTATTGTTAATAGTTTCTGACGCTTATCAAGTTCCTTCTGTATGCCAGCCAGATACTGATCTAGGCTTTTATATACATGTAGTATTCAGAACAATCTTTTTGTGTAGATTATTTTATAATTATTATTTTGCTATCATTGGCTATAATTGTAATCAAATATTAAAGAATAACAGGCTAAAATTGTTTGCCTTTTTCATCTTTAGAGACAAAAATTCAGTTAGATTGTCCTATTAGATGAGGAAAGTCTTTTATAGTTGTAGGAAAATAGAAGATATAGAACACAGGGCTCAATTATGGAAATTTGTGGCAGTTTTCTAGTTCTGTGTGTAATTATATATTAGTAGGTGAATTTTCTACATTTTAACAAATTGTTAAATGACATTCCATCACTGCATACAACAAGAATAGATCCTACGGGGAAAAAATTGCTTTACATTTATGTTAAACTCCAAATATTTTGATTCTGAAATAAAACTTAGACTGCATTAGACTATGTGCATGTCTGCATGTGTTTTTGTATTTTATAAAACAAAATAATAGGCCTGGGTGAGGAAAACAGGATGGGAAAACATTGTGAGATGTAATATGTATTGTGCACAGTCACCTACTACTGCAGAGATCTTGATGAACTCGAATAAATAATATGCTATTCCTGTGTTCTTTTCTAGACCTTTTCTACTAACATAGGCCAGGTGATCCATGTATTTACAATTATTTGTGGCCTTCAATATGGGTTTGTTTCTCCGATAATGGCTTTCTTGGCTTTGAGAATGTCTCTATATCTGTCTCATCCTAACATCCCAAGATGCAAATATTAGAACATATGGAATTGAAAATGGCAAATAACCAACATTCTATGTCTTTGGATTTTAACATAAATGTAAAGCAATTTTTTCCCCTTAGAATCTATTCTTGTTTTATGCAGTGATAGAATGTCATTTAACAATTTGTTAATATGTAGAAAAATACAAACTCTATTGCGAGTTATAGAAAACATCACCTTTTCTAGTATTTTCAAATGGCTAAATATTTAAAGCAAATATGGAAGTTTAATTTTAGTTTAATTTATTTTTACTTTTTAAAAATTTTATTTCCCTTGCCTTTGGGGTCATGTTCACAAAAACCTCTCAGACTAAGGTCCATAAGTTTAGTACTTATGTTTTCTTCTACGTATTTTATTATTTCAGATCTTATATTTGTCTTTAATTCATTTAAATTAATTTTTTGTGTATGGTTTCAGATAGTAGTCTAGTTTCATTTTTTTGCATGTGGCCTTCCAATTTTCCCAACACAATTTATTGAAGAAGCTTTCCTTTATCTATTGTGTGTTTGGCTCCTTTGTTGAAAATTAGTTGATAATATCCTGTGGGTTTATCTCTGGGCTCTCAATTCTGGTCCATTGGTCTGTGTGTCTGTTTTTCTACCAATACCATACTGTTTTTATTATTGTAGTTTTATAGTATAATTTGAAGTCAAGGCGTGTGATACCTGGGTTTTGTTCTTTTTCTTTTTTTTAATCAGGATTGCTTTGCCTATCCAGGGTGTTTTGTGGTTCCTTAGAAATTTGATGACTTTTTTATTCTATTTCTTTGAAAATGCCATTGGGTCTTCGATGAGGCTGGCATTAAATCTGTATTTGTGGATTGGAACAATCTGTAGTTAAAATGGCCATATTCATATTTTTAATAACAATTTTTTTTATATATATATTTCTAGGCCACTCTAATAGGAAGGTAGAGAGGAATAGGCTTAAAACATACCTGAGATGATAATTTTCACACTTTGAAGAGTGGGAGTTGGGAGTTATTGCTATATAGGTTGAGAAAAAAAAATCAGTGTGAGTAAAAAAATACTCCTGGCACATATAAAAATTATAAAGTGTCTGAATTTATCATTCAGTTTCATCCAAAGTCACTTCTGCAGTATCAAAAGAGATCAATGAACAGCATAAAAGTTCTATATCAACCTTCTCTTGTTTTCACATTACACGTAATCTCTATATTTAATGATTTAATTATGTAAGATATTGCCATTAGCAGAAGCAGAAGGCAAGAGGCATTAGGAGACTTCATACTGTTTTGTAACTTTCTTGTAGGTCCAAAGTTAGTTCAAAATAAAATGTTTAAAATTAAATGATGTGAGTAGTCAGAAATCAGTTTTGGCCTGGAGCCATGTAGTATAGTATCTTAAAAATTTCAATGATCCTTATAGTTCTTAAAATAATAGGAATATAATAAACTACTAAAATATAGGTTTATTAGGATGAACTTGAGTTATAAAGATGAGCTTTTAGTCAAAGTTCCATATTACTACAAACATTATTATAAAAATTATTTAAAAGGTAGACTTCAGGGGGAAATTCACTAAAAACAGCATCAATAAAGAGTATGGGAAAATCAGGTGCTTTTGTATGTATTTGTTGAGCAGAGTTGTTGGCGGAGTTTTATTAAAAAAATAGAAACATGGAGAATCAATAAGGAAAAGTTTCAGAGGTAGGCGAATGAATATTGGTGGAGGACAAGGTGAAGGACACTCCTCTAGGATGTGATTCTTAGTGGCAAGATATGAAGGAGGCTGAGATTCACTCTAGGAGTATAAAAGTGAGAAGTTGATATCAATGTATGACAGGAGAGCAAACTAATGTGTAAGATAAGACTTGCCTGCCATTTTTATGTCTGTAAGTGTTTATTGGTGTTGTACTGGGTTAGAATACACTTTAATATGAAAAGAATTAAAAGTCACTAAGTCATCAGAGCAATTAATTATTGAAATACTACATTTGAAGAAAATTATATATATAGTAATATAGACATATAGTTGTAAAAAAGAGAACACTTGGGTCAAATAGTCATTTAGTACTCTAACATGAAAATATGGCCTTTGCTTGCTGAACTAAAGGTGAAAATGCACTTTGGCACCCAGGGTTAGAAGAAAGTGAGCCTATGATCTCATTGGGAACCGGTTAGTAGTCCGTTAGCCTACAAGTCTGAGGAGCCTCCTTCTTAGAGATAGATACTCTGAGATTTTGGCTTCTCCCACTATCTCTTAGAATATTGGTTGGCAAAGTGTGGTCCCCAGGCCAGCTCCATAACCTGTACCTGGGAGCTTATAAGAAATGTACTACCTCAGACTCATTGTAACAGAAATTCTGGGGTAGAGCCCAGCAATATGTGTTTAACAAGGCCTCCAGAGGGTTTTGATGCAGTCAAGTTGGAGAATTCCTGTCTCAGAGAATAAGTCACCTCCATTTATACAAATGAACTTTATTTCAGAGATACTCTCTCACAGGTCACTGGTTTTTAATATTATATCTACATTGAAATTCTAATCTAAATCTTTATATCAGGACTTTAAAAATCTAATCTGTTCATATCCCTGCAAATCCAATCAGAATGACTGAGCATTTTGACCCTGTCAGTTGTTAGCGTTAGAAAAACGTTAATGGTAGAAAAATGATAAAATTGTCAGAGTTGCTGGACAATATAAAGAACAAGGGTTATTTTTATCTGTAAAGTAATTGATTGAATTGACAGCACACCAAAAATTTTGCAAAATTGTACAAAATTTGTACATCGGATGGAATGAATTAATTTAGGAAAGAGTTCAGTACATTTTCATACAGAAGCATGTCTAGCAGGACTTGACTTGCACCTGTTAAACTATTTCAAAGAATAAAAATGCCTGTGCACTCAAGCCAGAAAATGCTACTCACTGCCAGCTCAGCTCCCCTGTGAGATAATATGCAATTGGCAACTTACAGACAGGTCAGCAACCAATCCTTTCCCCAGAATATCAAATAAAATAACTAACTTCTTTTTTTTTTCCTGAAAAGAAAAAAACCGAGCAATCTGTTATTCTTTTTATTTGCATTTGCCAAGCATCTGTATTTACAGAAAGCAATGGCCTAATTTTTTTAATCTTGATTTCTAATTGAGCAGTTTGGTGGTCTAATGATTTTAGTTTGTGAAACTCATAAAATGAATCGGTCAAAGTAGCTTGAACCTTTTCCCTCTTTCTTCTCTTCCATGTTCTCATTATTTATAATGAGTCTTCCCAGAAACCTTTCAGTGTGTTCCTCACTGAGTGCATGGACACTGGTGAAGCTGGGAGATAATCAACTCCAGACTGGGACTCTGCAGCAGTGCCAACAAGCTGCTCATGACTCCAGCAGATGTTTCTGCTTTGGGGGGCCGAAAGAAATTTTATAGGGCTTTTCCTCCCTTTCAGGGAAAATTGCCAGAACAGTCAAAAAATGGGAAATATATAGGCTAGCTCGCATTTCCAAGTTGGGAGGGATATTGTGTCCAATAAAAGGAATCTCAAAGAGAGGAATTTCTGAAGACACTGTCTCACAATAGCTATGTAAAATGTTTGCCAAGAAAAAAGAGGAACCAAGGAAAGCTCACTTGGCTTTAGATTTCTTTGTATATTGAAAACTGTGTGAATGTTAGAGGATTTAGAAATGATACCCATTTATGTTAAAAACACACCTGGGAGTCAATAAGGACCTCCTTCCCACTACCCCCTGAAAGACGTAGATGCATTACTCTGAATTCCTGCACTTTTTGGTTTTTCTGTTTCTCTTAAAATTGTGAGTCCAGTGAGGGAGAAGATATTTGCAGGACTGCGAGTCTTTTTTCTTTTAAATTGACTGTGTACCACATCATACGATTTTATTCCTGAAAAGAGCAAAAATAACAAAAATTTTCTTTAGGTGAGAAGATAGCTGAGAATTTCAGCTATCATAGATTAATTTACTTGATTTTGATGTTATTTTGGATCTTGAGAAAAGTTTATGTGCAAAATCATGTGATAAACATCAGAGAGAACTGGTCACAGGGAACTCATGTGAGGTGAAACCATAGATCTGTGCAGTGCTGTAGTCTTGGGAGTTAAAAGTTTTACTTTTGGAACAAAGTCCAAAATATAACAGAGAGAGAAGCCTTCTAAGCCACTTGCAAGACTTGTTTATGTAACTGAAGGTAAAGAGATCAGCTTGAAGAACCAACCTGCTGTAATTCTCCATGGTTTTTCTGTGTAACAAAGCTATCTGCTAAGAACCAGAAATAATGAGCTATTATAAAGCCATTCTGATAACTCTTAACTGGAATATTTTTTCTGATATTGTATTCTCAAGGCCATGTATAAACAATTAACATAGGGAGTATGATTAACTGGAAATGATAGTACAGTTCATCTGTTTAGTCATTCAGTTTTTTTTATAATTAGTACCAGCTTATGTTTCATATGCTTGACAGAACAGAAGTGGTTCATGATGATTCTATTGAGGAATTATACTCTGAAGGAAATGTATTATCCACCTATTAAAGTTCTGATAAGACAGTGTCAACTTTAAAATCAATTAGCTAGCTTATTGTTAAAAATGGGAGTGTTAATTGAGGTCCCAGTAAACTTCTAGGAGACCCCTTCATCTCTAAGAGGAGGCAAAGTCTGCCTATTATATGCTCCATAACAGTATACACTCTTTTAGTGGAGTCCAAATTATCTAGTTTATTTCAACTCATCTAAGTTAAAATTTGAAAGATGATTAATACTTTGGCTAAATTGAGAAGGAATAGCCCACCAAACTGGAGAAATCATGTAGAAAGACTCGGAGTTGAAGCAAAAGTATAATATATCTGAAAACTAAAATCCATAGACATAAATATCACATACGTTGTAAGGAAATGGAAGGAGATAAAACTAGTGAGTTATGCAGGGACAAGATTAAAAATGGACTTTTAAACCATGACAAATGGATTAGAGAAAGACGAGATCAGTTTCAGGGCAGCCAGTTGCAACATTGTTCTTGGGACATGAGGTTACTGAGTGGGAAAGTGAGTGAGAATTAGAGGTAACCTGGTGAAAATAAGAATATTTAAAAGTTTTAATTGATCAGATTTGTTCATTGGCTGTATGTGGGAATGGTGGAGAAGGAAAGTCAAAGATTGTTTTTAGTTGCTGGCATAAGCAGTTGGTTGGATAGGAGTACCATTCACTAAAATATATGCAGGTGTGAAAGCAAAGATGGATTCACTCTCAGTGCTTGACTATAGGGCAGTTATTTCTAGGCATCCCCAGTGAGTATATGTGTTTCCAAACCAGTCCATGCATTTTCTTCTGTTCTAATAAGTACAATAATTAGAGGCAATCTGAAGGATGTTCATTGCCAAAACTGTGCTCCCTAACTGTGCTGATTCCTTGATAGTCTTTTGGGCACAGCAATTCTGCTGCACCACAGTGCCTACTGATGCTGCTGCTGGCTCTTATTGAAAAAACTGGGGAGGATGCTTCTGGCAATGAATTATTGCCAAAGGCCAAATCATCATGGGTTATAATGATGGCATTCAACTTCTGATTACATGCCCTCTTCATTAGAATTTCAAACAAGTTCATGAAGATAGATTGAGAAGGAAGGCCATATCATTCCTTCCATTGTCTTTGCCATTTTTATCTTTTCCCCTGGTCACTTTGACATTCCCAGACTAAAACATAAAAACACCATTCATATATATATGTTCATGTGAAAAAACAAATGTCCACAGTGATCGCCTGCTTTCCAGTTCTGTAAATAGCAAGTACGTGACTCTTCTTTCGAGCTAAATTAGGACACCTTGCTGAAGTATCAACACTTAATGGAATTTTTATTCCATGTAATCATGGATTATTGAAGAAGGAGTCCTTGAAGTTAATCTATGCAGTGCTTGTCAAACTCTAATGTGTGTATGAATAACAGGGCGTCCTGTTAAAATGCAGATTCTGAATCAGTGACAGGGCTCTGAGCCTGTATTTATAACAAGCTCTGGAGTGGTTTAGAGGCTGCTGGTCTGTAGCCCACGCTTTTAGAATCAAAGTTCTAGTCTAGGCAATTCCCTCAGAGTACCGCTGAAGAAAAGAAGTCACTGACATTTATTTAGTGTAAGGCAATAGGTGTGATGTTGTTTGCATATTAAGTTAGTGATAACATCTGCATTAGAAGAATCAATTTCCCTGACTCTCACTCTACTGTCCTTTGTGCCACAGCAGCATTTGCTTCAAGTAGATCTTCAAACATCAGTAATATTTACTCCTTATTTTGGAATCTAGAGAAACTTTCTGCTACTTACCAAAGGAAAATGTCCCAAAAGAAGGTTATGAGAGCCATCTTCGCTAATGTTTTGGGTTTTTGTTACTACTTAAAAATAATTACCTAATATTTTTCTGTGTGGTGGTTTATTAAACCTTTGGAAACATATGTGTAACAAGTTTTCACAGGTAAAATAAGTCCCCACAGAATACAGTTTCATATTATTAGGAAGATAAAATAGAATAAAATCCAGTGGGATTTTTTTTCCATTTAAAGATATTTGAATTCAAATTTTCCATTTAAAATCTGTTTTAATATATAGATGAAATTTTCCTGGAAGAAAACTATTTGGCCCAGGCAGGAAATCATCATTCTCCTGTTGTCCTGCAAAGGTGCTTCTAAAGTGGTGGCATTAATGAACCTTAAATCTGAGTGAGCATGAAAAACTGGGGTACTGAAAACTGATATAGTTCAGCAACACAAAAGTAAAACTTTCCAACGATCAGTTGGGGAATTACCCCCTCCAACTGAAACATCTGGTCACCAATTCATACCTGAATTTCTTTCTGTTGCATCCCTTTCCTACCCCTCCCTTCTGAATGCTGCTGCTCAAGCTTAAACAAGCGCTGGCAGGGAAGCAGATGTACTCCACTCAGGGGCTGGGGAAGAGCCAACAAGACTAATGCAAGGTGCTCCTTTCTGGCCCTGAGGTGACTGCAAACTTGCTCAAAAGGGATCTTTCTCTCTAGGTAGAACAGAGAATGCAGCTGTACTGCTGGCTGGAAACATCTCACCAAAGGCAGCCAGTTCAGCTGTGGTTTTTATGTCAAGTCCTCCGGAGGATGTGCTGAAGCCATCAAGCCTATATCCCCTGGAATGTCTCCTGGGATGCAAGCACTGGCCAGAGAACAGAAATAAAGTAGCTGTTTCCAGCGATTTCCAGTTCTCCTAAAAATGAGAAGGAGAATGTGTAGAGACGTTTTAGCTCAGCAGGGTCCTCGTCTGAGTGTTTTAGAGAAGTTTCCATTGCTTCTGGCTGCATCTTGTAATTTTGCATCTTGGTGAATGCTCTACCATCTGAAAACTTTCAGGAATACTAAATTCATTCAGAGAGGAAAAATCCCTCTTGGGTTAAACAGCATCATGTAATATTTATTGAAAATCTTAAAATGTCTTCCCAAATTAATATCTGATTCAAAAAGAAGCCAACTGAGCCAGCAAGTCAGGCTTTGTATACATATATTGTATTCATAAATCTATCAAAGAAAAGGGATTAAACAGCCCTTCACCTCTATCTGTAAAGTTTGAGATGGCTATAAAAATGGAAATGTATTAACTGTGTCTATGAAAATTTATATGTACATAAAGCCCTAGGTTAAATCAAGTAGTGGGCCTAATGTAGAATATAAAATACTCATCATTTACTTTCCCTTTTTGAGAGAATATGGTAGAGGAATTCATTCAACATTTGATAAATATACTCCTTTAGCTAAGGCATAAGAACAGCCAATAGGGAGGAAATTGATAGTGTCTATGAAAAACAAAGATATAACATTAGTTAATGGAAATAGATCCAAAGTGATTTTTTTTAAAAGCACATAGAATCTTGTAAATAATCTATAAGCCTCCGCAGAACAATGGAAACACACTTAAAAGACTGTCTGGGTAAAAATCAAATAAAATTAGTGTATCATATAAATTCAAGGACATGTAGATTATTATAATTGGGAAAATTAGGTTTACTTTTATGAGTTAATACAGTCTATAAATTGGTAAAGACTTCTACATGGAATTACTTATGCATTTTAAACCAGTGAAGAAATTTTTAGAGATTGTCTAAATTATATTGCTGCCTGGCAATGGTTTGGAATATAAAATTTCATTGTAAGGTCTACAGCACTTTCTCAGATTTGTGAATGCCTACCATGTATATTACAGAATCTGTGCTACTCACGGACTGTTTGATTTTAATTATCTTTTTATAAATGATAAAATAACGCAACTGCATATCCTAAACAAGAGTCAAGAAATGATACCCTGTGGCCTTAAATAAACCCTTAGATATATTTTGTTTGGTAGCACAGTATTGTTGTGGTTGTTTTAAGAAAATACGATTTAATTAGATTTAGCAGTGATTTTTCTATTTTATGGGAGGTCCTATCATTGCTTATTTTCTTATTCATAGCTGCTTCACACATTTAAATTACTTGCCTAACCCCTGAAGGCATTCGAGTTTGCAATATGGCATTATTATCAGACTTCAAATGTTATAATCCTGTCCTTGATATTGTACATACTTTGAAAGCAACACATACCTCCTTGATTTTTCTTAGCACCAATTATCGGTTTCTTAAGCAAATGGATATTTCTTTCATTTATTCAACTAATCCACAAATCTTTAGTATGTACCTCTTCTGTTTTAGATAATATAATAATAGTCAATGAGTATAAAGATGAACAAGGCAGACCCAGTACTCACTCTCATGAATCTTAGTGATTGAGGAGGGATTTGGTTATTGATTGATAAAATGTGCCTCCCTTAAATCCTTTGGCATCATACCTTAGAGAGAGAGAGAGAAAAAAAAAAAAAAAGGATTACTATATATTCCCAGAAAAAGGATATAAAAATATGTAAATGTTATGGGCGGAATTGTATCCCCTCAAAATTCATATGTTGAAGTTCTAACCTTCATTGTCTCAGAATGTCACTGTATTAGAGACTGAATCTTTAGAAAGGCAATTAAGGTTAAATGAAGTTATTAGGGTGAATCTTACTTCAATAAAACTGATCTTATAAGAAAAGGAAATTTGGAAATGGACAGAGGGAAGACCATGTGAAGACACTGGAAGAAAATGGCCATCTACAAGTCAAGAAGAGAGGGTCTCAGAAGAAACCAACCCTGTCTACACCTTCATTTTAGACTTCTAGCCTCTAGAATTGTGAGGAAGTAAATTTCTGTTGTTTAGTCACACCCAGCCTATCACAGTTTGTTGGTACCAGCAAACTAATACAGTACTTTTTATTTTTTAATTCTGAGAAACTTAACTTTAATGGTTGAGTCCGAATTCTAGTAGAAAAGAAAGGACCACACTGGCGATTAGTTAAGCAGTGGCTTTCAGCCTCACAGATAGGTAGCCTGATGGCATAATTTGCAGAGGTTTCTTTTTGATTATCTTAGCATTAAATAACATATTTTAGAAGTATATTTGTTTGTACTGAAAGATATTTCCAATACAAATTTCACTGAAAAAGATAATGTAGTTTAAGTTCTTGATTTTGTGGAAAAAATAAATGAATCAAATATGAATAAAATAGAAATATATGTATCAAATAAGTCATGGCAATTATCTCTGGGTGATGGTGTTGTAACATTTTCCTTAATTTTTAATCTATATTTTATGATAGTTTTCCAACAAGCTTGCTATTCTATAATAAAAATAGCTCCAAAATATTCTTTTCATTTTATAAATGTTGTAAGTCAATGTTGTGATTATATGCTTTGAGTAGGACAACCACGGTAAAAATTATTTTTTAAGGTAAGGCCCCATATAAATATAGTCTATTGATCTTAACAGTGGATGAAGGCAAGACCATGGAGCAAAGATAGTCTTTTTAACAAAAGGTGCTGGAACAACTGGACATACACATGCAAAAAAATGAATCTAAACACAGACCTTTCATTTTTCACAAAAATTAACTCAAAATAGACACAGAACTAAATGTAAAATGTGAAATTATAGAACTCCTAGGAGAAAAAAATGAGAAAGTTTAGATGCCCTCAATATAGGAATGACTTTTTAGATACAATTTGTAGGTACTGTGATCCATGAAAGAAGAATTGATAAGCTGGACTTCATTAAAGTTAAAAATTTCTGCTCTGCAAAAGACAATGTCATGAGATTAAAAAGACAAACTGATTGGGAGACAGAATTTACAAAAGATATATCAAATAAAGAATTGTTATACAAAATATACAAGGAATTCTTAAAATAATAATAAAAACACAAACAAACCCACTTAAAAATGGTCAAAAGATCCAAGCAGACACTTCACCAAAGAAGATATACAGATCACAGCTAATCATATGAAAAGATGTTTAACATCATATATTATTAGGGAATCACAAATTAAAACAATAATATGATACCACTATGCATCTATCAAAATCCCAAATACTAACACCACCAAATACTGCCAAGGATGTGGAGCAACAGATCTCATTCATTGCTGGTAGGAGTGCAAAATGGTACAGCCACATTAGAAGACAGTTTGATAGCTTTTTATAAAACTAAACATACTCTTATGTATGATTCAGCAGTCATGCTCTTAGGTATTTACCCAAAGGAGTTGAAAACTTATTTCCACATAAAAACCTACACATGGATGTTTATACCACCTTTATTGATAATTGCCAAAACTTGGAAGCCACCATGATGCCCTTCAGTAAATAAGTGAATAAACTGTAGTACACCCATACAATGGTTTATTATCAAACACACACACACACACACACACACACACACACACACACACACACACACGAGCTATCAAGGCATGAAAATAAATAGAGAAACCTTAAATGCATGTTATTAATTGTAAGAAGCCAATCAGAAAAGGTACATGTTGTATGATTCCAACTATATGACATTCTGGAAAAAGTAAACTTATGGAGGCAGTAAAAAGATCAGTGATTTCCAGGGGATGAGGGAGTGGAAGGAGGATGAATAGGCAGATCACAGAGGATTTTTAGAGCAGTGAAACTACCCTGTATTACCTTGAATTGTTATATATGTGTCATTATTATTTGTCCAAATCCTCACTAGTGTTTTAAGGGTCTTGATACTTTTCAGAGTAATGTTTTTATTTAAAAAATTTGTTAGATATTGAGTCAATAGTAATAATTTTTGTCAACAGCTGATTCTATCTAATTTTTTTTTTCTGTCGGTGACAATGGAAAACGTTTGGTAGGACAACATGGCATTGGATTTTTTCTCTGTACCTTTAGGCATAATTTTTTTCAAACTTTTATCATATAAGATATTTTTTTACCATAATAGAATGAGTTCATTAGAGGAAGATAGAAAATAGAGAAAATTAAAAAAAAAAACAAAAAAAACCCACGATATTCTTACCATCTAAAATTTTTTTACCAGTTTTTTATATTTTTTCTATTTTTTAAAATTTTAATTAGTTTCAAGTATACAGTACATAGGTTAAACATCTATATAGTTAATAAAATGATCTCCCCAATTGCTCCCTCCCTCCCCTGACCCTCCACCTAGCCAATGTATTAATACTAATTGCATTCCTTATGCTATGCTTCCCATCCCCGTGACCATCTGTCAGCTAGTAATTTGTACTTCCTTAATCTTTCACCCCATTCTTCCCCGTCCCTAAAACCCTCCCTCTGACCATCACCATTGTCCACTATATTTGTGAGTCTGCTTTTGATTAGTTTGTTCTTTTTAGTCCGCATATAAGTGAAATCATATAGTGTTTATCTTTCTCTGTCTGACTTAAATACCTTCTAGGTTCATCACAGCAATATCTTTTTCCATTCCCTTTTTTTTCATATGTAGGGGTCTTGTTTTCTTATCCTTTTAGCCACTCCATCCCTTGGTAGGAGCACTTAATTTTTTTTCCATTTAAGGTACTTATTGATAGGAATGTAGTTGTTACCATTCTTTATTCCTGTTTTTGATACATGTTTTTTCTTCTTAAAGAAGTCCCTCAACATTTCCTATAATTCTGGATTGGTGGTGATAAATTCCTTTATTTTTGTCTGGGAAGCTCTTTATCTGTCCTTCAACTCTAAATGATAGCTTTGCTGGATAAATTATTCTTGGTTGTATATCCTGGGTCTTCATTCTTTCAAATATTTTTTTGCCAAGCCCTTCTGTCCTACATAGTCTCTCTTGAAAAATCAGCTGCCAGTCATGTGAGTGTTTCCCTTGTATGTAATTATTTGTTTTTCTCTTACTGCTTTTAAGTTTTTTTTTTTCTTTGTATTTAACCTTTGGCATTTTAATTATGGTGTGTCTTGGTGTGGGCCTCTTTGAATCCCTGATTTTTGGAATCCTCTGAGCTTCCTGGGGTTTTATGTCCATTTTCTTCTCCAGGTTAGGAAAGTTTTCCATCATTATTTCTTCAAACAGCTGTTCAACATCTTGATTTTCTTCACTTATGTCAATCAGACAAATATTTGGAGCCTTAATAGTGTTTCATAGTCTCCTTAAATCGTCTTTATAGTCTTGGCCTCTTTTTTCTAATCATTCTATTTGAGTGTCCTGATTGGCTTTCCTGTCCTCTAGACAGAGCATGTGATCCTCTTCTTTATTCACTTTGTTTATTCCTTTGTTTATTCCATTTAATATATTTCTCATGTGTTCTCCATTTCCGACTGGTTCCCTCTTATAATCTCCATCTCTATTTTTATCTCTTTGTTGGAGTTCTCTACGTTTCCTAAAAGATCATTGAGCATCTTTATAACCAGTGTTTTGAACTCTGCATCTGTTAGATTACTTGACTCCATTATAGCTGGATCTCTGTTCTGTTCTGTCATATGGTTTCTGCTTCTTTGTCTTCCCATTTGACTGCCTTCCCGTGTCTGTTTCTATGTACTAAGCAAAGCTCCTAAGTCTCCCAGTCTTATTAGTGTGGATTTGTGAAGTAGGTATCCAGTGGCACAGTCCTGAGAGAGGTTCAGCTGCAGGCCAAATTTAGCCCAAGCCTGTGCCCTTCCGGGGCCACCTGTCAAGATCCAGCAAGCAATCCACAGATGCTGTGCTTATAGTTGCCTCACACCAGAAACCTTGGCCAGCTGCCTCCAGTGTGAGTCTAGGCTCTGCTCATCAAGGCACATCTTAGTCACTGAGGAGATACGTGGGTGTTGCTAGGGTGGGGCCCAGGTTGGTGGAGGCAGGGTTTCAGGGAATCCTCTGAACTAGTGACCTCTGTTATCCAGTTTGATGACATCACAGCTATGGCGGCACTGTGTCCACGCAATGGGAGGGGAGGGGGCTCAATAGGGAACAACGGATACTGCCAGCACTACTGTCCTGAGCAAGTCTCCCCTCAATCCTCACTCCGACAATATTACTCTGTAAGTCCCTCATGCCCCCTGTGCACAGCTGACTCGGTACTGGTGCTCAGAGTGAGCAGGTCCATCACCACGAAAATCTGCTCGCAGACACAGCCTCCTTCAGAGGATTCTGCCGCTGCTGCTGCCTCAGCCTCCGTCTCACTCAGCCGCTGGGGACTGGATCTCCCCGCGTCCTCGCCCCGTCCTGCCTTCTGCCATTACGGAGTGTTTTCTTGGATTTCTCCCTAGTTGTATGGCTTGTTCATCCAGATCCCAGGCATTTTTTCTTTGCTGCTTCTCTTCGTTTCTGTCATAACTTTGATTTGGTCACCTGAGGGAGGAACAGAGCCTCTATCATCTACACCATTTTTTTCTCCTCCCATGCCATCTAAAAATTTAAATGCAATTCACAATTTAATTTATTTTTATGTGTATGTATAAATTATTATTTGCGTTTAGTATTGTACATTGTTATTAGCTATTATTTATGCAATTTATTGACTTCAGAATACCATCACCAGAAAAAATGTTATTCTATTAAAAATTCTCAAAGTTTTTGGGTTTCCTTATTATAAATTTCTCTACTGCAAATGATAATATTGTCTCTATAAATATATAACTTAAGACATGTTTTCTAGGTTAAATTATTATAAGCACAACTACTGAGTCAAATATTATAAACATATTTAAAACACTTGATAATTTTGTCTACAGAAATTCTGGAAAGCTGTATCAATTTACACCATTGGAACAGAGAGTGGAAATTAACCTTAACTCTAGCTACCCTTGAACACCATAGTTTTAGAAGAAAACTTTTTTTACATTATTCTACTATGTGTTTTTGAATACTAATGAGGCTAGAAACACTTTGTATGTTCATAGGTCATTAACATTTATCTTTTGTGAATTTCTTTTTAATACTTTTTGCACATTTTTCTGTAGAGGCATATGTTTTCATCTTAAAGATCTGTGTGTTCTCATAAAAGATTAACAGTGCTATTTGTCTACCACATGCATTGAATTCTTTTCTGGTTTATCATTGATTATTAAAGGAACTCGAGGTTATTTCTGACATGGTGAAGTTTCATTTGTAAGAAGTCAAATATAACATTTTATCTTTACATTTTGATTAATATCTTTACTAATATACTTTAAAAAGTTTTCAGATAACTATTAACCTAGATATCATACCTTCAACACATATTTGTGTTATGACTTTGAAGTGCCTAGCAGTAGTATAATCAAAATAAAGATTCTAGGAGAATTAAATATATATTGCTTTTGCCCTTAATCCTTATGCATTTTATTATTTCTGTTGCTACTCATCAAATTATATTAGGCATTATAAGTTTTGCTTCCTTCCCTAAAAATGTATATCCAGCCCAAAGAAATAAGGAATTTTAAGGGAGTCCAGAACTGTGTTAGGCCTCTGTGTTACAGACTTTGCATTTGACAGGCTCAGATAATCCTGATCAATATTGGCAGTGTATATGTAGATTCAAATACCCTTCCCTATGGGGCTTGAAATTAGTCATACTATTATCAGTCTAATATTTTGTATGGCAAGATTGAACCCTGAACTCATAGGCTTACTCAGATCCACAGCCTTAACCTAATTTCCACAATGTTTTTACAATCTGTGTATTTTGGTTGTATCCTGATTAGGATTTTAGACTAAGGTTCCTTCGTGAGGATGGGAGTTCTGAATTAGCTACTTAGCTTGGCTCCTTGGCTAGGTAATAGCAGAGTTATGCTTTGGGAGATCCAGCTAATGTGCTACCAGTGTCCTTTGACCCTGACCACTATGGAGGTCATTGGAACTTCTACACCACAGGGATCACCACGAATGGCCATTGGCTACCTACTTGCCTATGGGCTTTGACTATTGACTATTATCAGACTCAAGTTCCTAAATCAGAAGCCTACCTTGCACAATAATTTGTGTCTAATTCAAGGCCACATTTAGGTTGGCCCCTTGGACCAGAATGCTAGGTATACCTCTCTTAAAAATGAACCAAGGACACAACACTTGATAAAAAAATTTGAGTTTAGTATGTTAAATAAGTTTCAGGTGGACAGGAGTATATGGTTTTTCAGAGAAGGCTTTTCCGGAAAAGTGACATTTGAGCAGAGACCTGAGGGAAGTGTGTAGTTCGCTATGTGAGTATCATGAGGAAAAGCATTCCAGGCAAAAGGACCAGCAAGTGCAGAGGTCTTCAGGTGGAATTATACTTGGGGTATTTGAGGAACAAGACGGCTAATATGACTTGTCTTGAGTGAGTGAGAAAAAGAGTTGTAGGAGAGGAGATAATGTGATCAGGGAGACAGTAGGGTTAAACCCTATAGAACCTTGTAGGTCCTGGTAAGGACTTCTCACTCTGAATGAGAAGGGAAGCTAACAGAAACTTTTCAACAGAGTGGCGAAATGATCTGATTTATGTTTTAAAAGGATTCCACTGACTGTCATGACAGTAGACTTTAGAAGAGTAAGGACAAAAGCAGGAAGAACATTTAGAGGCCATAGCAACAATCCAGGTAAGGAATCGTAGTGGGCTGGGAACATTTTATGTCTTAGTTCATATGGGCCACTAGAGTAAAATACAACTGACTGAGTAGCTTATAAACAACAGACATTTATTTCTCACAGTTCTGGAGGCTGGAAATCCAAGATCAGTGTGACAGTAAGATTGGGTGAGAGCTCTCTTCCAAGTTGCAGACTTCTTGTATCTTCACAGGGCAGACGGGGCTAGGGAGTTTTGTAGTATATCTTCTCTAAGAGCACTAACTCCACTCATGAGGGCTCTATCCTCATGGTCTAATCACTTCCCAAAGGCTCCACCTACTGATCCATACTTTTGGGGTTTAGGATCTCAATATACAAATTTTGGGGGATAGAAATAGCTGATAATTCTGGATTTGGATGAAGCAATTAGATTATCATTATATTTTGATGGTGGAACTAACAGAAATTGCTGATAGAGAGACACCATGGACATCTCCAAGATGTTTGGAGTGAATACCCAGAAGAATGGAGTTGTCAGTAACAGAGATAAAGAGGAGTGCCATGAACGATTCTGAGAAAGAAAATCAGAAATTTGGCTTTGAACATGTTGTTTGAATAATTTATTGGTTATCTAAATGGAAATGTTGAATAAGACCTTAGACATATGAATCTGGAGTTCACAGGAACTGGTCTGAGCCAGAGAAGTAAATTTGGGCATCATCATCATATAGATTATATTTAAAACTATGAGAATGGATGAATCACCTATAGAGTGAGTATAAATAAAGAAGAGAATAAGTCCTGAGTAAACCCACAAGCAAAGGAACTATACTCTGTGAAGAAAGTATGGCCTGCTAAGTAAGAGAAGAATCAAGAAGATATGGAAAGAAAGCATTTTAAGAATGATGAATGATCTACTATGTTTAAAGCTTGAGATGATTCAGTATATTCACCTGAGAACTGGCCACTGCATTTAGTAAAGTAGAAGTCACTTCTGACCTTGACAAAAGCTCATTTCAATTTAAATTGGAAAATTAAAATTTTTGTATGGGAGGGATAAACTATTTTTGTTTGTGTTTACTTGCAGTATTTTAAGAAATTGTTATTTTATTTTTTTGCCTATGTTCTTGGTAGAAATAAACCAACAAACAAAAAGTTAACATAAAAAAAATACAGTGCAGTTGTTATTCCACTAATAAAAGATCTATTTGCAGCAAGGAACATTCAGAAAAATAGAGGTAAATGATCAAGATAGTTTATGGTAGGTTAAGATTAGAATGCCTTAGTCTAAGAAGATGAAGACAAAAAAAAGTCTAACGGATCGGAAGATACACAATAGAAGGAATAAAATTTATGGGATTTACTAAATTTATGAATTATGTCATTTAGCAATTACCCTCTGATGTTTGGAAATGATATCTTTAGTTGTAATTAATACACACAGACACACATATAGTGTGATTATTTAAAAGATATAACCATATATTGATTCAACCATCACTTCCCCTTATCCTCATTTCCATTTTATCCAATTCAGGTCAATGGTCTGTCATTGTAATCAGTCCTTTGTCTCAGTTTCTTAACTCTCTGGCTTCTTTGCCATTTATTATGCCTACATATAAAATATCAATGTTAAATATATAAAACTCTCTCTATATATTGCCTCATCATCTGTCCATCAGAACAAATATTGTTGGAGGAAAACATACAACCATGCCAATGTGTTTCCTTTAAATTCATGACTCATTACACAGAATAAATACTTAGTGCAATATGAACAATCCTGATATGTTTTCCTGTTATATTTATTCCCTTATACAAGAAGACTCTACTATCTCTTTTCTTTTGTTCCCAAATGCCAACTAATTTTCTCCACCCCATTTTCAGTTGATGATAATGCTTCTAATTTCACTATTAAAAGTCATTAAAAGTCAGGAAAAATAAAATTACCACCTGCTTTTTCTGATAGCCTTACCAACTTAATCCATCTATATCCACACACCCTTGTGTGTTTTACATCTTGCCATATAAAATTGATGTTTCTATGTCTACCTAAGCTAGTCTACTCATATGTGTACTAGATTCTATCCCTCTTGCCTTTTAAAATATGCCAGTTTTTCAATCACCTCCACTGTATTCTGCACTAATGTTTCCTTATTAGTGATCATTGCCGGCTACATACATAATTATTTTGTCCATCTTAAAATGCATTCTCTGGAATATCCATTATTCTCTGTTGACTACCCATTTGAAAGCATAGCAGCATCAATGAAATAGCTGTGTAAACTTGCTGTCTCAAATAACATTTCTTCCATTCTTTCCTGAACTCAATTCTGGAAGACAGATGTTTACTAGAAAAGTATATCTGGAAAATTTCTGGAGGAATGGAAAAGCTCTATATCTTGTTTTGTGTTGCATGTATGTATACAGTTGTCCAAATTCATTAAACTGAATGCTTAAGATCTGTGCTTTTTACTATATATAAATTATACCTCAAAAAAGGAATAACTGTAAACTACCCTTGTTCCCCACTTCCACTTTTTGCCAAAAAGACCACAAACAAACAAACACAAACAAACAAAGAACACATATGGACAGATAAGTTTAAAAAAAAAAAGAAATTCTGAATGGAAGTACGAGAGAGGGCCAACTCAAAAGGAATTGATAAGTGACAGACGCAAATGAGATTAGAAATTTATAATTTCTAGTGATTTCAATTTTCAGTTTGGATGATTTTGTCCTTTGAGGATTAACTATCTAGATAGAATGATATATAGAGAAAAATATAACAATTTATCCAGTTTAAAAAAAAATTGAAGGCAATTAAGCAGAGAATTTGGCCAGTGTAATAGTTAAAACAATGGGATAGACAATGATCTAACAAAAAATGTTGTTTTCATGTTCCTGGAAAGCAAATATATTTGAAGAAAGAGAGTGAAAAAGTTAGAAGGCATTTTGATCAGATAGCAGCACATTAGAGTGTAAGACATCATGGACTGGCACTCATCCATACAGAAATGAAAAGAGCACTAGTAATGGAGTGCAATTGTCTGCCTTTCACTATTTTAATTATCTTGAAAAAGTCACATTATTCCTCTAATGCAGTTTCATCTGCCATAGAAAAGAATATCCACTGATTTACATATTAGTGACTATGATTGAGATAATTTACACAAAAACATTTGGCAATTGGTTAAACTTCATGAAAATATAAGAAATTATTAAGAGGTATTTTTTATTATCAAAACTCTAGCATTGCCTTTAATAATTATTTATGAAATAAGTCAAATGATTTATGGTATCGGTTTTTTAAAAACTAGTTTTTATGTTCACTTAAATATCTATCAAAATGTTATGACACGAAGCTTTGTCGGAAAGTCATTTTATTGAGTTAATCAAAGAAAGCATTTTGTTTACTGGATGTACCTTTTCCTTAATGAGATTTGCAGACTCAGTGGTTATAATTCTAGTCAGCAATTCTTTGAAAAAGTTTTTTTTTTTTAACAAAACCCTCACAGCTGATGCTCACACAATCAAGAATATATCCATTAGCTAAATATTAACACAATACATTAACTTGATATTTTGTTTGATTAACAAACATATTCTCATAATATAACAAATTGCTGTGACTTTATTGTTAGAGATGCCTATAGTTTTTTTGTGTGTATGTGTGGGGAGGAGACAGTATTTAATTAGAGCTCTTGATTGAAAAACTAGCATCTCATAGACTAAATAAATTGTTTCTGATTTTTAAAGATTGTTCTATGATTTGCATTATGTTAGATAAAATGTGAACTCACCTAAAAAGTTATCATGAAAGACATAATATGAAAGATACAGCTTCTATTTTGCATTTTTTTCTACATGAAAAAGGTCTGTGTTAATTATGCTTAAAATAATTCTTACAATCATTTTAAAAAGATTCGCTTACTGAAAGTCTTAAGAATCCACTAGTTTTATTCCTTTTTATTTTCTCTATAATAAACATTATTTCTATTACAGTAATATGGTATTTTGAGGAAAGGTTATGAACCTCTTATATGTATTAGTTTCCTAAGGCTGCCATGTAAACTACCATGAATTGGGTAGCTTAAAACAACAGAAATTTATTTACTCACAGTTCTGAGGATTAGAAGTTCAAAATTAATGTGTAGGCATACTCATGCTTCTCTGATGGTTTGAAGGAATAATCCTTCCTTACCTCTTCCTACCTTCTGGTGATAGCCATCACTCCCTGGTATTCCTTGGCTTGCAGCTGCATCACTCCAATGTCCATCTCTGTCATCAGATGGTGTTCTCCCTTTATTTCACTGTGCCTTTTCTCATTTTCTTTTTCTTTTTTTTTTCTTTTTCCTTTTTCCTTTTTTTTTTAGTATGATGACATTGGTTAATGAAATCCAGTAAGTTTCAGGTGTACAATTCAACAGTAAGGCATATATATACATATATATGTATATATGTATGTATATATGTATATATGTATGTATATATATGCCTTACTGTTGAATTGTACACCTGAAACTTACTGGATATATATATACATACATACATATATATATATATATATATATATATATATATATATATATATACATTACTGCATTGTGTGTTTGCTGCCCATAGTTAGATTTCTTTGTGTCACCACATACTTGACCCCTTTTACCCCATCTACCTCTCCCCTCCTACCTCTCCCCTACCCTCTGGTAACCACTATTCTATTGTCCATATCCATGAGTATCTACTTATTTGTCCTGTTTGTCCCGTTAGGTTTACATTCCATATATAAATGACATCATGTAGTTTTGATCTGCCATATGATCTAGCATTCCCTCTACTGGGTATTTATCTCAAAGACATGAAAACACACATCTGAAAAGATATTTGCACACCGATGTTCACAGCAGCATTATTTACAGTGGCCAGGACATGGAACCATACAAAATGTCCTACAATAGATGATTGGCTAAAGAAGCTGTGGTACATATATACAATGGAATATTACTCAGCCATAAGAAGAGATGAAATACTGCCATTTGCGACAATATTGATGGACCTCGAGATAATCATGCTAAGTGAAATAAACCAGACAGAAAAAGTTGAATTCCTTTTCTGATAAGGACACCAATATATTTGATGAAGGTCCACCCTTATCAAGTATGACCTCATCTTAATTTGATTACATATGCAAAGAGACCCATTTTCTAATTAGGTCACATGCAGAGATATAGGAGCTGGGATATCAACATATTGTTTTTGGGGACAGAACCCTTAACAAGGTACGTCATGTTGAATATATGGAGGGTTATTATATACGGTAATAGTCGTAGTGCTAATATTCCCATAGCAGTCAAAATCAAAATGTAGAAAGCTTCTAGTTTGATTCAAATCTTAGGTAAACATTGAAAATTCCCTAGAAACGTCTGCAAAATAAGGGTTAGAATGAGTTGTCTGACATGAGACCTGGAGATCAACAGTTACGTCAATTACCAGAACTCTAAGACATAGAAACTAGTTTTTTAAATACTTTTTGGAAACAATTACAGATTCACAGGAAGTTGTAAAACTAGTACAGAAAAGTGTGGTGTTTCACCTAGTTTTCAAAATGGTTACATTGTACCTAATTATAGTACCATGTCAAAACAGATAAATCAATATTGGTACAATGTATGTAAGTTGGATGCTTTTATATTTTGAGATACAGAACTACATCACCACAAAGATTTCTGTCATGCTACCCCTTTATAGTCACATTCACCACAACCTTCTCCCCACTATCTAGGGATTCAACTATTTATAAGATCCTAAGTTCTGTAAGTATTTTTTAAAAATCATATTTCCCTGAAGTTCATGAATGAAAAAAAATCCCGAGAGGGTAGTTAGAGAGCATTATGATTAAAGAGCTTGGTTTTTGGCATACAAGATGAGGGATCAAGTCTTATAAGGCCAATAGCTGTATAATCATGGAAATTTACTTAAATACTTTGATCCATAGTTTATTCATTCTTAATCTAGCTTAAGTGTTATTGCACAGATGTGAAGCTGAATGAAAAATTGGGACCTAAAATCTAAAACACACTTCCTTACTTTATCATTTGCTGGCAGTCTGTTAATTGTAGCACACCAAAGCAGTGTATGACCACCACCCACCTGAACTCATCCAACCCAATCTTGGAACCCGAGCAGACTCTTTTTATGTTGCATGCTCTCAACACTGCCCCGTTTTCATCTTTGCTCCAGTTTCCAAAAGGAACCATCCTATGGAGAAAAACAGAGCTCAAGATATTCAATTTCACCAAAAATGTTATTTGAAAAGTAATGACGCATTGGGTATTATTGGTTTTCTATTTTATCTTGCTGTCACTCTGTATGAATCTGTCTCCTTGAAGATATATGGCACACTGCTTATCCTAAGCTACCCTTCACATACAGAGTAGTCCAAGGCCCTAGCATAGGCAGATTCTCTTAGAGCTCCTCTAATGAAATTTTATTTCCTTGTAGGTTAGTATCATTGTCTCTTTCCATTTTTTTCCTTGCACTTGAAGTAGACAGACCTATCTCAGAACCAACACAGTTCTTCATAGGACTTACTGTGTGACGTTAGACATCAAACACAGCCAGCCACATTTCCTCCAGCTATAATGTGAGCACAAAAGTGCTCATACTCTCTAATGTTCCCTCCTGCTCAGACATTCTGAGAATCTAAGTCTGTCACTTAGCATGGCATATTGTGCAATTTAAACAATTTTTAAAATAAATGTGTGTGGGAAATATCCTAAGTATTTTTGTCGTTATTGCTTTTTATCCTCTGATTGTGAAAAATCTTAAAATCTTATTTAATGTGTTCATGTTTTATAATTGTTATGCGTATATGTATTTGTTTATTTTAAGACAGCTATTGAATTCAGTTTTAGTTGAAATGGGCCAGAACTGAATTGGAAAAGTACCTATAATGTAAAAGAAAAACAGGTAATGAATGTGATATTTCTACCATAGAGGAACTCAGATGAATCTATTTTTATTTGAAGAAATAAAACCTTCTAAATATTTGAAAAGCACTCAACACTTGTCACAAGCTCCTTCTGTTGTGTTAGAATATTTTTTCTAGCTAATATTTAATACCAACCATCTATAATTTCTTCTGTTTTGAGTTCTCATAAGCATAAAACTAAATAAGATAAAAGTTTCACCAGCTCCTGGCCCTCTGTCTTCTGAGGAGTTGATCACTGTGGGCGATTTCCCTGGCCACTGTTAGCTCATTATAGTCCTTATGACCTTCTGTTTGTTTCAGTTATAACATTAGAATTCCAATTCTGGGAAAAATAATTTCTTTTGACTAATGTGGTTCTTCAGTGTGCTTTTTTTTGTCTCTCTGAGGATTGCAGAGTTCATTTGCTTCATTCTCTTAAGAATTCACTATTTGTCTATGGCCATGCCACCCTGAACAAGCCCGATCTTGTTGATCTCAGAAGCTAAGCAGAGTCGGGCCTGGTTAGTACTTGGATGGGAGACCACCTAGGAAGACCAGGTGCTGTAGGTGTAAAAAATAAGGGATTGTAAACTGACAAGGTCTTTGCAATCTGTGAGGTCAACCAAAGGTTGCCTCCCCTAAAAAAGAAAAAAAAAAAAAAAAAGAATTCATTATTTTTCTATTTTTCTTTTTATTCAATATTTGTTAGTAAATTTACTATTTATTAGTAAAACACGAATTGTATTTTTCCCTGTTTTTCTCTCCCTCCATACCCTCTCCATTTGCTTTGGGCTTTTATATAATGTAATTACAGTGAGGTAAAATATAATATCAATTTTCAGGTATCTCACTAAAAAATATAGATTCATTATTTAAAATGGCACAAATAAATAAAACCCAAATACAAATATGTACATACATTCTTCATGTCTTCTCTTTCAGACTTCTATATTGTTAGCACAAAGCTACGTTAGATTTTTCCAGTGGGAGTTATACACTAGTGCGACATGCCCCAACTGCAGGGGGGCCACATCTTGTTCTCCGGGGGGGCCCTGCAGAAAATCCTCTCATTAGGCTGAGGAGAGGAAAAGGCATCCCTTATTACTTACCTGTGAAAAAAGAGGCAACACTCCGAGAACAGAATAACACCTTTCTAAATCCTTCTCTAAATCTCCAGCCTTTAAATCCTAGCTGTGGGAAAGGGGATTAAAAATCACCAGACTGGTTTTGGATATTTAATTTTGGGTAATTTTATGTGTTAATCAGTAATTGGAATGTTGTCATTATAACCGTAGGATCTCAGTCTAAATTTGTAATATAACATGCTATTAAAATCTTATTCACAGCATAACATAGTTGGAACTATGTAAGGAAGTATGTATTGATTGACTCACTTCTTTTTTAATTCAAAGTAAATCAAGTATTCTCCATCAATAAACTTAAATATCTACTAAATAACCATTGAGGCATTTTAAGGTGGCTTTATGCAAATAAGACAAAGACAAATAATTTCAAGCTAATATTTTAATAAAACAGTGTAAATATTTTAATAATATACATTACCTACTTTTTAATATTTTATATCTATATGAGGTTAGTTTTCTTTAGCTGTGAATAAACATTTTATCTTTTTATTTGTAATCAGAAGCATTGAGAAAATAGTCATTTCTGACTGTAATCATTAGTATATTATGCAGTATTTTGAATGTAATTTGGGGTTAGAGACTCTCTCTTTGATTTATTTATGATTCTGTACAGAAATTTAGAATAATATATTTGAATATTTAAAGCTTTCTTAGAGAATACAACATATTAAAGCAAATTAATAATTAATTTTTCCTATTAGCTTGTTTCTGTGTATAAAACTATTTTATAGTCATAATGTTTATCATTTTTAAAGTGCTTTATATATACTATCTGAGTAGTTCCTCACAATCATTTTTTAAAGATAGTAGTAATATCTGTGTTTAGAGATGTGGACAAGACTTAATAAGTAGAAATGTTATATTTCAAATTTCATTTTTTTTAAATATGAACTTTGTATTGAAGTATACTTACCAAAAAGATACAGTTAATAACTATTTTTAAAAGTGAACTCAGCCAGTTACTCATAACCACAAAGTCTCCTGTGCACTATGCCAGTCACAACCTCTCTCAACTATGCCTAGGGTAACCACTATCCTGGGTTCTGACATCATACTTAATTTAGCTTGCTCTTTAACTCTAAGTAAATGGAAACATATGGTAAATTCTCTTTTGTGTCAGTTTCTTATGATCAACATTATGTTTGTGAGATTCATTCATGTTGTTGAGTGTACCTGTTTTCTCATTCTGATTGTACATTATATTCCACCATATGACTATACCAAGAAAGAAGAAATGCTATTGAAAATGACAAATGTGTTGGCAGATATTTAAGTGAAAATTGACTGAATATTGACTAATATTGAAAAGTAATATTTTGTGGGTTGTAAAATATAGTTGAGCTAAAACACATCACAAAAATATTTATTAAAAAAGCAGGAAAGATGTAAATGAAGTTAAAGAGTTCTAAATTTCTAAAATTGTTGGAGAAATTTTAAAGTAATAATTTGTATTGACTCTCATAAGACAACTCTGCATGATATAAGCTTTGGCATTTAACTAAACATGGTTATTTGAGGAAGATATAATGTTATACTGAGAAAAATATCTGATGAAGACTCCTTAAAAGTTTTATTTTAACAATAACAAGCTACCATATATATGTGTATATATAAAAATATATAATATATAATACCATATATTATTCATACAATAAATAATCATTCATTATTCAATATTTATTAAACTACTATGTGCTAGTCAACATTCACATGCTTGGGATATGTCAGTGAACAATGATGAAATTCCTATGCAGAGAACCTATATTCTTGGAATAGGGAGACAGATAATAAACAAAAATATTAAAATTAATAAATTATTTAACATCCAATATGTATGAAGGTGATTAGGATATGAAAAAATTTCAAAGAACATATTAAAGAGAATAGGTGTGTTTTGTTGATGAATAGTTGTTGGAGGCAGAGGAAGGTTTCAGTATTAAATGTGGTGATCAGGTCAATGCTTGCAAGAAGATGGAGTTGGAACAACATCTTGAAGAGTTAGACGCACAGAGAATCATGCCACTTCCATGGATAATTTGAAATCCTTCCAGGCAGGAGTAATGGCCAGTGCAAAGACCTTAAGCAAGAGTAGGCTTGGTATGTTCTGGAAACAGCATGTCAAAGAAGCTGAAGCATTAAAAGTGAGAGTGAGAGTTGTGGAGAGGCAAAAAGGCCCCAAATTGGGTAGGGACTGGAAAACAGTTGTAAAGACTGTCTTTTACTCAGTGAAACAGGAAACAACCAACTCAGGGTTTTGTGAAGTGGCATGGTCAGACTTAGGTTTTAAAATACTTACTTTGGCTTCTGTAATAAGAATAAACTGTAGTTAAGCAACTCTAGAATCAGGAAAACAAGCTAGAAGTCTATGCAGTAACCTAAACCAGACATAATAGTGCCTCAGTCCAGGAAAGAACGAGTGAGGAGGTGAAACTTTATGCGAGTTTTAAAATGTTTTGAAGGTAGAGCCAGTAGAATTTACTAAAGATTGGAAATGGGCTATGAGAGGAAAAAAAGAAACAGGTTCAAGATTTTTGATTTGAGTGTAGAACTGAGATAGGGAAGGATATAAAGGAAGTTGTTTTTGTTTTTGTTTCATGAGAGTGTCGGTCAGGACTTAATCTTTGGATATATCGAGAGTAGAATATTTATAAGAAACCCAAGTGGAAGTCTCAGGTAGGCAGGTAGTGGATATACCAATGTGAAGTTTGTATGAGAGTTCCGGACTAAGGATATATACTTGATAGTCATTTGTATAGAGATGATGTTTAAAGTCATGGGTCTAAATGAGATCACCAAGGGAGCGAGTAGAGATCGTGAAGAGTCCAGGACCAAAATGAGCCCTGGTGGATTTCATCATTCAGAATATAGTACAAAGGAGGAGGGTTCAGGATTTGATGCACAAGAGATTTTTTTTAATTTTTTAATTTTTTTTTTTTTTTTTTAATGAAAAAGGAGAGGAAACCAAAGGAACTAAAGAGAACTTTCTAATCTTGATGGAGGTCTGAGGATCATGAAAAACATGAGGGAGGAAGGGATTAAATAAAGTAAAGAGTCTTAGACTGTAGTGCTATTTTAAGAACATTTCAACCAGGTGATGGCAAGTCCTAAAGTTATCTCCATTTGAGTTTTGTATCTCTCAGGATTAGGCCTCCATTAATGCTGATGACATTGGCTGCGGGGAGCGCATTGGAAGCATGGACTCAACACACAACACAGGTGGATCCATGAGTGCCAAGGCAGTCAGCCCTCTCATTATGCTCCCTGCAGCAGGATATAGGGATGGTGCATTATCATGGGCAAGAGTGTGGTATAGTAGAAATTAAGTAAAGAACAAGAGGGAGAGAGTGTTGAATTATGGGAAATGCTGATATCTATCAGATCAAAGAAGAGGAGAGCTAAGAACTATTGGATTTAACAATGTAGAACTTGTTAGTAAATTTGACAAACATAATCTAGTCTTAATGGAGTGGTTAGGACTAAAGCCTGATTTGACTGGGTTTAATAGTGAATGGGAGAAAAGAAGACTATGAGAACAGGTTACACTTTGAAAATGGTTTGTTATAGAGAAAAAGCAAAACAAATGATGTGCTGAGTGGGAGGTAGATTAAAGCAAAAGTTTTTCTTCTGAAAATTGGAAGACTTTAGTAGCATGTTTTTATTCTGATGGAAAACTTCAGTAATGAGCCAAAACACTTAGTGGCTCTGTTATCGTAATGGCTCTTCATGCATCATGCTTCTCTGTTTCTAGGCCTCTTGGCAATATGACTTTGCTCCTATCAAGAGGTAGATTCTCTTTCCCCAACTCTTGCATTTGGATTGAACTTGTAACTTATTTTGACCAACAGATTTCTGCAGAAGTGACATTGTACGCTTTCTTAGACCAGGCTTTAGGAAGCCTTGAAGCTTCTACTTTTAGCCTCCTGAAGCACTCTCGATGATTTAAAAAAGTCTAAACTAAGCTAGTGGTAGAGAATAACACATATAAAGGAGAACTAGGGTGGTTCAGTTAACAGCCAGCAGCAACCACCAGAGCTATCTGTGAGGCTATCTTGGACAACCCAGCCCTATTCAGATCTCCAGATGACTGCAGCTGGGTGAGTGACAATTCCCTTCTAAGTGCAAATTGCCAACCCATGATTCATGAGACATAAGGAATAGCTGGTTGTATGTCAATAATTTTGAGGTAATTTATTAACAGTAATTGAGAGCTAATGGAGACCCCAAACACCTTTTTGAAATCTTACTTTTTACATTTCCTTCCTTCCTTCCTTCCTTCCTTCCTTCCTTCCTTTCCTTCCTTCCTTCCTTCCTTCCTTCCTTCCTTTTCCTGAATTCCTACAGGATTTCTATGGTATCTGCAAAAGTACATTTTACTGACAAGAAGTAAATAATTTTTTATTTGAAATAATAAAGGCTCTCCTAAAAAATAAAAGTATAGAAAACAATCTCTATAATATAGTCTTTGGAGTTAAGTGTTCCTAGACATAAAGTAATAAAGTAAAATCCTAAATTCCTCAGTAAACTTCTAAACTGCCTAAGTATACTTTGATGTAGTGTCTGTTATTTAACAATTAATTACACAAAACATTAATTCATGTTAATGGTATATATATATATATATATATATATATATATATATATATATTCTACCACTTAACTGTGTATACTTTAGCCACTTAACTGTATAACCTTGAACAAGATGCTTAATCTTTTTTACTTCATTTTCTTCATTTGGAAAATGTCATAAATCTGGTACCTATCTTACAGATATTTGTTAGAACTGAATGATATTACATTTCCATATAATCATAGAATAGGATCCAGAATATAGTAAGCACTGAATAAACTATTAACAAGTATTATTATCATATGATATAATACTTGGTTTTTCTCATTATCATTTTAAAATATTAGGTTTGGCTAATAATTTTGGAGATGAACTGACTTCTTATTAACAAATTTAGCTAAACATTTCATCTAATAACATCCTTTATTTACTTTATGTCTATGTTACCTGGAATCAACTAAGTCCTAAATCTGTGACAGTGAGTAACTATTGGATTTATTCTCTGGAGTAAAGTCAGTGCTTCCACTGAAGTCAATGGATTTAATTGATTTCAACTATTTAAATGGATTTGGGGAGAATATTATAAAACAAAAGATAATAGTCCCAGAGTTTATTATCTTTAAAAAAAAAATAACGTTTCCTCCAGATTGTCCAAGAAAGACATGAAGTTATCATCTACTGCCCTAAAAAGTCCTTTTCTGTTTTGTGACTTTATAAGAGTCATGGTTAATCATGACTCACCAGGTCCGTAAGAACTCAGGACTTCATGTTGTTTGTATATTAAGGTTGTATCGTACATGCTATTATAAAGCATCTTGTGGCTGGTATACAAGAATGCAGTTCATACTAACAGATGTTTGGGAAGGAAATTATTTGTTTAATTTGTTTATGAGTCAGAGGATTTTTGTCTGAATGTAATTATAGGAGGAGATTATAATTTATGAATGGATTGTATTCCAAAGTACATTTGTGAATCAGTTGTTTAGGACTAAGAACATATTTTTATGTATAAACTAGGTTAAAAGTTATTTTTTCCCAAAGCCCCCAAATAGCTGCTCTAACCCATTATTTGGCTGACAGTATCTGTCTCTGGAGAAATGGCCTCTTCCTTTTCTGGCCAGTTTGTTTGTTTAGATTCCACTGGCGATAGTTTTTTCCTCTTTACAACATTGGTTTTCCTATGCTTTCTCATGAGACCACATAAGCCCTAAACCACCCTGAAGGACTACAACTGTGGTCTGACCTATTCTTGGCAAAATTCACAGTGTTCCAAAATTATCTGCCTCCCCTTTCCCACCAACGACATATTCCATTTTTTGATATTGCTGATCTTAGGTTACAATAAGAAATCAATGTAGCTTAAATCTTTTTACCCTAATAGGATTGATAATTATCCCAGGAGTATTTCTAATTTAAAAAGATACGTGTTTATCCAAATTACTGTATTTGGTGGACTACAAAACTAGCAAAATGAAGGGGAAAAAACCCCAGACATTTTGGAGCAATGACATTGGAGTCAGAGCCAACATGTAGTCCCTTTTCTGCCAAAAGTCTGTCCTAGGAGTCATCTTCTTTAATAAAATTTGTATCTTATAATTTTTCCCCTTTGCCTTTTTGAACTAACATATTCTCTAAAATTTATACTCAGTAGTTCCCATTTTACAAACACTGATACTGAACAAAAAGAAAAAGAACAAGAAAAATTTTATATGTGTATATATATTGCAGTTTTCCTAAATGTACTTTTTCCTTTTCACAAATCAGTAGATGCCTAATTATTAACTAATTATGTTATTTCTCAAACTAGGTAGTGTATTCCCTCTATGAGGAGTACTTATTTTTTAGGACTCTATTGTATGCCTAGAGTTTAGCCTACCACCTGACCTTTAATAAATCCCTAATAAATACTTAATGAAGTAAAGATTTTAAAATCACTTCATATTTGGAACATGCCACAATAGACACATAAAAATACATGAGTGGAAAAAACAAGGTATGCTCTGTAGACAACATGATAATTTAAACTTTTAACTTTAAATATTTCTTCTATTTTTCTGGGGAAGATAGAGGATAACTTGTTTTTATTATAAATAGTAAACACTTTTACCTAGAAAATCATTTTGATTTACTTATAGAAAAAGAAGAATGAAATGTTCAGAAAGAAAATATTTTTGCAGTTTTCAAGCAAACCATATATATTCGAGATCATTGTCATTTTTGTGGAGAAGGATTTTAATAATAAGGTATACATGTATAAATGAAATTGAAATACATGAAGTGTGTGTGTGGTGGGGAAACCTGAATTTAAATATGCAACTTGAAGTGAGAGTAATGCAAGGTTTTATCTACTGATGTAATGCCATACAGTGCAATAAACTTAAAAGTGCTCCACACAAGGCTGTCATGTTAGATGGTATTTTTATTTTGTTTAAACAACTTTTCAGTTTCCAAAAAAATTTGGGTGGCCCTTTCTGATTTACACTTGCATGCTGACATGTGAAACATGAGTCTATGAGGTCTGGAGAGAACATAGCACCAAACAGATGGAACTACTTGTTTTTTAACAGGTATGAGTTAGTAACATGCAGTCATGCAAAAACTTGCTCTTGTTTAACCTATTTCTAAGACTGACTGTGCAGTTGCTGTTAAGTCAGACTTAGAGTATTGTGGCATACATCAATATCTTGGCGGATTCTTTTCAAACAAGTCATCTGCTTTTTATTTTCAGCTATTCTTAAATTAATTCTTTAAATGCAGTTTTAACAGAATACTGCCTGAAGAAACCATCAGGATTAAATTAATTAAAATAATAAATAGCTTCTTAGCTGCAAACACTTGCATACAATCAAGACCTTACAAAATATTATTTTTGTACTAATATTAGCAATTAAAAAATGGCGTTACTCCACATATTTTCATACATTAGTATTTGATCTAAAGTCTAAAGTTATCCCAGAATGGTTACTCTTACGAAATACACTAACACAAAGGAATTTCTTGTTAGAAAGTTTTCTGCACATTAATTTTCAATTTGAGAAAGTTAACTCCATTGAATCTCAAGATTGTTAATACATTGACAATTCCATGTGCCAAGAAATATTCAAAGTTGTTTACCTAGTGCTATCGATGAGATTTATCTATTTATCTATCTAAGCCACAGGAGATAGTTGGTAGTATTATCACTAAACATACTAGTGTATGTTAATCACTCATTAACAGCCAAAGATTTATGCAAGATGGTTTATCATACTTTTGCTCATTGGGTTGTAATAATTTGGGGCAATAGGTGGAAATGGTATTCCCACTTTACAGGTGATGACATAGAGGAAGTAAGTAACTTACTCAAAGACAATATGAATAAATAAAATAATGAATCTGTCATTGGAACAAGAGTGAGAGCTCTTTTTTGTTCCCCACAGTTGCCTCTTCATAGGAACATGTTGTTTGATTTGCAGAAACAGCAATATGAAAAGATGAGTTTAAATATACATATATCCCCATGATCATCCCATGGTGTCACATAATGGAATAACACCCAGAGAGCAAATAAATCGTCTTTGTGAAATTAGCAGCACCAATAAATTCCTGTTAGAATTTTGATAATACATATTACACAAAAACAGAAGAAAATTCTTTAGAGATTTTAGCATCACAAAGGTATTGACAGTTGTTGTTTGCATAAGCAAAGCCATCCCTACATCCATCCATTATTTTTTGACAACAGAAACCAGATTTTATTCACATATTGGCATTGATTTAACCAGTGAATAAATAAAATCTAAGCCACTCATGAAAGATCCATTCTCCTTGACAATGATTGCTTCAGGTGTGAGCACATGAGGCAAACCTGATGGGTATAAAGTAAGGAGGCACCTGCTGAAGCATTTACTGGAAAGCTTGCTGTCTTAAAAAGGAGCACACATTAGGGATTCTCTAATTTTTTGTACCTTTGAATTTTGCTGAGCAAAATGATACCTAGAATTTATGCAATCATCTTATGACTTTGAAAGGAAACACGTTTTCTAAATTAACCAATGTGAAGTCACCTTTATTTCAGAATTCCTGTAATATGAACTAGTAAATCTTGTGAAAAAATAATTTATTTTAATTTTTAAGATATTTGATTGAGTCTTTTGTTACTTGTAGCAGAATGCAGCCTAACTGCTATAAATAGCTTAACAAATACAAATACCGTATGATCTCACTTATATGTGGAATTAAAAAGAACAACAATTTTTTTAAAAACCAAGCTAAAGATATAGAGAACAGATTGTTCATTGCCAGAGGTAGGCAACTGGCAGTGGGTGAAATAGGTGAAGGGAGTCAAAAAGTACAAACTTCAGTTATAAAATAATTAAGTCATGGGATGTAATGTGACTATAGTTAATTATATTGTATTTCATATTTGAAAGTTGCTAAGAGAGTAGATCTTAAAAGTCCTCATCACAAGAAAAAAAAATAACTATTTATGGTGACAGATGTTAACTAGACTTATGTGGTGATCATTTCACAATATATAAAAATATTGAATCATGTTGTACACCTAAAACTAGTATAAGTTTATTACACATAATTTTTTCAGTTTCTCCAATGTAAGTTACTCTTTTTTATCTTATTTTATTTTTTCTTTTCACACTCTTTGGAAGGAAGTCACTATGTACAGTGCATTTTTAAAATGTGGAGAGTTTTGCTCTACCTCCTTAAGGGTGGAATATCTACATAAACTATTTGAAATTCTTCTGCGCAGTAGATTTGTCCCTTCTCCTTCCATTTACTTATTTAATCAATCTTTTATTTATATCAGTATTTTATACTTTGGGTATTATATTTTATTTATTTATCTCTTAATTTTTGATTTGCAATTAGAGTTGAAATGCAATCCTATTCCATATTAGTTTCAGGTGTATGGCAAAGTGGGCAGGCATCCATACAATCTACGAAGTGATCCCATGATTAGTCTAGGACCCACTTAGTACTATACAGAGTCATTACAGTATTCTTGACTATATTCCCTATGCTGCATTCCATGTGCCTGTGACTGTTTTGTAACTACCTGTTTGTACTTATTAGTCTCTTAATCTTTTTACCCAGCCCCCAAACTCCCTCCCACCCCAAACTGGCAATCACCAGTTTGTTCTCTGTATCCATGAGTTTGTTTTCATTTTGTTTTTGTTTGTTTGTTTGCTTATTTTTTTACTAAGATTCCACATATAACCAAAATATATGATATTTGTTTTTCTCTGTCTGACTTATTTCACTTAGCATAATACCCTCTAAGGTGAGCAGTCCCCAACCCTTTTGGCATCAGGGACCGGTGCTCCTATGAGAATCGAATGCCCGATGATCTGAGGTGGAGCTGAGGCAGTGATGCTAGTGCTGGGGAGTGGCTGCAAATACAGATGAAGTTTTGTTCACTTACCAGCTTCTCATGTCCTGCTGTGCAGTCCGAGTCCTAACAGCCCACAGAGTGATACCATTCTGCTGCCTAGGGTTTGGGGATCCCTGCTCTAGGTTATTCCATGTTGTTGCAAATGGTAAGATTTCATTTTTTATGGCTGAATAATATTCCAGTGTATATATGTAGTATCTCTTCTCTATCCAATTATCTATTGGTGGGCACTTAGGTTGCTTCCATACTTTGGTTGTTATAAACCGCTTCAGCGAGCATAGGAATGCATATAATATCTTTTCAAGTAAGTGTTTTGGATTTCGTCGGATAAATCCCCAGAAGTGGAATTGCTGGGTCATAAGGTAGTTCTATTTTTAATTTTTTGAGAAACCTCCAGACTATTTTTCATAGTGGTTGTACCAATTTGCAATCCTACTAGCCATGCACGAGAGTTCTCTTTTCTCCACATCCTTGCCAACACTTGTTCTTTTTTTGATTTATTGATGATAGCCATTCTGGCAGGTGTGAGGCGATATCTCATTGTGGTTTTAAGTTATGCTGTTCTGATAATTAGTTATGTTCAGCATCTTTTCATACGTCTATTGGTCATCTATATGTCTTCTTTGGAGAAGCATCGATTTAGGACACCTGCCCATTTTTTAATTGGAGTTTGTTTTTGGTGTTGAGTGGTATGAGTTATTTATAAATTTTAGATATTAACCCCTTATCAGAGGTATCACTGGCAAATATCTTCTTCCATTCAGTAGGTTGTCTTTTTGTTTTGTTGATGGTTTCCTTTGCTGTGCAAAAACTTTTCCGTTTGATATAGTTTAATTTGTTTATATTTTTCCCTTTGCTCAAGGAGATATATCAGAAAAAAATATTACTAAGAGCAATATCAGAGAGTTTGCTGCCTGCTTTCTTCTAGGAGTTTTATGGATTTGGGTCTTATATTCAAGTCTTTAATCCATTTTTAGTTTATTCCTATAAATGGTATAAGAAGATGGTCCAGTTTAATTTTTTTTGCATGTATCTATCCAGTTTTCCCAGCATCATTTATTGCATAGACTGTCTTTGTATATTCATGCCTCCTTTGTCATAGATAAATGACCGTACAGGCGTGGATTTATTTCTGAGCTCTCTATTTTGTTCCATTGATCTATGTGTCTGTTTTTGTGCCAATACCATCCTGTTTTGGTTAGGATAGCCTTGTATATAGTTTGATATCAGGTAGTGTGATACTTCCAACTTTGTTCTTCTTTCTCAAGATTGCAATAGTTTCTTAAAGAAAAAAATATCTTAACAGGTACTCAGTCTTAACTGATATTCAATACTGTAAATGATTAGAAAACATTTTGGTGTTATTCATTTCAGATGTCTAATAAATTATTGCCATTTTGGAGTTTGTCTTTGCCATTCTTTCATTAGTTGACAAAAGTTACTAATTCTTGAAGAATTAAAATAGTGTGAAAAGAATTAACTTGAAAGAGTTTATAGACAGAAGAAATGTTAAATGAACAAGACTATTTCTTCATAACTAAAGAAGAGTTTATATCAGTTATTTGTTACAAAATGCTGTGAGTCATTATAGTATTTACATAATAAAAGGTGTATGTTTTTTCTATTTTGGTTAAAGTTGTAACACATATTTTCATGCAGAATACTAAATATTTCTGATTGAGCAGAGAACTTACCATGATTACAAACACTTTAACCAATAGAAAAAATTATAAAGAATATCAAAGCAAGACAATTTTGATTTACTCTCTGCATTTACTTCCTTCCAAATACTTGAGTTCACTTGTCCTATTAAAATATGTGGTTTTGAGGGGAAAGATGAGCAAGGCATCCCAGATTTGCTAATATAGCACATTTTGACAGGTTGCTATGCATAAAATGATTTATCATCAGGATGAGAATAGAATAAAAAGTAGAGGTGAAATCATGCCAACCTGAGGGAAATAAATGTTCTGTTAATCTTTTAATTATTTTTTGAATAAATTGAGCTGACTTTTGCTTTCTAAAGTTTGTTTCACCACTTTGATGTGTTTTATCTATTCGGCAAAAAATAAAATAAAATTTTTAGTATATTATCAGCAAGACTGATGAAGTGAACACATTATTTAGGATAGTTAAACAATGTGCGCACATTTCTTCCTTGGTTATAGGGAAAAAAGTCTTGAGTTTTTATCCTGATTTTATTACTCGACTTTTCCACTTATAAAAAGGTGCTTTTAGACAAGTTAGTTAACTTTTCGGAAAGTCGCTTTTTTTCTCTTATGTAAAATTGGATATTATCATCTACCTCACGTAATTATTGTAAAACTCATCTACAGCCATGCCACCCTGAACAAGCCGAATCCCATCTGATCTCGGAAGCTCAGCAGGGTCGGGCTTGGTTAGTACTTGGATGGGAGACCACCTAGGAAGACCAGATGCTGTAGGCTTAAAAAATAAGTGATTATAAGCTGACAAAAGTCCTTGCAATCTGTGAGGTCAACCAAAGGTTGCCTCACCTAAAAAAAATATATATATTGTAAAACTCGTCTTAAATAACATATAGAAAAGCACTTATGTAATATTTGGCTTAATCTTGGTTTATAAAAATTTTGGAGTTACCAATCTTTTCTAGTGAAAACATTAAGTTTGCAAATTAATAAACATTATTTTAAAATATTATTTTTGCAGAATGACATCAGCAAGATATCTGAATAAGACATCCTTCTCATGTATTCCTCTCCTCAACAACAACAATTTCTTGTCCATTCGCAGTGAAACTTCCTTTGTGGAAGCAGTGGGATCCAATGCCAAATACCAAGGGACCTGAGTGGAGTCTTGTCCACCTGTGCATTAGGTAATAGGCATGGAGACCTTAGTGCCAGCTGTGGACCTTGCAATGAATGACCTGTGTACTGGCTCCAGTCACTCTCAGCCACAGTCTGGGAGCCCTTGGAGAACACTGTATTAGACAATCACCGATGAAAGAGAGAGTCTTTGTAGACATTCAGAAGTCCAGCAGAGAAGTCCCAGTCATAAGAGACTACGATGAACGATTATATGCAAACAAATTAAGTAACCTAGAAAAATGGATAAATTTCTAGAAATATACAATCTACCAAGATTGAAGCATTAAGAAATAGAAAATCTGAGCAGACCAATAATGAGTAAAAAGATTGAATACTTTTTAATGACACTCTATTCATTTTTGGACAGAATGATAATGTTAATGATAAATTTAAGGGATTTGTTTTGCCTGCATGTGTCAAAGCCAAAGGAGACATAGATGGGAGTTCGCAGCAAAGAAAGTAGAGATTTGTTTAAGGGAATGGCTCCAAGCCCAGAGACATAGGTGAGCTTAAAGACCTAGCTCCTCTATGGCCTCTAGGAGGTAGATTATATAGGGGAAAACTCATTAGTAGCTGAGGGAGTTGGAGTCTTGGGCTCTAACAATTGGTCGGGGCTAGGGTATGAGGCAGTTGATCATTGCATCAGGCTCTGATGTATTCATGGCATCGTTTTCTCTGGTTTCGAGGTGATATTGGTAAGGTTGTTCTACCCTCATGAGTGTGAGGATGCAAGATGTTATCTTTAGTTTGAAGAAACTCTTTTTCTGTGGTCAACAGATCTGAGGCTTTGTTCTTAAGACTATTTGATGCTGACATAAGGGAGTGGTCATGCAGTTTGCAGAAAGATAAGGAAAGAAAAGCAAGTAAGCCCAAGGCCAGTTCAAATCAAGAAGAAAGAAGAGAAAAATTTATTTTAAAGAAGCCAAGATTTGTTCGGTTATAATAAAAACAAATGAGTTTTTTTCCAAATCTTATATTTAATAAAGTTTTTGCAATAAAAAATGACCTAAATATCTTGAATTGCACAGTCAAGTAAATGCTCTTTTTGTGAAAATAATTTTACGGTTAAAATAAATTTATACTTCAATTAGTTTAATAACTTAATGGAAGAGGTTTTGAATATTATATCAAATTTCTTCCAGTTTAAATAATTTATCAAGTGACAGTGATGGACTAGGAGAAAAAACAGAAACAATATTTAAGACAACATATTGAGAGAAGGATCCAGAGATCCTTTACATCTTACTCTGTGCTTCCCCAGTTGTTCATTGTGCGTATCATTTGTGATAAATCATAGCTTCCTTGCACTGTATCATCATCACTGTCATTCAAAGGCATTCAGACCCTACCAAAGTAAAATTACTGCTCAAGAGAAACTTAGCCACACATTTTTGAGCTTCTGAAATATCCTCTGATAAAATAACCAGATAGTACCTGGTTTGAATATTTATCAAGCACAAGAGTGAGTAGGTATCAATCTTCTATTTCTCATTTCTAAAATGAATATAAATAATTGCTTGGCAATTGCTTTATATATTTAAAGGGAAAGGGACACTATACTTTTAGGAAATTACTGAAAAAAAGCATTTGATTAATCTTTGTCCTCAATGTGTACTTTGGGAATGACAGGTATAAACATAGACTTTTCAGGTGATTAGAAAAAACCAAAACCTCATACAAACCCTTCCCTTTCACTGAATAGAATTAAACCTACTGATTTATCTGGAAAAAAATTTTACCCAGTCTCCAAAATTTAGCACTAGCTTTTCTTTACTCTTTTCTCAGGGAAGCCTTCCTGAATTTAATGAAAAGATTACATGCTCATAGTACTCACCAGAGTTTTGTGATTATGTACATATATGTTCTTAACACTTTGAAAACCCTGAGGACAGAGACAAATCAGCTTTAGAGTTCCATTTTCAAACACAATTCAGTGACTGTCTGAATTTCAATAAATACTTGTGGAAGGAAAGTAAGAAAGCTTTGATACAGAATGTTTTCATTATAATTCAGGCAAAGCAAGTTTATGAATAATAAGGAAAATTTTTAAATTCTCATTTTGAAGTTATTTGAATGTCTCACTTATCTTTTTAACTTAATTTTTATTTCAAAATATGACTGACGTGTGTGTGTGTGTGTGTGTGTGTGTGTGTGTATGCGTGCGCGTGCGCGTGCGTGCAGGTGCACCTGGGACCTTTATTCAAGATATATTATTACTTTAGCCTTAGTAGATGATACTTCACAAAAAAATAAGTTTATTGCATTGCTTTAAAATAAAGTACTTTAGCTTCTTTTAGTATCCATCCCATCTTCCAATTCCACACATACAAATACTCTAAACTCATATTATTAAAAGAGATAGTAATCAAGAAATAAGGACAGATAGATCGATGAAATAGAAAACAATAGTCAGTAATAGAACCAAACACTTATTTTATAAAGGCCCTTAGATAATTCAGTGGTGACAAGGCTAGTGTTTTCAACAAATGGCACTGGAATAATTAGATCTTTATATACAAAAACAAACGATATTGACTTGCGGACCTAAATGGAAGCACTATACCTATAAAACTTCTAAAGGAAACAAAAATAGATGAAAATATTTGTGACTTTGCATTAAGCAAATATTTCTTAGGATCTCCCCTCAAAGCATAAAACATAAAAAGAAATATATATAAATTGGCTTTCATCAATGTTAAAAATGTCTTTTCTTTGAATGTCGCTGTTTAGTAAAGGAAAAAGAAAAGTCACAGACTGGAAAATATATTTGCAAAACACATGTCTCATGCCAGATATATACCTAAAGTGTATAATATATTAAAAGATTTAATCCAATAATAAAAACAGAGAGCTATAATATAAAATGGGAAAAACATTTGAACAATATTTTACCAAAGAAGATATGCAAAAGGTAGAGAGCATGTAAGAATATGCTCAACCTCTTTCATCATCAGAAAAATGCAAATAAAAACCATAAATGAGATATCACTATGCAATATGAGGATACCTAAAATTGAAAAAGATTGACAATACCTAATGATGCTCAGAATTTGAAGCAACTAGAAATCTTATACATTGCTGCTTGGAATGAAAAATTGGATAGGGTAACTTTGGAAAATATTTTGACACTTTGTTATGAAGATAAACACTTATGACCCTTCACTTCCATCCCTAGATATTTTACCTAAAAGAAATGAAAATGTGTTCACACACAGACATGCATGTAAATATTCATATCAGCTTTATCTTTATAGCAAAAAAAAAAAAAAGGAAAAACTGGATACAACTCAAACATGCATCAACTGATGAACGGACAAACAAATTGTGGTATATTCATTTAATAGGATATTATTCACCTATAAAAAAGAAGTGGGAGAAGACATAAATACTATGTGATTACATTAATATAACATTCTGGAAAAGACAAAACTACAGGGATAGAAAAGAGAATAGTATTCACCTAGGGCTTAGGATGGACAAAGGGTTTGACTACAAAGATATAAGGGAATTTCGGAACATAATGGATGTGTTCTATATCTTACCGTGATGTTATTTATACAACTGCATACATTTGTCAAAACACATCAAACTGGATGTGAAATGTTGGTTTTATTGTATATTTATAAAAGGACGTACTTGATTAATGGTTACCAGAGGGAAGCGAGGTAGGGAGAAGGTAGATAGGGGTAAAAAATGTTAAGTATTTGGTGACAGAAGGAAATCAAACTCTGGGTGGTGAACACACAATGTAATATATATATACGACTTACTGTTGAATGATACACTTGAAACTTATTTGATTTTATTAATCAATGTCACCCCAATAATTTTAATAAAACTAAAATAAAATAAATAAAAAGATATACATAAACATCCTAATGAGTTTTACCCAACTAGTATAGTGAAATCTGTCTCCTATCTCTGATTCTTCTTATCTTACTCTACTTTTAATTTTTTTCCAGAACACTTATAACTGTATAATATATATTTATTTACTTATTTTATTAATGATTAACTAATGTACTATTTACTTGTTTACTTATGTTTACTATCTGTAACTCCTGCTAGAATATAACTTCTGCTAATAGTATAAATAGTGACGTGCCACCCAGATTCCTCACTCAGGATTGAGTTACTCCTTATCCTTGGTTTCTACAAGTGTTGGAGGTTGACAACACCAAAATGAGTCTTCCTCTAGGAATTTTTCCAAGTCCGAGAGAATCGCAAATCTCCTCTCCTTTATGAAGAAAGCACACAGTTGTTGACTCTTCAGAGATCAGCAAAGTATGACCTACAGAACAAATATGGCCTGCCATCCTTGTTTATAGGGGACAGAATATTAAAAAGGTTTTAATTTCTTAACGGATTATATTAGAGGGAGTAAGGGCTAGAAGAAGAGAAGAGAAGGAAGAGGAGGAGAAAAAATAGGTGACAGAGAATAAATGTGACCCATAAAGCTTAAAATATTTATTACATGGTTCTTACAAAAAAAATTGCTGACCTCTTGACTGACTGGCTGATATAGGGATATAAAAGCCCAATCTGTTTCTAGTGGCACGAGATTGGCTGAGGCTGTGTGTGTGTGTGTGTGTGCGTGCTACTTCCTTCCTTCGCTCCTCCAGATTTGTTGATGCCAATGGCATTCCCAGTAAAGGCCTTGCATGCAAATCTCTGTTTTAGAATCTATTACCCAGGAAACCTGACCCAAGACAGTTGGTGCTAGACTGGTCCAAGGAAACAGACTCTGAAATGCGGCTCAGTTAGGACTACTCACTGACTGGTAAACTGGTAATAAGGACTTCTTCACCGTTGGTGAAGGGAGTACTAATAACCCTGATAGGTCATAGCAGTGCAATTTAAAAATCTTACTGATTGTCCATTAGGCAGACTACCACTATAAAAGAATTCAATGCAGATGCATTATCTCAGGAAAGTGAGGGTTTAGGAGAAAGTATTAATTATAACAACAATGGAATCAGATGGTTTTGCTAAATACCATTGCCCCATTTGAGAAATACGATGAATGGAAAGTTGGGAGCACTTGATCACAAAATGAAGGCAAATGTGAATGTCAGAGGGCCTCCTTAGCCACATTTTAAAAAGTCCTTTATTTCTTGCATGCACTTAGAGAGTAGGAAAAAAAACAGATCCAGGCTTAGGAAGAATAAAAATAATAGAGATTTGAACAAAGAGATTTGAATTCTCAGTTACTCAAATCAGCTTTGCCAAGTTCATGGCTTTTGTTTGGAAGAGCTGAGATCCCAAGAATACCTAGGGAACATTCTAGTCAAAGTAGGCAAAATTCAAAAGCAAAAACTTTGTTTTTAAAAATTCTTTATCCCCCTAAACTCTACAAATATGGCCTATTCCCAGTTAAAGACTGGCGTGCCTCTTGCTTAAAGAAAATATGCAACGTGTATCCCCTTCAAGGCCTAAATTCACCTTACCTTTCTGGTAGGTGATCAAGTCACAACATAAATAGGCCAAGGAAGTGCTGAACCTGCTAAGAGAGAAAGAAACTATACCCCAAAGAACTACTGAATTTAGCCAACATGCATGAGCAAGGGAAGTATGTATGGGACTGGATTCTAAGGTGGCAGGATTGATGGGGAAGAACATGAAATTTGATGAGGGAACATTTATCTAAGGGAATTTTCTCCTAGGGTATAGTATTTAGCTCCCTGGCAATGACTGTGGGAGACAGTGCTTCAAAGATGGCTTTTGGAAACTTGAAGAAAGTAATGACACACATTAAATAAAGTAAAAATGTCAAAACTCCTGAGGGCAAAAGTGTAAAGAGGAGTAAATGAGCTAAGTAGATATACTATGTGTATTAGTTAGGATTCCCCAGAGAAACAGAACAGTAGAACTGAGAATATCAAGATCTACTGTTGGTACCTGGAGACACCTTGGTGAGCCAATGGTATTGTTTTAGTTTGAGTCCAAAGGTCAGAGTACCAGGACAGCTAATAGTACAAATTTCATTCCAACTTCAAGACCAAGGGCAGGAGAAGATCGATATCCCAACTCAAAGACAATGAGGGGGAGAGAACAAATTATCCCTTACTCAGTCTTTCTTTCTATTTGGGCCATCAAATGTTGGATGAGGCCTACCACCCACATTGGTGAGTGTAATTTGATTTACTTAGTCTACTGATTCAATGATTGAAATTTTAATCTCATCCAGAAACACACTAACAGACACACCCAGAATGGTATTTAACCAAATATCTAGACTTCACATGGCTCAATAAAGTTGACACAGAGCAAGTAATCAGCCTTCTTTGCTCACTTCTCTTGGTTAGGTTCTACTGAAAGATAAAGAAAATTGATCAAAATTCTGACATACACTACAACCTGGATGAAACTTGAGGACATTGTGTTATGTGAAATAAGCCAATCACAGAAAGATAAATACTTTATGATTTCACTTATATGAGGTACCTAGAATAATAAAAATTATAGAGACAGAAAGTAGAATGATGGTTGTCAGGGGCTGGGAGAAAGGAGAATGAGGAATTATTATTTAATGCTGATAGAGTTTCAAGATAAAAAGAATTCTGAAGATAGATGGTGGTGATGGTTGCATAATGATATGAATGTACTTAATATCACTGACTTGTATGTTTAAAAAGAATAAGGTGGTAAATTTTATGTTATATGTGTTTTACCTCAATAAAAAAATACTGGAAAAAATGTTTAACACAGAATGATTATCATACTAAAGATAGGAAAAAATTCAAGAGATCTTCAATTCCCGTGTTGTTAAATCTATGAATAAACATCCTGTAGCATGATGTCTGATAACAGCCTTGAGGGGAAATTGCTTGTTAGTGACTTAAAAGGAACCATGTCATCTATGGAATTACTAATATTCTATCCTTTTGCACCGGGATTTTCCTTAGAGGTCACCCTTCCAAACATTAGCCAGATTTGACACTGTTGAGCTAGAGAGCTCTGATGAGCTCATAGCCCAAGGCGGTGCAGTTTTAAGACTGCATTGCAATAAGTATATCTGTGACAGATGAAAATGCCGGAGCATATATATATCTTCGTGTAATACATTCATTACTTTTTATAAACCTCAAGTTCTCTAGGGAGTGACACAAATTCACATAATGTTCCTACGTGTTACAATTTGTATTTTGATCTCTACTTTAGCTGACAGACTTTTTTTTTTTAATGTAATAACCAGAATACTCCTTAGTGAATATACACATATAGACTTTAAAAAGTAAAAATTAGCTTAGTGATTCAAGTTAAAGTCAGCAATCGGTTATTCTGAATTATATTTTACTTCATCTGCTTTGATTTTCAGATGAAAAATATAATTTTAGTTTTGAATTAATATCAGCTATTTCTCCAGTGTCTTAGTGGAATGTTTCTTAGTATGTCCCCAGTTAATCTCTAAGAGGGATGCCACTTTGGGCACTCTTAGCTATTTCTCATGAGTAAGAACAAAGCAATTTTAAAAAATAATTCAGAGATTATACAGTAAGTATCTACTCTTTTCAGGTACTAAAGTTATAAAACTGAATATGGCATAATATGTATGAATAGAATAGGATAGGTCGATCTTCTTGTCGTATCAGTAATTAGACAACATAATGCAAATTAGACTGATAAGTGTGTCTGCAAATATATAGGCACGACTCTACACTTTGGAGTCATTACATATGACAGATATGAGAAAATTTGTATTTTTAAAAATTGTTTCCAAATAATAACCTAAATATCCACTTTATTGATCTGGGAAAATCATTTTAATGCTTGACCTGGTCCTAAATTGCATAAATGAGTAGAAACAAGAACCCACTTGCCCAGTGGCAAGGCCTCAGTACAGTTTCCAAGATGAGAAATGCTCTGTGGGCCATACTTCCTATAACCCTGTTTGTTGTCATGGCTCTGATACACTTCTGCTAGGGCCCTGAGGTCCTTTCACATGTTGCTGCAGTGGCTCTTAGGGTGCCTACTCAGCGGTACTGGCCACGGTCGGGCTTTGGCATCCTGGGGTGTCATCTTGTTCTCTGTTACAGTGATTTGTTGTTCTTTAAGGATTCATTGTTTTGACATTTTCATTTTCTAGTAGCCAGCATTTCAAAGGAAGATCTTATGGCTGATATTGGGGACCTTAGTTCTTTTACTTTACCGCTTAGGCTTCTCTTTTCTCAGCACTCCGGACTCACAGGTTGAAGGGACTGAGAAACACTGTGAGTGAATGTAGGGAAGAGAGGATTGAGTCAGGAAAGATTCACACACAGTCTTATTGTGTACTCTAAACCATTAGTCTTTCAGACTAATTACGGGTACTTTCTGCCATGTTCCCATGTTCCTGAAATCTTCTAGGAATCAGGTCTTATTTCTGTTTGATTTCTCAATATTTTAGCACAGTGCTTGGCATTTTGTTCTTATTGTTGTTGTTGTAACAATAAGTGAAGACTGACACCTGATTTCTATACTACCTCTCTGGTTATTTATTTGTTTGGTTGGTTGGTTTACTCCTTCTATGTTTTTACCTCAAATTGCTACTTAAATTTTGGTGTTCTCCAAAATTTCGTACCTAATGTTTTTGTCTTCTTCTTTCATCACTATCTTCCTAAGTGATCTAATTCACCTCTGTGATTTGAACTGCTATCCATAATTAATATTTATTGAGTCTCTAACTAGAGCCTTTTCCCCCAAATCCAGACGTACGTATCTAATGTCTTATTGACTTCTCAAGTTATAGTTTCCATAATCACTTACGCTCAGCATGGTGAAAGCTGAACTTATAATACAGGTTTCCACATTTGCTCTTCCTGTTGTCTTTGTCTTTAGTGAATGTCTTCTGATCATCTAAGCCTGGAAACAAAGAGACCTCTTGGCTCTCTTGGCTCTTTTATCCCCTATATCTTATCATTCACCTAATCTTTATAGTATAGCTCCTGTTTATATCTATCCATTCATTCATTCACTCATTCATTCAGTTATCCCAGATGCATCAAATTCTTACTGAATGCCAGTATGTATATCATATAGCACCATAAGAGCTTGATGCTCTGAAATAAAACCAACAAAGTCCTCAAAGACCTTATATTTTATTTTCTGACAGACAAGAACTAAATAAACAAACAAAAGAGGATATAATTTTAGGTTGTGTTTAATTCTAGGCAGAAAAATTAAGCAAGGATGCAGATAATTACCAATGTTTAGGGAAGAACTGATTTCTGAAAGCTTTTCTGAAATAAACCTTTGAACGAATATGCAAAGGAATGAAATTCACAGATTTGTGAGGACAATGTTTAAAAAGCAAAGAGCGAGCTTGGCATATTGAGAGAAGAGCAGAATAATCTAGTATCAGAATGTGAATGATTTTGGAGAAGTCATCCAAAACCAGATTATGGGATCTTATAGGACTTTAGATTTCATTTGGATGGAAAACTATTAGTTTTAGAAAAAGGAAATGAACTGAGCTGATTCCTAAAATATGTTAACTCTTGTGATGTGCTGCTGAATATTTAACTGGCGCTTGGAGAAGGGGAGCATTTGCTTCTAACTATAATGTAAATATGCCCAGCATGGCCGAATTCATGCTGCCATTGTGACATCACTAAATGCAGAATTGGGAAGAGATGCACGCAATTCGCTCTCCTGAGTCATAAAAATAAGTGAGTACTGTCTCCTGCTTTTTTCAATATCTTTTTGAGTATTTTTCGACTTCTTCCTACACTTCTTTACCTTAATGTACTACTTACATGCCATAACAGAGCACTGCCTATTCTCCTTTGTTCTGACTCTCATTTAGACCTGCACTCTCCAATAATATAGCACCTGAAACGTGGCCAGTGCAAATTTTAATGCTTTCTTTTTATTTTTGATAAAATTAGCTACTAAAAAAACAAAATTACATATATGGGTTGCATTATATCTGTATTAGACAGTGCTGGTCTTGATTCTTGTGAATCAATGTGTGGTCCATGGATCAGCAGCACTGGCATTACTTGGGAGAATTTTAGAAATGCAAAATCTAAGGCTCCATCCCAGATCTGCTAGATACAAACCTCAATTTTGAATTGTGACAAGTTCCCCAAATGATTTGTATGCACTTCAAATGTAGAGAAACAGGGATCTAGACAACTAGGCAAGATTAGTCTTTGCAATCTACCATCAAATCAACCTTTCTCATTATCGTTTTCTTTGAAATTACATTTAACTTTATTTAAAATCTTTAAAGGTTATAGGTTACTAGTCACATAAAGTATAGACTTCTTATCTAGCCGAGCATAAAAGTGGCTTCTTGGTACTAACTCTGCAAGCTCCTCTTATGTATCTAATAATTTATATACAGTCATTAAAAAATAAACTTGTTCTCCAAACACATTCTGCTATTTTCTACTTATTTTTGTACATGTTGTTTCTTCTGCCTTGAATATTCTAGTCCATGAGAGGACACATTTCATGCTAAAATAAATTCTTCAAAATTTTTAAATAAGGGAAAAAGGATGCCTGCAAGTCCTTTTAATATCATACTGAAGAACTGTTTATTAGAGCCACACAAAGATTAATTAACACAAACTGTGCCATTGTTTGTGCTATTCCCTAACAATCAATGGCTCAGACTCTCTAATGTTCCATGTTAACTTGCATATTGCACCCATTAAGTATGCAAATGATTCTTATTTGGTAGAAAAGATAACTCAATAGATTATTACCATGAAGAACATTAATTTTGTCTTTATCGACATTCTCTATCTAATAAAACATTTTCGTCACACCTTCCGTTACTTCTCAAGCAGAGTTTCCTTTAGTTCCTTGAATATATTTGCAATACGTGCTTTGAAGGTTTTGCTAAGTTCAATGCGGGTCTTCTCACCACTTTTATTTCCTCTGTATGGTCACACTCCTCTTTCTTTATATATCTCACATTTTTTGTTGTTGTTGTTGTTGAAAAACTGGACATTTTAGATCATGTGTTCTAACAACTTTGGGTAATGATTTCTTCTCATCGCCAAGACTTCGTGTTTGCTTATATATTGGCTTAGTGGTTTGGCTAGACTGATTTAGTGAAGTTTATTTCTCCCACTGTGTAAAGTCTTTGGTGTTACTTCTCGGAGGGTACTCCTTGAGCAGGTGCACAGTGACCCCAGTATGACAGTGGTTTTAGCAGGGCTTTCCTTAACTGTCTCTCTCTGGGTCTAAACATTCAGCTGTCTGCCTCTGTCACACCCAGAGGTTATACTCCACTAATTGCCATCTGGTTGCTCTATTGTCTTTGACAATGCTATGGAACAAAAATTACTCCACAGCCTAACCCAATTAAATAGGCCCTTTTGTAGGAAAGTCTTCGAGGCCAGTTTTTGAGGTTTGTTCTGACCCCACATGAACTGTTCTTAGCTCTTTCTTCAATCCACTCTGGTTAGCTAGTTGACCTATGGCCTAGCTTGTTCTCATGGAGCTGTTAGCCTCCATTTAATTGTATACCACTAGGATTTCCATTGTTTTCAAGAAGGTTCTTAGTCTTAAACTTCTTTACGCAGATGATCCCTGACTTAATGATGAGCCAGCTTAGGATCTTTCAACTTTATGGTGGTGTGAAAGCAATACACATTCAGTAGAAACCGTACTTAAAATTTTGAATTTTGATTTCCTTTCCAGCTAGCAGTGTGCAATATGATTTTCTCTTGTGATGCTGGGCAGCGACAGTGAGCCACAGCTCCCAGTCAACCTTGCGATCACGAGGGTAAATAACCAGTACTCTAGAGGATAGTATTGAATGCATTTTCGACTTACAATATTTTCAGTTTACAATGGGTTTATTGGGACATAACCCCATCTAAAGTGGGGTGCAAATGTGCTCTGTTATAAATAGTCATTTACTTTGGGAAGAGCTTTGGATCTGTTTGTTTTTATGGCCTGCCTTTCCTCTTCTGTAAAATCTCTGAGTCATGGTTCTGGAGCTGAGGGCAAGGACAGAGGCTTACTTCTCTTGGAATGACACCGCTGGTTTATGAGCAGGGTACTGGAAAGGAACAGTAGCCTCTCGTCTTCTTGTCTAGGCTTTTCAGGCATAGACCCTGTGCTTTTGCTGAAGAAAAGATGATTGGGGTTTGAGTATTCTCTACCTGCTCTTTCTGGCTTCAAGCACCCACCTATGAGTGAGGGCTGCATGGAAGATGAGAGACCCCACTCTCTCAGCTGTACTCACCTGGAATTTAGCTTTTGCAACATGAACCTGGATGGGAGGAGGTATAAGAAATATTAGAAGCTTGCCCCTCCAGTGAGATATTGTAACTCCTGACTGAGAGCTGAGGGTAGAGAAGCCTATCATTTTGGTGTGAACAACTTAGAATGGAGCGTCCATCATATTGAACTGTGTGTGGGAATTGGGGATGGAGTGGATCATGCCCTAAATGCCACAAGTTCTCACTGTTCCTATTGGGATTTAGTAGATTTTCTTGAATAAATGATCCTTCATATGCTGTGTGCCTATATGCCCTTATAACAATTTCAGAAATTTTAAAAGATTATTTGGGTTTTAAGAAATAATTTTCACAAGCTATGTTTTTTTTTCTTCTGAAGAGCAAGTGGGTACACAGAGGTCCTCACATCACCATTCTGAAACTGAATCTCGAACTTCATATTTACACTCAGAATCTTATTTTGATATATCTAAAAATTTTTAAAAATGTCATTCTAATTGTTTATATATAAAACTCTGTTTCTTGAATGCCCTTGGAGATAGCTTGACCATTTTACTGGTTCCCTCATTAGTTAATAACGTGAATAAAATCTTTGACTCCTGTTCATTTTACACACACACACACACACACACACGCATGTGCGCTCCACATGAGAAAATTATACTGTGCTATTCTTATTCCTTTTCATATAAATTTTCCTTGTGGAGACTTGTTGATTTCTCCAAATGGAATTAAGCATTTCTTGATGTCTTCAACTTTATCCTGTAGATATTTTTATTGCATTTATCACAACTGTTATAATCATCTATGTAACTGCACTTTTTCTAATACAATATGACGCTAAAGAAAATGCATTAGCCATGTTCTTTTTTTCTGTTTTTCTTCCTTTCTAGTCCTCTCTTTTTTCTTTCTTTCTTTCTATTTACTTACTTAATCCACATTCTCTACTTTTCTTTCTATTGTATCTATATTGCCATATTTGCCCTATGTATGAACTGCCTAAATGAATTTTTGAAAAAACTATAAACAATAATAAAGTCAATTGAATTAGCACATACTTTTCCTGGGACTTACTTTCCTCATTTATAAAATGAAATAGGTAAGCTAGGTCAGAGATAACAGTCTGCCCACCTCCTTCCTAGCATAATTTTGATAGATGGTATATTTTTTTTAAGTCTTTATTATAGTGTCTGAACAGACACCTTTTTTTTCTAAGATTGAAGAAGAAAGGAAGAAGGAGTTAAGGAAGAAAACATTTCTGTTTCTGACACATGTATATAAAGAATGGATATAGATTAGGCATGCGCGCACACACACACACACACACACACACACACAAAACCTGCATGCATCAGAAATTCATTACTCCAAGTTCAAATTGTATGATTATCCAACACACCGTACACCCTTGTGAACAAGTGCTAGTTCAGTTCCTTGCTCTGTTAGGTATTAAGTCCAAGTTTGGGGTTAGGTTCTCAACCACTTGGACTGAATTTCTTCATTTGTATAATTGAAATGTTAACATCTAGAAGAAAGAAATGAAATAATATGACATAAACAAATTTGCCACTAAACAGTTTATCTCGGGCAGAGACATTTAGGAAGCATGAGTCAATTTAGAAACATTTAGAAATTCATCTCCTGCTTTAAATGTAAATCAACCTCTTTATAAGTCTAAGAATTTTCATTTTATGTTTGGATAATGTGAATACCATTTTAATAGATAATTGATCTGTGTAAGGCACATTTTAAATTTAATATATGTGACATATTCTATTTACTCTAAAAAATGGAATGCTTTTAATGCATTTCTATTTTTCACTCTTCATTCAGCACGTAGTCATTTTTTCCCTGATGCTATCAAGGCCCTACTATACATATAGTACTCTGTGAGGCATAGCACACGCACACCTCAGCATGTTTATGGTATCCACCTGCAAGGAAATTGAGTTTTTATAGACTAGATCTGGTCCTTTGAAAAGCAAACACTTCTGGTTCCATTTTAATGCATAACATAATAGCTGGAACTCTATGTTAGCCATCTCTTGCAAAAGCTTTTCTGGTAAAAGGCACTTTTCAAAATGTACATTGCATGTTTAAAGTAATTTGGTTTTATTTTGAATTAATTATATTTGAGTTTTTATTAAAATTAAATTTCTATAAGTGTTGAGTTTCATGGATGGCTCTTTTACCATCCGTAAGTCTAACGCACTATATACTTATCGATAGGTTTGATAAACTGGAATTACATTTGGGGGCTTTATGCAGAAGTAGTGGTTTTAATGTTTATGTTATGATAGAATAATATATAAAATAATTTGACAACTCAGTAATTGAATAATATTTTTGAGATACAAATTTATGTCCTTTATTTCTCCAATATACCTTCTTTTGCTTGACTACCTGGTCTATACTCATTGCTTCCAGGGAGGGATGTGACAAGATAGGAAAAAAAAAGCCTTCCAGAATTTCTGTATTTAGGTTCCAAAATTATAAGCCTTTCATCCTATATACAAAAGCGAATCCATATAGAGGCCAAGGCAGATCCAATGGAAGAGTGAAATGACCAGGTGTAAGAGAAACAGTTGTGAAAGATCACTAATGAATGGCAACTAAAACTGTCCTCAGTTTTAAGAATTGTCATGAAATAACATGAAATTCTTCTTAGGTGAACAGTGCTAACTCCCTGCTTTTTTTTTTTTTTTTTGTGATGCAGGAATATAGGGATCTCCTGAATCTCAACTTCAGAAATTTCTAGAAGAAGATAGAAATCCAGATTTTAAAATATTGGCAACTAATTTAATTTTTTTTAATAAAAATGTGTAAAAATACTTCATATGTCACATGATGAAGATTTTTGGGGTTGATTTTTTTCCATTGGCTCTGAATTTGCCACATTCATTTTACTTTTGGAGAAAGAGAGATTAGGGGAGGAATAACTTTGAAATATTTTGTAGAGAAAAATGTTTTCCTACTTTACTACACCCACTTTGCAGATTGTAAGAAAAGTCTGGGATTTATGTTTAGAGAAACAGACAGGAAGCAGTGAAAATTAAAAGGTACATGGGTCTTCTAAAACAGGGCCATGTACACTGAGGAGGTAGAAACTCTCCAGAGAAGGAGCAGCTTTGTGATTCTTAAGTGTGACAACAGATAACCTCTCACAAAATTCTGGGGCCTCTGGTGCATTGTGAAATACTGACTGGACTCCAGGACTGCTAAGCTTGGCATAAATAGGCCAGATGAGAAATACAAGAAAAAACATCTTGGTGGAGAGTTACGTGGAGGACCATCTGAGAAAGATGCTCTCTTGTCTTAGAAGGCCCAAACATTCCATAGTCTTCCCTTCCTCAGTTCCCCTTTGCCCTTTTGTCTTACGCACATCTACTGGAAATTCTACTGAGGAGACTAAAGTAAAAGTTTCCTAGCTGTTCAGCAGAAATAAGAATCAAAGTGAATAGAGTGGTTATATAGCAAAATAAAGTTATATTTCTGTACACCTGAATTGAAATATGTTACACCTGAGGTAAGTATTTATTGTTTGTTGCTTTTTAGATTGTGGTTCTTATCTCTTTCTCTTACAACATATGTAACTACTCTGGTTAATTTGTTCATTCTAAGGATTTATATGTACATTCATTACCAATTGAAAGGCACGTGCACTAAGATAAAGAAAAAGCGGTATAATGAATAATGATAAAAAACCCTACAAAGCACAAATTCAAAAACAAAAACTTTGATATGAGATTTGAACATGGTTAGACAGAGAAATTAACACAAGGAAGGCCTCTTATTGCAAACTAATCCTATGTTATAAATAGGACCTGGAATCCAGAAAGAGAGGAGAGAGGGAGACAGCGAGAGAGGGAGAGGAGAGAGACAAAGAAAACACAACAAAGCATGAAACACACGCAAACACACACATACACATGCATGCACACACTAAGCAAGACACAATGCAGAAGGCTAACTATTTGCAACTGTTTTCTAGCTGTAAACCTCTTTGACAGTAGTCTGTAGGATACTAAATTCCTTGCATATCTTTTCAGGTAGTCTACAGTTTTTATTAATTATTTTTATAATCTGCCCAAACTTCCTTATATCAGTTGCAAGAAACTTTTTTGTTTTGAAATGGTACTTGGATGGTTTGAATCAATAGTCTCAATGCAAAATAATCAGACAGATTTTTGATGACACTAATTTATGGGCTCAGCATCATACTGTTGTGGTCGGAATTATCAACCACAACATGTGAGACTAGCCCACAAGAAATGTAGTTCTGGTTTTTCAGTCATAATTAACATTTACATATTATCTACTGTGAAATAAATACTACAATAAAATAATGTCTGTTATATTACTTATGTGAAACAAGAAATATGAGCAGTGGTTGGGCTAGTTAAATTTATCAATACATAAGAAGTGAAGAAGTTATATAATTTTTCTTTTCCCACAGTCAATTTTCTCAGCATAATTTATGAGACATATATTTCTTTTATATTGGTTTATGAAATTTTTTATTATATAATTCTCCATTTAAGGGAAATCTGTTCTCCTTGATCATTTTTATCTTCATTAATCCCATACAATTTAAATTATTACTGCTCTAATATTTTTTAAAAAGTATCTACTCTCGTAATTCTTAAATACTCATTTAGGTTTTCTAAATATTAGTAATATTAATTTTAGATATCTTTTATACGTTATTCTATATATAGTTAATACAAAATTATACTACCTTTGGGCTTTTCTGAATATTAGTGATCTAAAACGTAAAAGCAATCACATTAAATCAGTAGCAACAGCAAAAGCAATAAATAGAATGAATATAAAATGTAAAAATGCAAAATCTCTTGCCCATTTATCTTTCTGGAATGTGAAAAAATATATAATACATATAATATATTATATATATTTTTTGATGTTCAACCGAGAGCCATTTAATCTATGGTCCCAGGATACCAAATTTTAGTTACTAACATGTTACTTGTTACCAAGGAATTACTTAAGTAATACAGATTATTTGGTTCACTGAGTCATTGAGTTTGCTCCATTCTAACTCTAGGAATAATGTCCCCACAAAGGACGAGGCAGAGCGGAAACCTGACCTTCCACATGGAATCAGTGTTAAGCCTATACACTTCGTTGTTAAAGATGCGCTCATGACACATTTGGCAGTAAAAACTCCCAAGAAGTAAGGAGTCTGGCTTGTTTTGTACCAAATTTTACTTCTATACTCTGCCTCAACAAGTAGGTCCATTTTAATGAAATCAGTTTCAGGTAGATATTTCTGATATTAGACTGATTATACAAGATTAAAAAAAGAAAATAGAAATGTGTGTTTATTCTCCATTCTAATGCCCAGAGAATGGATTCACAGTGTTTACACCAAAAGCAGTTGATCTTTATAACCAAACATCTGACAAACTCTGAAAAAGCTTGAAGCAATGCTGAATCATATTATAGGCTAGATGATTCTCTGTGAATTTAACTGATTAATAAATTCTGCCAACATGATTGAATTAGTAGATGTATTCTCTACTACTTGCGAGGAAACTTTAGAGCTTTCGTAAAGATGATAATTAGGTTAGGGCAATAAAATTCCGGAAAAATAATTTTGTTCTTTAATTTGACCATTTTGCTTAACAATTCTTTTTCTCTTTAAAATGAAGTTTAGATATTTATTTTTTCTTTTAACTATGAGTCAAGAGGTTTAGCCTAGTGATCTGTTTAATGTAATTTTGCATGACAAAGATATTATTGCACTTAAATCACTTAAGCCTATAGTTTCATAATTGTGTGCTGAATATTGACTATAAATTAAAAATAAAAATAAATTTCTGACCTAAATCACAAAAGCCTAGAACTTAGAAAGGACAAACATTTGTGAAATGTATTTAATAAAGGTAGGTTATAACTTTGTTAGACCAATTGTAATTAAATTTTATTTTGGAAGGGTGCTCCTTTTGTCCTAAAAAAAAATTTGGCCTTTTAAAAATTTTCCCTCTCTCTATTTTTCTTTTTATTTCAAAAGTAAAAGAGACATTTGAACATGCTGATCTCATTTCAAAATTGCTCATGCACTTTTATTAGTTTTATGAGTAAGGATAGAAACTATTATCCTGAAATTTAGGGCAATCAGTATTTTATTCATGTAGGATTCTCCCTTCACATTTTACTTATTGCTCTTGTTTGTTGCATAATGTCCTCATGTGACTTTTTTTTTGGCATTTATGAGCACTGTTGTATTGATAAAAAAGCAATAACGAAACACTACTTATTAATTTTGAGAATTTATGTCTTTATTCGTTGACACCGTTGTCAATTTTCAAATATATTTTTGGATGCTTAAAAATAATTGAAGAGCGAAATGATGAAAATATTTTTTTCAAATATCTTTATTATTTTCAAGAAGAAAACTTGTGGAAACTTTATAACATGAACAGAGGCATTGGGAAAACAAAACTATATTGGACATATAAATAATTAAGGTAATAGGCGTTAATCAAGATTATAGAACCTAGAAAATAATATTATATTTTTAATATGTGGATTACTTTGTGAGAAATATAACCTTATTGAGTAGGTTATCTAGCAAGAGTAGTAGGTTTGCATGAATTCCAAGCACTTCTTTAATTATCCAATATTCATTTTTATGTAGATTAGCTCATATAAGGAATATAGTGTATAGAAATGGGTTAAAACAAAGAAAATGGCATTAGATTACACCCTTATGTGCAATAATATCAGAAATGCACTCTAAGCTCTAACCTGAATAATACCCGTATCATGTCTTTACTGAACTGGTCTTACAGCAATAAATAGAACTGTAAAGATACAAACACCACATTTTTGATGGATACAGTTCAACCTGAAAATACCTTAATGCAAATGAAAAGAATTCTATCAGATAAGACTTATGAAAAAAGGGAAATATTATATTTCTACTTTTAAGTGGCCAAAGTACTTGTAGTCATTTAGTGTAAATAATAATGACATATTTTAAAACAATTATTTTGTTAAAACCACTTTGTATATTCAATATGCACCTAGTGCCATTATTTTACCACTGATGAAACTATGTTTAGAAGAGTTACATTACTTACGAAAGTCAGAGAATTAGCAAGTGTGGGATCCAGAATCCAAAGCCAAGTTTAATTATGGTAATTATGAAAATAATAAAGTTGTGTCTATGGCCATGCTACCCTGAACACGCCCTATCCTGTCTGATCTCGGAAGCTAAGCAGGGTCGGGCCTGGTTAGTACTTGGGAGAAAGACCACCTAGGAAGATCAGGTGCTGTAGGCATAAAAAAAAATAATAAAGTTGTTAATTATATGCCTTTTAATTTTACAATGTTATATAATATAATAATTCACAAAATAATTGACCAGAGAAACATCTAATAACACCAATTGAAAATGTAGAATTGTCCACATTGAAGCCCACTATGTAACAAATACACTGCAGAATTAGCAGGTAGCTTTGAAGTTTTCAGAGAGAAAAAAAAGTTGAGAACTTGCAAATTATTTTGTTAAAACTACTAGTTTTCATTTGACTTTCTACACATCTTAACAGGAGATACATTGAGTTTCCCACTTGCCCTCCCCACCACCCCCACAAAAAATTTGAACTTAATAATTAAATAAACCATACCTTGAATAATAAATATGTCCTATAAGAAAGACAAATAATACTGAAGATGTCATCAACTTTTTTCAGAAAACAATTATTTTAAGGGTCATTTCAAAGAATCCTATTCACTTTTTTCTAGATATATTTGGGGAAATTTTAAATTTGTGTTTCAAAGACCATTGTCATTTTTTCTTCCCCATTTAACATTATTATAATTCTGATTGTAGTTGATATTTGTACCAATTTAACTGCTTATTTATGAAAATTCTTTTGTCAACATTTGTCAATAGAATTCTTATTATTTAGATTATATATACACCTATCTGTTGTTACCAGTCCCCAAGCTCCAAGATTTTCTCTGAACCATGGATAAAAATAAATAAATACTCAGACTGTTTTCTCTTTCTTCCCTCAAATGGAAAACCCAGATAACCCAGATGTGATGACTCTCCACTTATAATTAGTTTATTGTATATTTATACATTATATTAACACTCAATGACAGCAAATTATATTCAAGACTTTCCAACTTCATCTTAAGCGACTTCTTTTTGGTAGCTTGAATTCAGGAAATTCTACAAATCAATGCTTTCCTCCCTCATATGAGAGCAAATTAATAAATATTTACAAGCATACCTCTGATTTTCAATCTCCTTCAGTCTAATTATTCTGTGATACAGCAGATCTGAGAGCCAGAACTTACATCCTAGTGAAAGTACCAAGGAAATACAGTAGAGACTCTTGGGAAATGGTTATTCATTCTTTCATTAGGTGATACTCTGATCTCATAATAGACCCCTATTTTTAAACTGCAACAAGAATATATACATTTTAAATGGTATTTTATAAAGGAAGAGAAGGAAAATATGTGATTTTTATTATTCACATGACTAAATATGGTAGTATCGCCTTTTATGGACTATTGCCAGTTAGGGAGCTTACAGTAGATGATACAGAGGTCTTGAGTGAAGATTAGAGGCCTTTTATGCACTAATACAATGTAAGACAAATTGCCTCTCTTTGCTTGGCTAAAGAGCTGCTTAATGAATTTGATGGATTTCACAATTTTTAAAAAGTGGGTTATGGAGACTTTCTAAATCCAGAATAGATTTCTTCAGGTGAAAAAAGTTAATGCCAAATATTTCACAAAAGATTCCAGGTGATATTTGGATTTAGAGTTTGTACTGATTTCTGTAACTTATTTCACCTGACACATAAGTACACACCCTCCATCAGAGATACTTTCCATGCCTTTAGGATTAAAGGTTAATATTTGTAAACATCAATGGCACACAGCTATTTATTAACTTATAATTGATTTATGGTAAGGGAAAGGGAGCATTAAGTACTTTAAATCATAGGTAGCATAATTTTTCCTTGTGGGGGAGAAGGTACATAGAATGCAAGTTGAACAAGAAGGATGCTAGCACAAAGACAGATACAACTAAACAAATGTTATTATGGAAAAATGGCAATTAAGATTCTCTTAATTAGCCTGTCATTTTGTATTTATCATCATAATGTTTGTTTTACAATGCTTTATTAAATCTGGCTTTATGACAAACAGTCTGCTGGCAGTGCATCCTGCTGTGCAACATATGGCGTTATACCTAATGAATATTAATGCTGTGAAGTATAAATGGTCTTCAGGGACAGTGCTGATGGCTGGGAAACTCCTGCATATGGCATTGCTATTGAGAAAGGCTGACTTGTATGTTTTGCATCATATTTTTTCTCTCACTGTGACCTACTCTTTTTTTTCTATGAAACCTCAAATGTGCATCCAAAAGTTAAAACTATTTGCCTTTTAGTATTATTATGCCTGCTCTTCCAAGTAGCCTTGCTTTGCTTTTTCTTCCCACCAAGTGACTTCTCATGAGACTTCTTTTCATTTGCATACTTCCTACCCAGATGAGTCTGTTATTACAAGTAGTCCACTTGCAACTGGGCCAGATGTTTTACTCCTATAACCATACAGTGTCACCATACTCTCATGTTTCTAAACTCAGTTATAGGTCAATTTTAAAAAACATTGTACTATATATACTCTACTGATTGTTATCCCTTTCTCCCAAACTGCCCACCAAATGCAATTTCCAAATAATTCCTAAATTAACTGATTCTTCCTAAAAGAAATGAGAAAGGCAAAAGAGAACCACACCCAGAAATTTTTAGTAAGAAGAGTATTTTGCTTCACATTATTATTTCAAAGCTTGGCTTGGAATTTGATTTGTGGCGCTATAAACCATATTCAACCTAGATATAGCAAAAAGAATTCCAAAAAAATACTGTGTTTTTTCCTAACAATATTCAAAATTTTGGATAAAAATTTAAAAAGAAGTCAATCATGCCTAATTTTCTCTTTCAGAATTTTAGAGAAAAGTTATCAAAGACTCCATCATGAAATTATATGATAATATTTGGGGACTATTTCTACAAACATTAAAAAAATTGTAGACTGAAAATAAATGGTTCAAATGGAACTGTATATGTCACTGTCCAAATAAATCTCCCTATGTCATATTGCATTAAAAAGTGCTCTATGGTACATCATGTAAATAACTAGATGCAAACCCCACCAGCAAATCAGTTTAAAAGTAGTAAAAGTATTATTAAACAGCCTGCAAATATTCTGGAGATTTCTGCTCTTATCCTCAAGATAATTATAGGCATACTTTCATTCTAGTTAATTTATTTCAGATACATTGGAGATGGGTAGGGAAAGGAGTAGATTACAAAACTTGATTTTGGTAGCTAGAACTGGAAGTCATCTCTTGACCCCAAATTATATAAGAATAGAGTTCATCTATGATGAATAATGATGCTTTTACTATTTCTTGGTCATTTATTTATTGCTTATGTAATATTTTACATAAACTAATTTAATTTAACAATCATGTAAAGTATTTAAAAGCAGTCAAAGTGCAGATGTTTTTATTTCAGATGCAGCCACCATAATATTGTCTAATGTCTAGACCACCAAACTACGCTTCCAGAGAGCTTTCTTATGGAAGGCACACTGGACATTTCACAATATCTCTATTCCATTCATTTGTGGAAGAGGTTTGTTGTTTTGGATTGGATCTTCATCTGAAAGTTGCTATTTCTATAATGATGATCTTTCATACATTTATTCCATGCATTTGTGTAGAGTGCCTTATATCAGTAACACACAAGAGAAAGAGAACCTCAAGGTCATGAAACAGAGGGAGAGAAGTCATCCTAGAATTAATACATAAGAAAACAGATATTAGACTAAGTATGTAGAATAATGCCTTTTTAACAAATCAGGTGATATCCCGCAAAGAGTAGTATGGGGCTAATTAGATGAAAGTGGTTGCCTATGGTAGTTAAGCCCAGTAACAACAACAAAAGCAGTGTCAATAGAATTTAGAAAGAACAAGGGCAAATAAATACAAAGGCAGTTTTGATAGCCATACCTGAAGAATGATTTCTTTTTCTTTCTAGATCTTAGTATTATACAATTATGTATAGACTAATATGTACAGAACAATTACACAATGTTTTATACTAAGCAGCCCTTTCCATGTAAAATTATATCAGATTCTGCTGTTTCATCTATTATTATCTATTAGTCTAATGAAATTTGTGGTAAAATGTGTTTTATTCTCATCCCAGAGTTTGAATTAATCATTTTAAGTAAAATATATTTTTGTTTTCATTTCCTCCATAATGCACAGTAGAGTCCCTCCTCATGCTATCATAGATATCTGGCTAAATAAATCATATCTGATTGTGGTGTTCTGATTCCTGAATTGATAAAATTTGAGAAATAGTACCCCTTACTGATTTGTGTTAAGGAATTTTGTTCTAGGTAGTTTATTTATTGTAGTATCATCAGTACTGTTCCATTCAATCCGCTAACATATGGTGTGAGTATCTCATGCTCAGGCCCATACTAGGAGTATTAGACAAAGATAATTCCTTCTTAATTTGCATATGGTAAAGAAAGTAACATGAGGAAGCACACAACTAAAGGCTGGATGGAGAGAGAGTTCAACAGAGGTGGAGCAGGCAAAAGGTGCCGGAGCATTAGAAATTATAAACAAGGAGACCTCCAAAGATTATTTCAGAGCTATCAAAGAGTGTGTGTTCATTATTCAATATGTTTAATGTGTACATGGCGTCTAGCTTTTAGAGTTCTTGGTGGAAGCTTCTCAGTCTTTTCTAGAAGGAGAAGCCCTACTTTTATAGCTTTGTATGTGCTTAAGAAAAAAGAAATTACTTTTTGGTATTTTCTACATAGCCAAAAATAAAGAATGCATACATCATTTCTGGTAAATCTGCTAATGCCACATTTAAATAAATAACAAAATTAAACATTGTTCCTTATGTTTCTTTTATAAATCACTACTTTCCCTTTTTTAGTAATAGAATAAAGAGTAATAATGGTACATTACTGCATAATGATGAGTGGTAATTTTTTTTCTCTTTTGATTCCATTTGGTGACAATGTTTTATATTTAATAATAGTAACTTCAAATAATTTCTAAATAACAACATTGTGTTGTCAAAGTCTTGGGAAATTATATTTTGAAAATATCTACACATGATTATGTGTAACTACTAGAATATTTAAATGGTGGAAATAGAAGGATAGAAAGTTTTGGAGATTTAGATATTTAGATATTTCACAATTGCTAAAACCAACGGTCCTATTATATTGCAGGCTTCTTACATTTTCTAACAAATTGATCAATCAACAGAATGAACCTAAGAATAATACAAACACTAGTAAGAGTTGCATCTTCAATAAAAAGCACGAAATCCATTGTTTATGCAGCTGCTTGAACAGAGCACTTTGGGGCTAAAAAGATGAATTTCAATCAAGTCAGAACTATTCTATAATCTTAGGAAAAAAATTCTCACTGATATTCCTTCTAAAAGTGGAAATTAACAATACAAGAAGGGTTAATTTAAATATCTTTGAAGATCAATACCTTACTCTCTAAAAATATTCACTCTTTCCAAAAGTTTGACTTTGTACCCAGAAATTCTTAAATATAAGTAATATGATGGGGTTTTTTTCTTCATATGTTTGTCTAGAATTGTTTTCAATTTTAATAATCTTCACAAAAGAAATAGATTAGGATTGCAGTGATTTCAATATTATTTTTTCTGTGTATATACCTCGCATTTCTCAGAATACTTTTATTTGAAATTGAAGGAAACCCAGATTGAATAAACCTGGGCCAAAAACAAACTACCAGAATTCACATGAACAGCTGGCCTTAGGGACCAGCATAAACAAGAAAAGGACTATGTCTAGGCTTTCTATCTCATGTTGTTAAGTTTAGCCCCTCTTTGTGCAAATGAATTTGTCAACGTTGTGGATGTCATGTCTACTAGTTGATTCCATAGTCACAGTTCTCCCCTCACCATAGAGAAGAACTACCTCTCTTTTTTAAATTCCAATTTCAAAATTCTAGAAGCAGATATCTGGTACATCTTTATATATATATATACATATATATACATACATATATATATATATACCTATATATATGTGTGTGTATGTGTGTATATATATATATATATATATATACCTATATATATGTGTGTGTGTATATATATATATAAAATTTATATATATATAAAATTTACATATATATATAAAATTTTATATATATATATATATAAAATTTACAACTCTTTCTAACAAATGATATGGTAAGAAATGTAAGATAGTAAGTCTTATTCAAGCCACAAGATTGAAGCAGTGTTGGGGATGGTGGGCAGGAGAGGGAGAGTCGCCCAAAATAATATGGGACAAAATAATAGATTCTATTATCATATGTAACTTGAGGCTATTATAAAACTTTTATCACCTTATACATTTACTTATGTTGATAATTCTCATGATTTTAAAGGAATATATATTTTTCTGTGTAATTATTTTTTACAATCATGGAAGAAAAATACTAACATGAAATGTGATATAGTCTGTATCACAGATATATGTTTTGAAAACAGCATTGGGCATATTAAGTGGTCAAAATAATATCTTTCTACCTGGGAGTAATTTGCTTTTTAAATAAATAAAAAGCTTCGATACATTGAGCATTTCTGTATGGTTCTAGGCAATGTTTCAATAGCTTTAGACATATTATATTACTTTTTACAACAATACAAAATAACATGGATCCATTTGCAAGTAAGGGAATTTAGACTTAAGGAAGTTTTTATAGCTTTCTCAGTGGCACTCAGTTAATAGAGAATTGAGTCAGGATTTTGAACTTGATTTCTTTAAATTCCTCTTAAACACTCATATACTGTAAGGTATACTCTAGTGAAATTGCAATATCTTTGTGCTCCTAAAACCTAAGGAGGAGAATTCTATTAAAATTTTACTTTATTAAAAATTAACCACAAAATGTGAACTGATATTACATCAAATGTGACAGACAAGAAAACAATTGCTAAAAATGTATATTTTCTTTGATATATTGTATTTCAGATTTATCACTTTATTAATATCTCACTTATTAAAAACAGCTCAGGGTTTTAAGAAAACTAGATAAAGAAGTTACCTATCAATCCCTCACTTTATTCTTAGCAGCTTATTTTTTAGAAAAACTTATGATTAATTAGGTTTGATGAGCTAAAGCCATGTCTATTCATATAGAAATTATAAAATTAATTGCACTTTATTTTTTCTCCTAAAATGAGATGCCACACTTTTCTGACTTTCAGACTTTCTTTCTAATGTTACCAATTTGTTTTGCTATGTTAGTTCCTCTTCTCCTTTCTTTAGAACTTTATTCTCTATTATCTCTATTTCAAAGGTTATTGAGTTTTAAGTCTCAGATCTATATCTCTTGGCTTGGCCTTTATTATAAATAGAACCAACTACTTAACAGAGCATTTTCTTTTAAAAATAAATATTACTTTTCTAACAAGTTTCTAATTCTTGTGTGTGTACTGACGTGGGTTTTGGGGGAGATGACTTTGTTGAAATTGTTTTTTAGCTATGTCTTGAAGGATAAAATTAGGTTGTTTTGCTCAAAATGCACAATGATATCTCACAATGACTCACTCTGTGATTAGTTGAGCGGACACTTAAGATATTCAGAAATATCTTAAGCTACAAATATTGGACAAGTATTTATCAAAGCCTATGAGTCATGCACAATTCAAAATTCAGAGAGATGACAGTGAACATGACAGACAAGGAATTTATATTTTAGAGAAGAGAGATATAAATAATAAATGAATGTAATGATAAATGAATTAATAGTAAATATCCTCAAAATATTAAAATAAGAGCTATTTAGTTTGGAACCTCAGAGAAAGTCTTAAGGACATGATCATCAGACTAAGCTCTAAATGATGAGAAGAAGCCAACAGTAGGCAAATCGGATGGAAACATGTCCAAGAAAAAAAGGAACACTGAAACAAAGTTCCTTATCATGAAATAATAGAAAAAAAAAAAATAGACATTGGTCTCTGCCTCCAGCTTCTAACTAATTTCCTGGATGATAAGAGTGTCTTTTGTTCTTATGAGGCAATTCTGGCCAAGCTCCTGGATGGGGGCTGGTCACCATTAAGTACAAGCCATGATTAGAAGCTTGAGATTTTCAGCCCCAATCTTCATTCTCTTGAGGAAGAAGAAGGGCTGAAATACCTACGTGATGAAGCCTCCATAAAAATCCCAGTAGTTTTGGGTTTGGAGATCTTCCAGGTTATTAAACACATCTACACTTGGAGGGTGACACACCCCAACTCCATAGAGACAGAAGCTTCTGCTCTTGGTACTCTCCCACACCTCACTCTATGTATCTCTTCATCTAGCTGTTCATTGGTATTTGTTTTCATAGCCTTTAAAAAACAAGTAAATGTAAGTATTTCCCTAAGTTTTGTGAACTACTCTAGCAAATTAATCAAACCTGAGGAGGGGATTATGGGAACCTCTGTAGCCAAACCAGACAGAAGTTGTGTGTAAACTGAGGACCTACTACTTGTGATTGGTATCTGAAGTGGGGTGAGATCAGTCTTGTGGGACTGAGCCCTTAATTTGTGGGATTTGACACAATCTCCAGGTAGCTAATGTTGGAATTGAGTTAAATTGTAGGATACCCAGCTTATGTTGCAGAAAATTGCTTGTTATGGGGAAAAAAAACACACACATTTGGTGACTGTAAGTGTCAGAAGTGAGCTGTTCTGTGTGAATAGTAAGAGACACACAGGAAAGAAAGACACAGCTGCAAAACTGAGGTTTTTCCTTTTATAGGAAATGTAGAGTGATGCATCAGATATATCTAAAGTGATAGCAGATTCTGTAGGACTATGTAAGTCAGACAAGGATTTTAAGCCAGCAAGAATATTTTCTGATTTATAATTTTATATTTGTTTCTAAATATATTGTATTGTTATCTTGAGGGTAATTGTATTGAGGAAAAAGTATAGAGAAAAAAGACAATTAGAAGGCTGTTACAGTTGTCTGAAGGAGAGATGATGATGTGATGATGGCTATTACTAGAGTAATATTAGGAGTTAGTTAGTCTGCCTCCTCTGTGCATTTTGGAAAAAGTAGTCCTTTCATTGCAAAGCTTGCCAAGTAGACAAAGCATTTGTACAAAAAAAAAAAAAAAGCATTCCTTCCACTAAAAAGACACAACCCAACACTGGGATTGTAAGCAGAGCACAGGCTGAATTTTCACACAGACGTATTCCTTGGAAAGATCCCCTCGTCCATTGCACAATCCACATCACACACTGTAGACATGGAGGTAGAAGTATTGTGAAGTGAATGGGTTCAGAATACATTTTAAAAGTAGAATGAAAGAATTGCTAATCAATTGCTATTGATTATAAAGTTGAGAGAAGGATATAAATGAAAGATAATATCTAAACTGAATTGAGGAACTCAGTTGACATTTACTAAAATTGAAAGCAGAGTCAACAGAAGCATGTTTGGGGGTAAAAAATAAGTCATATTTTGGCAAATTGTACAAAACGTCTATTAAAAATCTAAGTGTAAATATCACAGAGTCATGTAGAAAAACTAATTTGGTGTTTTGGAGAGATGGCTCACATAATGATAGTATTTGAAGTGGCAGAATTAGATGAAAATACATAAAGATCATGACTAACGTCTAGATGTACGAAACAAAGGGTTCAGGATCAACACCTAGACCATGTCAATATTGGAGATTGAACATTAAAGGGGGTGGCTATCAAAAGAGACAGAATTTAGGTGAGAGAAAAATGAGGCATTCAAAGGAAGAAAGTGTTTCAAGAAGGAGATAACTATGAGTTTTGACAACGTGTAGGTCTTTGACAACCTTGCGAAGAATAGACTCAGTAAGCCTGGGCAGTGGTACACCTGGAAGCTTTATCTGAGTGATGTGAAGAAAGATTGGAGGTAAGATATTATCTACAAAAGACATGATTTTCAATGAGTTTTGCAGTAGTTGAGAGCAGCGAGATAGGACTATAGCTAGGGTAGGGTAGGGTGGGTTGTGGGTAAGTTATGGAGGTTACACTTTTGTTTTTGTGTTTAGAAAGGCAAATGGGAATTGTAAGACATAAGTAAGTAAGTATATGCATTAAAAGAAGGAAACACTGGTAGTGAAGTCCTTGAGAGGCCAAAAAAGATTCTTAAAAGAACTGTAGAGAAGTGATATTGTTCATAGAATAGCCAGGTTTCAGTTGAGGGAGGAGAATGAAGGAAACATTTAGAGAAGAGTTAAAGCACATCAATACTTTGCTGTTGACAGAGGGTGCTTTGCAAAGGGCACACTTGAAGGGGTTGGAAGTTAAGAGATTAGAGGAGATTAATGAACATACAGCATAGTATGGGAATGTGAGTTCACTTGATGAGTGATAGCAGAGGTGACTTGGGCCTCTCTGAATGACTAAGGAGAGTCAGAAGTGAGGAATGACAGGATTAACCCTGATAGTTTCTTGAGAGAAAGTGGATAAATGGTTCAAGTTGAAAAACACAGCGTTGTCACATACTTTCATTTCTTATAGCTATTATTTTCGAGAGCCAAAGGATGTTTGAAACTTCCTCAGGAACCATCTTCCTTAGGTAGCCTGGAGGCTGAGTCTCAGTTAATGTCCCTCTTCCTCTGGGAGAGTAATCATCTGGTGGGCTGAGGCATAGAGGGGGAAGAATAGAGATTGGGTCTTCTCTGTAGCAGCATGGAGATGTGGCTGCTGAAAAACAAAGATTGCAAAAACAGGATTTGTCAACTGATTGAATGAATGAAGGAGTGACAAAATGAAATATATCACTAATAAATGATCAATTCATATCTTGTTTAAACAAGCAAGATTGTTCTCTGAGCTGGAGGAATAAAATGTTTCTTTTTTTTTTTTTAATTTCCTTGACAACTCCTGTACTTTTTGCAGCTTTACTATAAAAAGCTATAGAATTTCTTACTAATCTCAAAAAACGTCTGATTACTTACTTGTGGAATCACTCTATAAAACCTGTCCTTCTTCCAAGAAGGAACATATATATTTTTATTTCATCTGTACCACTAATTACATCGTCATTTCCAATATTCATCTTCATTCCCTACCTTAATTAATGGCATTATGCATATTGCAATTTCACTCAAAAACATTGAAATATAAATTAGTTTATTTTTGCTTCAGGTAGTTTATTTTATGCTGATAACAATTACAACAGATTTGAATTTCACAATATTGAAAGAAGTTTGGAATAAAATTATGGCAGACACTATTATTTGTTTCCCTAATATTCACCTATCAGAAATCAATTTCTGTGTAAGTTAGGAATGTTTACTACAAGCAACAAAACAAGTCTCAGTAGTTTAAAGCAATAGAGATTTCCTTTTTCACATAAATATAATTTCCTTTGAATTGTGTTCTTGAATACATATGCTTCTTAAATCGATTTTGTCAACATATTCAAAACAAATTTTTTTTAATTAAAAATATTACTTTTTCTAAATTTTCTTGTTTTCTAATGTCCCAGCTCCCATATTCATTTAAGACAAAATATTTATTCTTGAAATAGTTCCTTAAGTAAAAAGAGGTGTTTTTTTTCTTTACCATTTGGAAGTCTTTCGAAAACCTTCCAGGGATAAAATATTCTATTTTGATAATAATTTGGAAGCACAATTTCATTATTAGCTGTAATAAAGGCTATTTGGAATGTCAGTATTTTTAAACATTATTCAAAGTAAAACCATTAAGGGACTTAAAATATAGTTTGACCGATAATATTTACTTCTAATAATTAACTGGCAAATTAATCTTAAATAAATAATAGTATTTATCTATAAAAATATTGATGATATTATATAACCAAAAAGAATCTTTACAAGATTTAAAGTAAAAAATGAGGAAAATTAAATCAAGACACATTTACACAAAGTGTCATTTGCATCAAATGCACTAAACAATGAAAAGTAATCCTTTAAATGACTAAATGAAAGCCATGTACTTCTGGCTGACATGGAGTAACAAAGACTGATTCATACTCTTATAGGAAACAACGTAAAACCAGACACTATATGAGAAAAACAAACAAACAAACAAAAATGTTTTAGGTAATGGATATCAGGCAGCAAAGAACAATAATCTCTGAAAAAGAGAAAATCAAACAGGTGAACCCTACAATTATCTCAGCCTACTGTCTGGAAAAAAAATTCCAAGCCAAGGAAAGTCCAGGCAGAGCCTGGCTACCTTCTTGAAGTGAAAAGACACAGTTGAGAGTCCAAGGAGTCCAAGGTGGCTATCGTTCCCTAAACAGCATACATAAGAGAGGAGAGCTGCAAAGAGAAAGAGCCCAGGTATCATCATTGACTTAAGCTGAACGTTGATGAGCACAGAGCACACACATGTGAGGAAATACTTCAGTCTAAGAAAAACAATCAAGGAAAAAGATTGGAGAGAATTATCCTTGAAACTCACACAAGAATGAATTGTTTACGTTCCCATCAGCCAGGGTGGAAAAAACTCATAATTCACAAGACGTCAGGTAGAGTACTTAGAAAGATACCACCTTACTAGTGTGACGAAATTATCCCTAGACTAATGGCTTCTCTGATCCTACCCAACAAAACTTAAACATTAAGAAAAAAAGCCTCAAAAGGATCAAATTGTTTCAGAACAAAGGTAAAGAATGTTTATAAGAAATACATGCATATGAGTATATACACTCAACTTACTCAAAGGTAAAATTTACAATAAAAAATTACCAGGCATGCAAACAAGCAGAAAAATGAAACCTATAATGAAGATAAAAATTAATCCAGGAATGAAACAAATAATAATGTTAGCTGGCATGTACATTAAGACAGTTAATAAAATTATATTTAACATGTTAAAGAAGGTAAATGGAAGATTAACAATGGTAAGTGGCAAAATAGAAGATATAAAATAGACCCAATTCAAAATTCTAGAGAAGTAAATTATAATGTCTGAAATAAAAAAAAAAATGCACTGAATATAATTAACAGTATGTTTGACATTTCAGTAAAAAGGTGATTAGTGAACTTGGAGTCATGGCAATAGCACCTACAAAAATAAAATATAGAGACAAAACATACTGGGGAATGAAATGAAAATAACATTAGTGAACTATGGGATGACTTCAAGCAGCCTAATGTAAGCATATTTGGAGTCTCTGAAGAAGAGGAGAGGATAGCTAAGAAACTGGATGAACCCAAAGAAGAAACATGAAGAAAATTACACCAAAATTACCATGCTTATACTGATTAAAATTAGCTGGTGGGTTGGGAGAACATTATGTAAAATGAAAAAGGAAAATAATAACAGCAAACGATATAAGAAAAACTTTGTCAGGAAGCAGTACAAAAATTTTTTTTTTAAAGTATAATTAACAAACAAAACAATAAACCCTAAAGCAACCACTAATAATTAAAATAGTTACATGCTTTATTATACATATTAAAATAAAAGTTATAGCTAATGAGAAAACAAGATAAATGTATTATAAAAAGTTCTCAATTCTAAAGAAAGCAGTAAAAGAGGGAGAAAAATAACAGAAACAGAGTAAATTAAAAACAATGAAACAGTAGATATAAACCTATTCTTTTCAGTAATCATGTTAAAAATAATGGTCTAAATATCTCAAAAGATATAGGATTTTAAAAGTAACATCCAAGTATATGGGATCTATAAGAAAACCCACTTCAAATATTAAGGTACAACTAGATTAATAGTAAAAGGATGCTTTATAATATACCATTATAAATGTATGCCATTTAAAAATACATAAAACAGAAAGTGATAGAATTATAAAGAAAAATAGACAAATCCACAATTATATCACATTTCCAACACTGTTTGCAACACAAAACCACCTTTTAATACTCCTTTAACAATAATAGGTAGAATAAGTAGACAAAATCAGTATGGATTTATAAAACTAGAAAAACACTATCAACCTACATGATCTAATTGACAGCTACAGAACATTTAACTGAACAGCAGAAAATATTTCTATTCAGGTGCATAAAAAAGCAGTTACCATTATAGGCTACATTTTGGGCAATGAAACAATTTTCAGTACTCTAAAAATAATTAAAATAATGCAAAATATCCTCTCAGATAACAGTGGAACTAAATTAGAAATCAGTAATAGAAAATATATGGAAATTACCCAAATATTTAAAAACTAAACAGCAGACTTTTAAATAATCTATGAATTGTAGAAGAAATTTAGAGAGAAATTAATATTTTAAACTGAATAAAAACAAAAAAAAAGTCAAAATTTTACAAATGTAGTCCAGTGCTTAGAAGGTTTAGAGCAATAAGTATAGTTATATTAGAAAAAAAGTCTGAAATCAATGACTTCAGCATCCACTTTAAAGAACTAGAAAAAAATATCTAATTAAACACAATGAAAGCAGGAAAAAGGAAATGATAAAGATAAAAACAAAAATCATTAGAATAGAACACAGAAAAAATAATATTGAAATCACTGCAATCCTAATCTATTTCTTTTGTGAAGGTTATTAAAATTGAAAACAATTCTAGACAAACATATGAAGAAAAAAACCCCATAAATTACCAATTTCTAGAATTAGAGAGGTGACATAACTAAATATTCTATAGATACTAAAAGAATAACATGGGAATATTATGAATAAATAATGCCAATAAGTTTGACAATTTAGAGAAAAAAAAATTTCTTGAACTACACAGCTAACAAAGATGACTCAAGAAGAGATAATGTAAAAAACCCTATATCTATTGAAAATAAATGTGTAACTAAAAATCTCACTATTAGAAAACTCCAGGCTCGAATGGTTTCACTGACATATTCTATGAAACACTGAATGAATGTTCTGTACATAAACTCTAGACAATATTAAAGAAGGGAAATCCTCTCAACTCATTTTATGAGACTGCCATCATCCAATACCAAAATCAGCCAAACATATTACAAGTAAATATTACTACAGAAAATTATTTCTCATAAACATAGATGCTAATATTCTTTTTAAAAATTAGCAAATCAAAGTGAACACATAATAATTATGATTCATTATCATTTAGAATTCATCTCAAGTATGCTGGTTTAATATTTGAAAATCAATCAATGTAATTCATCATATTAACAGACTACATAAGGGAAATCACATGATCATCTCCACAGTTACAGAAAAAGCATTTGAGAAATCCAAAATCTACTATTGATTAAAACTCTTAATAAATCAGGAATTTATTAAGAGTTTTAATAAGGAATAAGGAACTTCCTCAATTTGATAAAAGGAATCAGTAGAAAACTTGCAGCTAACCCTATGCTAGACAGCTAAAAACTGAATGCTTCCCAGGTCATTAAAAAAAAAAAAGCAAAGATGTCTATTCTCATTACATCTATTCAAAATTGTTCTGGAGGATCCAGCCAGGTGAGTGAGCAAAGAAAAAGAGATAAAATATATCAAGATAGGAAAGGAAGAAATAAAGCAGTCTTTATTCATGAATGTGTGGCAAATCTTACAGTATATATGAAAAAGCTACTAGAACTGGCAGATGAGTTTAGCAAAGCTTATGGGTCACATATCAATATAAAAAGATCAGTATTAATTTCTGTGAACTAGCAACAAACAGAAATTGCAATTACAAATACATTACCATTTATACTAACAAGAAAATATTAAACTCTTAGCAATTAATATGACAAAAATTTGACCTGTATTTCGAAAATGTCAAAACATTGCTGAAATTTAAAAGAAGGCAAATAAATGGAGATATATACGTTTTTATGTATCAGATAACTATTGTTAGATGGCAATTCTCATATGGATGTATAAGTTTAATGCAATCCCAGTGAAAATCTTAACATTGGGATAATCTTGAGATTGACAAGCTAATTCCAAAATTTATATGGAAAATCAAAAGGACTAGGAAAGTCAAATAATATTAAAATATATATATATGGAAGATTTATATTATCTGACTTCTGGACTTAATACAAAACTACATTAAGGTATTGTGGTGTTGGCTTCCAGATAGATATATGTCAATGTAAAAAAAATGAAGAGTTCAGAAATAAACTCACAAATATGGTCAGCTGATTTCAACAAAAGTTCAAACACAATTCAATGGATAAAGGATAGTCTTTTAAACAAATGGTACTGGAATAATTGGATATTTATATGCCAGAATAAATGAACTTCAATCTATATCTCATCCTATATATAGAAATTAACTCAAAATCAATCATAGACCTAAGTGTAAGACCTAGAATTAAAAAATTTTTAACAAAAAATATAGGAGAAAATCTTTGTGATTTTGGGTTAGACAAAGATGTTTTAGATATGACACTGAAAACACAATATTGACAAAAAATGATAAATTCGACATCAAAAATTTTTGTTCTTTAAAAAATATAGCTAAGAGAATAAAAAGAAAAGACAACATGGGAAAGATAATTTCGAATTATAAATTTACATATATAACATATAATAAACTTTCCAGAAGCAATAAGAAAAGACGATGCAAAAATAAAAATGTGCAGAACATTTGAATAAACACTTCCAAAGGAGATAAATGGAAGGCAAGTAATCACCTGAAAAGATGTTCAACACTATTAAGTGTCATAGAAATGAAAGCTATTATAAAATACCACTACGCATCTATTAAAATCTCAAAAATTTTAAAGCCACGCAATAAAGGGTTCATATTGTATTATTTCAGTTATATGAAAATTATAAGAAATGCAAACTAATTTATAGTCACAGAAAACATATCAGTGGTAATTTGAGGATGGATATGAAGCATGAATGTGGAAAGGGATACAATGAGGGTTTACAATGGAGCATGAGAAACTTTTGGTGATTATGGGTATGTCATATCTTCGCTGTATTCGTAGTTATGCAATTGTATTATGTATAAAGACTCATCGCAGTACAGTGTACACTTTAAATATTTGAAGTTTATTGTATGTTAATTATACCTTCTTAAAGGTAAAATGGGAAGACATAGTTTTATGTTAATGTGTAGAGAAAATAATATGATGAATTTCTTTATGGTATACTAGAAGTAAATATTCCAAAACATTAACTCAGCCTGGCAATAAAATAATGTTTCTAAGAAAGTGTTGTTTTCTATCTGTTAATGGATTATGTAAATGTTATAAAGTGACTCTATTACATTTAGAATCAAAACAAATATGCTATGAAAAAGAGACTCTATGTCTCATCAATATCTGTACTAAAAGATTATTTTCTTCACTCTTTAATTGTACTCTTTCCTTCTGTTTTCTTTTTGTTGTTGTTATTTTTAAAATTTTCCAGAATCACTATTGACTCAAAATACAATTGATCGTCTAATTTTCTATCCCTTCAAAGAAAAGCTGAAAAATCTGTTAAAGGCCCACACAGTCACTCAAGTGATAATTGACATGAGATGGTATGACTATGAGACATTAGAAGGTAGGCACAACAGTACTATAATGTTCATAATAGTGGGTCTGAATTAACAAAAAATGTTGAAACATCTGTTTATCTGTACAAATTGATTTATTGACAATGTGAAGAAGTATCAAAATATCTGCAAGACTCATTCTCAGCACAGATTGCCAGATAAATGGGAATTGCTGTAATATCATTATACAATTTTAGGAAAGTAAAGTGTTGGCTCTGACTCTAAAATAAATCTTAGATAATCATTCTAAACTCACATTGTTTTTTCTTTTTTAAAGAGAAAAACGCTTCAATTTAAGGACATGAAAGTTAATATACCGTTTATTTTGCATTTTTACTTATTTTAAGAAAATTTACTTTGTTTAATAAAGATGAAGTTTTGTTTTTCTTCTTTTTCTGATCATTATCATCAGTGTTTAGTAATCTTGTGCAGAGAATTCCAAAGGACAAATCTATTCCAAAAGAATTTGTTAAGTACTGAAGAAAAAAGTGTAGAGATAACTATACTAAAAGAATATTACAAGTGGAGCCAAAGCTGATGAAAAACTTAATAGAAGAGTAGATCAAATGTATACATGGCTATATAATTTATAGAAGTTCCTCAAGAGAAGGATAATTCCTTTTCATCAATGTATTCACAGAATAACCACGATATCTGGTACATGGTGAGTTCACTAAAGATGATACTAAATAAGTGAATTATAAAAATATTATCTTGATTTTAATTTCGATTTTATCTCAGTGATTTAGTGTTTGTACAATTAATCATAGATATTAGGCAATGAAATCATCCAAGTAAATAATAAAAGAAAATAATCCCTTCCAGTAAAATTACAGAACAAAGAGTAAATGATTGACTTAGCAGGTGCTACTTACAAGTCAAAGACTTTATGGGTGAAAGCCTCACTGGGAATTAATTATATATGTCTATATATCTATACTATATACTATATACTACTGTAGTATATATATATGTGTAGTATAATATGCCATATATATAGTATATGATTCTGCTGGCTTTGCTAAGCCAGAGTCCAACACTCTCTTCTCAAAAGGGATGCAGAAACTAACTTATTCTAAGTGAGAACACACGAAATTGCATGATAGATTTAAAGCTGTCTTCACTTTCACCTTTCCAAATAAGTAACTCAAAGAAATGAAAGACTTACTCATTTTTTCATCTCATCACTCTAAAGACCTACCATTCTGGGAATGAAGCTCCCTTGAAAAATCTATCTAAAGCAGATGATGGGATCATGACTTAAAATCACAATCAAAATTTCAAAGAGATCTATTAAAATTACCAAAAAAAAAAACCTTCAGAAAACTGACAAAATGTATACTTTCTCAAACACTTTTGAATATAAATGGCCTATTATTTAAAACATAAAAATAAAAATTGTCACCTTTTCACATGTAATGCCACACAGTATATGTTAAAAACAAGAACAAAACAGTGATCTCTCTAATAAAACAATCATTTTCAGAAACAATTTACAACCATGCTATTCAGTACAGAGAAACTCAAAGAGGTATTATTTTAGAAATATAATGGAAAATTTTGTTTTACTATCAGGATGAGAAGTTTGTTTTTCAAAAAGTTTTAGTCTTTTCCAGGAGTTTACATTTTTTTCCCGTCTAAATAGATAGTAAATGCATATTTCCAAAAATTTTATAAACAAAAATTTTATAAACTCTATAAAGTTTTCATGTTTACATAAAAGTCAGGTGCATTATGTGAATTGTAGGGACAGTCTTGTCTAGATCAACATCAAGGTCTAGTTAGCCTGGTTGGGGCTTTGCACATCTGCGCCATAGCTTACTGACTCTACACTCCAGCTTTAGCAGAAGATCTTAAACATACTTTTTCTTGTCCTATATTCCATTTCATTTGAACACCAGAATGAATTTATCTTTAGATTCTGTTTTAGGCAATGGTTAAGAAAGCCCATATCTGATGACCTTCCTCCAGATGACAAGCATAAAAGATTTATAAAATATCAAAAACAGTGGAGAGCATCTATAAGCTGACAGCATGGGGAATAGATAATTTGGAATAGGGAATGCATCAGGGGTCCCCAACTCCCAGGGCTGCAGACCAGTACTGGTCAGTAGTGTGTTAAGAACCAGCCTGCACAGCAAGAGGTAAGAGGCAGGCTAGTGAGTGAAGCTTCATCTGTATTTGCAACCGCTGCTCAGCGTTAGCATCACCGCCTCAGCTCCACCTCAGATCATCAGGCATTAGGTCCTCATAGGAGCACCAGTCCCTGATGCCAAAAAGGTTGAGGACCGCTGCAGTAGATTACATTTTTTATGTATGTAAGTATGCATATGTGCCTATGTATTTATTTTACAACTTTTGCTAAGGAGAGTTCTCTTCTGTGCCACGCAGCCCTCTAAAATACTAAGAGGAAACTAGATTTTTCTGACTTAAAAGGTTGAGGCAATCACAACCACTAGAAAATGACGGAAGAATCAGAGAAATAAGAGAACAGAGACAGAGTCTCAATTCTCCTGTAACTCTGCCAGCATTTCTGACCTGTACCCTAAACTACACATTCACAATACAGACTCAGCGTAGCTCAGGTAAAGCTAAAAAAAACTGAACTGATATTTTGATGTGTACTCAAGAGATGGAGTTGTAATTTGATTCGAACTAAATTAAAAGTCTCACGAAACAAATAAGCCACTTGAGAAGAGTATAACAGATTGTGCAACGATGTTCATGATGTAATCCAAAATTATTTGACATATGAAGAAATACGAAAATGTGAAATTTCAAAAAAAAGATAATAAATATAAATACATCTTACTATGAACCAAAAGTTAGAATTAGCCAATAAAGGATATACAAGAAAATAAACTTGTAACAAATTAAAACATAGGAAATCTCAGCTAAGAAATAGGAACCATAAAAAAGAACTGAATAGAAATTATAGAACCAAAACATACAATATCTGAAAAATAATTCTCTGGGTGCATTTAACAGGAGAATAGAAATAGCAAAGGAAAGAATTAGAAAACAAGTATAGGTAGTACAATTTAATAAATCTAAAAAATAGAGGGAAACAATACAGGTTTTAAAAATTGGTACAGCCTTGAGATCTGTAAGACGATATCCAAAGATTATTTTATAAGAAGAGGAAAGAGATAATTGCTAATAAAATTAAAATGTTTAAAGAAATAATGGCTGAAAAGCCTAAAATATGATAAAGTACATACATTTACAAATGCCAAAAGTTAATGAAACCCAATGTAGGATAACAACAATGCCTAAGAACGTAATAAACTAATGAAAAGAAAATATAAAGAGAACATTTTTTTAAAAAACAAAAAAAAACACCCCACATTACATATAGCTATGCAAAAATCTAACTGATCTCTGACCTCACCAAAAATAATAGAGGCCAGAAGACAATGAAGCAATATCTTTAAAGTGCTAAAGAAAATATGTCAACGTGAATACTACATCCAGGTTAAATAACATTGCATGATGAAGGTGAACTAAATACTCTTTAAGACTTAGAGAATTCATTAGAATTCAATATTTAATCCCAACAGACTTGTACAACAGGAAATGCTAAGGGAATTTTCCTAAGACTGTAAGAGATGATTCAGTATAAACCCTTGTATATTTGTGAATGAATGAAAAGATTGGAAATGATACTTTATTTTAAATGTGTACTATTGATTAAAGTAAACATTATAACATTGTCTTCTGGAGTTCGGAAAATATGTGGTATAATACACATGAAAATTCTACCATAAAGAGAAAAGAGGTGTGATAAATAGACCTATATATTGCAAGAGGTACAACATTATATGGAAGCAGACCCTTGAAACATTAAGAATACACATTATAATCTTAAAATGAACACAAAAAGAAATGTAGAAAGATCTAGCTAAAAAAATGATACATTAAAACATAATTCTAAAAGCTATTGAAGTAATATAAAGTAAGGCAGGAAAGGAAAAAGTGAGAAATAAAAAAACAGCAAAGGACAAATAACAAGTAGTAGAATGGTAACCTTAAATCCAAACTTCAAGAATTATATTAAATATTAATAGAGCTACACCCATATTAAAAGGCAGAGGTTGTCAGAATGTGTATAAAAGCAAGTTATTCACTACAAATGTCTCTCAATATTGAAGTTTATATTTTTTTAAGAATGTGTGAAATCTGTTTTTATTGTTTGTTGGGGTAACATTGGTTAATACAATTATATAATTTTCAGGTGTACATTCTAATTTGGCATCTATATATTCTATTGTGTGATTACTACACAAAGTCCAGTTTCCTTCAGCTACCATATATTTGATCTCCTTTATCCACTTCACCCTCCCCCTACTCCCCTATATTTGACCCCCTTTACCTCGTCTACCTCTCCCCTCCTCCCCCACTCCCTACCCCCTGGTAGCCACTAGCCCATTGTCCATGTCCCTGAGTCTCTGTTTGTCCTGTTTATTTGTTGCTTTTAGGTTTATATCCCACATATAAGTGATATCATGTGATTTTCTACTTTTTCAGTCTGGCTTATTTTGCATGATTATTTCAAGGTCAATCCACATTGTTGCAAATGGAAGTATTTCATCTCTTCTTATGGCTGAGAAATATTCCACTGTATATATGTGCCATAGCTCATTTAGCCAATCATCTATCGTAGGACACTTCGGTTCCTTCCATGTCCTGACCACCGTGAATAATGCTGGTATGAACTTCAGTGTGCAAATATATTTTCTGATATGGGTTTTCAAGTCTTTGGGGTAAATACCCACTAGAGGGATTGATGGATCATATGGTAGACCAATTCTTAGTATTTTGAGGAACCTCCATACTGTTTTCCATAGTGGCTGTACCAATTTGCAGTCCCACCAGCAGTGTATGAGGGTTCCTTTTTCTCTGCATCCTCTCCAACATTTGTTATTACTTGTCCCGTTGATAATAACTAGTCTGTCAGTCAGGTGTGAGATGATATCTCATTGTGGTTTTGATTTGCATTTCCCTAATAGCTAGTGATATTGAGCATGTTTTCAAATATTTGTTTTGGCCTTTTGTCCTCTAGGGAGAAGTGTCTGTTCAGGCCTTCTGCCTATTTTTTGATTGGATCGTTTGTTTTCTTGTTGTTGTTGAGTTGTGTGAGTTCTTAGTAGATTTTGAATATTAGGCCCTTATTGGAGACAATGCTTGCAAATATATTTTCCCATTGAGATGGTTGTCTCTTTACCTCGTTGACCATTTCTTCTGCTGAGAGGAAGCTTTATAGTTTGATGTAGTCCCATTCATTTATTTTTGCTTTAACTTCTCTTGCCTTTGAAGTCAAATTCATAAAATCCTCTTTAAGTCCAAGGTTCTTGAATTGAGTTCCTATGTTTTCTTCTATGCATTTTATTGTTTCAGGTCTTATATTCAGGTCTTTCATCCATTTTGAGTTAATTTTGGTGTGTAGTGATAGACAACAGTCTAATTTTATTTTTTTGCAGGTGGTTTTCCAATTTTCCATGCACCATTTATTGAAGAAGCTTTTCTTTCTCCACAGTATGTTTTTGGCTTTTTGTCAAAAATTATTTGTCCGCATAAATATGGGTTTACTTCTGTACTCTCAATTCTGTTAAATTGGTCTGTGTGTCTGTTTTGTTGCCAATACCATGCCATTTTGATTACTCACTTTGTAGTAGAATTTGAAATCCGGCAGATGTCTACAGCCTCATTCTTTTTCCTCAGAATGGCTTTGGCAATTCAGAGTCTTTTGTACTTCGATACAAATCTGATGATTTTTTGTTTTATTTCTTTAAAAAATGCTGATGGGATTTTGATGAGAATTGCATTAAGTCTGTATAATGCTTTAGGTAATATGGTCATTTTAACTATGTTGATTCTTCCAAGCCAAGATCATGGAATATCTTTCCATTTCTTTGTATCTTCTTCAATGTCTTTTAATAGGATCTTGTAGTTTTCATTATATAGGTCCTTCACATGTTTCGATAAATGTATTCCTAGGTATTTTATTCTTTTTATTATAATTGTGAAAGGAATTATTTTTTTCTACTTCTTTTTCTGACACTTCATTATTAGAGTATAGGAACGCTATGGATTTTTGAATGTTGATTTTGTATCCAGAGACTTTACTGTATTTACTTATTGTTTCTAGTAGTGTTCTTGTGGAATCTTTATGGTTTTCTATATAGAGAATCTTGTCACCCGCAAATAGAGCAGTTTGACTTCTCTGTTTCCTATTTGGATGCCTTTTATATCTTTCTGTTGTCTGATTGTACTCACTAGGACCTCCAATGTTATATTGAATTAGTGTGGCAATAGCGGACGGCCTTACTTTGCTCCTGGTCTTAGAGGGAAGATTTTTAGTTTTTCACAATTAAGTATAGTATTGACTGAGGGTTTGTCATATATGGCCTTTATTATGTTAAGGTACTTTCCTTCTACACTGATTTTGTTAAGTGTTTCGATCATAAATGGATGCTGTATCTTGTCGAAGGATTTTCTGCATCTATGGATATGATCATATGATTCTTATTTTTTAATTTATTTATGTGGTGTATCACATTAATCGATTTGAGTATGTTGAACCGTCCCTGCACCCCTGGGATGAGGCCCAATTGATCGTGGTGTATAACCTTTTTAATATGTTGCTGTATTTGGTTCGCTAGTATCTTATTTAGGATTTTTGCATCTGCGTTCATGAGAGATATTGGTCTGTAGTTTTCTTTTTTTGTGTTATCCTTACCAGGTTTTGGTATCAGAATAATATTGACCTCATAAAATGTGTTGGGAAGTATTATACCTCTTTGATTTTTTGGAAGAATTTGAAGTATTAAATCTTCTTTGAATATTTGGTAGAATTCACTGGCGAAGCCATGTGGTCCTGGACTTTTAATTTTTGGTAGGTTTTGGATGATTGTTTCAATTTCCATACTGCTGATTGGTCTATTTAGATTTTCCAGATCTTCTTGATTCAATCTAGGAAGATGGTATTTTTCTAAGTACTGGTCCATTTCTTCTAGGTTATTAAATTTGTTATTATATACTTTTTCATAGTATTCTTACATGATCCTTTGTATTTCTGTGATGTCAGTTGTAATTTCCCCTCTTTCATTTCTGATTTTGTTTATTGGTGTCTTCCTCTTTTTTCTTTAGCGAGTCTAGCCAGGGGGTTGCCAATTTTATTAATCTTCTCAAAGAACCACCTATTTGTTGTATTTATTTTTTCTATTTTTTCTTTGTCATTTTTTGTTTTCAATTTCATTTATTTCTGTTCTAATTTTGATAATTTCTTTCCTCCTGCTGACTTTAGGCCTCGTTTGTTCTTCCTTTTCTAGTTTCTTAAGATGAAGTGTTAGGTTGTTTATTTGGGCTTGTTCTTATTTTTGGAAATAGGCCTGTAATTATATGAACTTTCCTTTTATGTCTGCTTTTGCCGTGTCCCAAAAGTTTTGATATGTTGTACTATCATTATCATTCATTTTTATGTATCTCTTGATATCTCTGTTTATTTCTTCCCTACCCAGTTATTCTTTAGTAGCATGTTGTTTAATCTCCATGTATTTGCGGTTCTTCTTGCTTTCTTTTTGCAGTTGCTCTCTAGTTTCAAAGCATTATGATCAGAAAATATGGTTGATATGATTTCAACCCTCTTATATTTGTTGAAGCTATTTCTGTGTCCCAGTATGCAGTCGATTCTTGAGAATGTTCCATGTGCACCAGAGAAGAATGTATAAGCAGCTATTTTGGAATGGAAGGCTCTATAAATGTCAATAATGTCTAGTTGTTCTAATGTGTCATTTAAGGATGTTGTTTCCTTATTGATTTTCTATTTGGATGATCTGTTCATATCTGACAGTGAAGTATTTAGGTCTCCTATTACGATAGTGTTTTGGTCTGTTTCTCTCTTTAGTTCTGTTAGTAATTGCTTTACATATTTCGAGGCTCTCTGGGAGCATAGATATTAATAAGTGTTATGTCTTCTTGGTGCATGATTGCCTTTATCATTATGAAGTGTCCCTCAGTATCTTTCTTTACTTTTTTATTTTGAAGTCATTTCATCAGATGTTAGTACTGCTACTCCCACTTTTCTCTGAACGTCATTTGCTTGAAATATCATTTTCCACCCTTTCGCTTTGAGTCTATATCTGTCTTTGGAGGTGAGATGTGTCTCCTGGAGGCAGCATATGGTTGGGTTTTATTTTTTGATCTATTCTGCTACGCTGTGCCTTTTTATTGGTGAGTTCAGTCCATTTACATTTAGGGTGATTATTGAAATATGAGGTCTTCTTATAGCCATTTTATCTTTTGCTTTCTGATTGCTTGGTGTTTCCTTTGCTTTTTTGTCCTTGTGTTTCTGTTTACTTTATTTTGGTTGGCTTTTGAGGATTCTTCTTGTTTTATGTTATATACATCAGTTCTGAGTCTTTGGTGTGTGATTATCATTACAAGTATGAAAAAGATAGTTATATATATCCAGTTGTCCACTTTCTTCGGTGTGTGCCTTATCTCCTTTCCCCTTTGTGAATTTGGATCTTTGAATCTTCTCCTTTTCAGTTATTGTTATCTCAATTTGTTTCTATGTATGCTGAACATTCATTACTATCTTGCTATAGCAATTCTCATCTTATTATTTAAGCTCATAATGCCCTGTTCTTAGTAAGGGTTGCACTCCTCTGCTTCTATTTGCCTGATAGTCACTTTACTCCTAATTATGTATTTTTGTTGTTGTTACTTTGTTTTAGGTAAGCTCAGACCTTTCAGAATTTCCAGTAGTGCAGGCCTTGTAGTGGAGAATTTCCTCAATTTTTGTATGTCTGGAAAGGTCTTAATTTCTCCTTTATATCTAAAGGAGAGCTTAGTTTGATACATTGTTCTAAGTTGGTAGTTCCTTTCACTTAAAAGTGTAAATATTTGATTCCATTCCTTTCTGGCTTTTAAGGTTTGTGCTGAGAAGTCTGAGGATAGTCTAATGGGTTTACTTTTATATGTTACCATTTTCTTCTCCCTGGCTGGCTTGAGAATTCTCTTTGTTGTTGATTTTTGATAACTTTAATACAATGTGTCTTGATGAAGGCTTTTTTGGGTTAAGATAATTGGATATTCTGTTGACTTCTTGAATTCCAAGCTCTAGCTCATTCCTTAGATTTGGGAAATTCTCATCCATTATTTGTCTGAAAATGCTTTCTAAACCCTGCTCCTTTTCCTTGCCTTTGGTAATGCCCATTATTCTTATGCTTCCTCTCCTGATGGTATCAGCTAGTTCTTGTATTTCTCTTTCATTATTTTTCATTCTTTGGTTTCTCTCTTCTTCTTTCTGATTTATTTCTAGATTTCTGTCTTTGATATCACTGATCCTTTCCTCCTTTTGGTCAACTCTCTTTCACAAGCTTGCTATTTCATTTTTCAATTCTTGCAGTGTGTTTTTTATCTCCAGACATTCTATTTGGTTCTTTTTGAGGGTTTCAGTCTCCTTGCTCTGCTCATCTAGCTGTTTTGGCAATTTCTGAAATTGTTGATATGACTTGTTTCTGAGTTTTTTTCAGAAGTACCATCCTGAATTCTCTGTCATTTAAGTCACATATTTCTATGTCTATAAGCTTATTTTCTGGAGATTTTTCTTTTTCTTTCTGAGATGCCTTGTCACCTTGGTTGTTCATGGTGTTTAATGGACTATTTCTCTGCCTGGACATTAATGGAAGTATATTTTGTTGTTTTTCCAGAAAGAAGATTTATTATATAAAGGTTTCTCTACAGCCTGCTGCAAAAAAGATGCTTTTCTTTTGGTTCAATTAGATGGCGTCTAATCCTCTTGGATCCCTGCTTTATATAAATTCTAATGTCTTTTATTTTCTTGTAGATTTTAATCACACTCGCTACTCTCAGTTTCAGTCTCTGTCAGTGTTAGCAACAGTTTTGGTAGCATTTGCTCAGATTCCCTTGGGGCTCTGCAGTGATCAGTCTTGGAGGGTATGGAGGGAAGGGCCTTCTGAGTTTGGAGTTGGGGCTGCAGCTCAGCCTCAGTTTTGCAACTGGGGCCGGTAAAAATCAACTGTTGTTTCTCTGCTGTCCCATCCTGCTTCTCTGCTTTCTGCTTTGATGACTGAGCCCTGCTGCTAGCTGCATAGAAAAGTCCCAGTACTTCCATGCAGGGCTGACGAGGGAAGTCGCCATACCTTCACCCTTCCTCTCCTCCTGCAAGGATCTCCGGAGGCTGCGAGAAGCATCTTCTTTATTTGTCCCAGTCCACTGCCTGAAACTCGGGGTTCTGCCTGTGGTAGCTCTTATGTGCAGATTCCACACTCAGATGTGCTGGTGTGCAGTTTGGGTGTTTTTTGTTCAGTTTTAGATGTTCAGCTTATTGTTGTTTCAAGGGGAGAGATCTGAGGATGTCTCTCACTCCACCATGTTTTCCCAGAATCCCAATATGTTTTGTGTTATCCACTATCTAATACAACAATGTTTTAGACCTCTTGATACCCTATAGTTTATAATTCTTTCTTTCTGTTGCATATCTCTCACTGTTTCCTGGAGTTAACATAAACAATTTTGAGAAGTACAAGATGGTTTATTTTAATTTTAGTAGTCTAAGAAATGAGACTTAAATTATCAATTTCCAGCATAAAAATATCAAGTAATTTTTAAGATTTAGTTGTAGCCTTCAAGAATAGAAAAACTGAATATCAGATAGAATGTTTTATGGACAAGTATATTGAAAACAACTCACATTATATTTTTGCTTGACTCATAGAGAAATAACTAATAGTTAGATTGATCCACATTATTACAAACTCAATTGGAGGTGATTATTCTTCAAGAGATGATATACATTAACAACAATGCTTAGTTTAGGGAAGTATTGGTATTCCATACAAACATATGAATTTGAGGACATATCTGTTTATATGTTTTCTATTTTGTCTTAGTGCTAATCTTTCTTTTCAAAGACTCCATATACTTTTATTTCTACTGTAAATTCCTTATAGCTAGGAGAATATCAGAATTTCCTCACATTATTCTTCTGTTTCAAGGTATATAAATTATTATGAGTCTGTGTGGACCTGCACAATCTCTTTCCCAGTTCAGCTAAAGAACGTTCAATGATTTAAACAGTAAACCTACCTTCTTTTAAGATTGCACTTACATCCTTTTATTGCAACCATTTATGATTTATTAGTAAGCATTAATGTCAACATCTTCAAATATTACACCTCTTCCAAAGATATACACATACTAAAAGAGGAAAAATTGTACGTACATACATTGTCCACTTGCATGCCTTTTCTGCTCCATACTCCCTTGCATCTTTACACCACTTGGAACAGAAACAAGCTTCAGTATCATATCTCTGGCTAAGAAATATGGTATCTTTATCTAGGTAAATCAAGGAACCAGATTGTTCTTATTAGTAGTTATAGAAGAACCTATAAGGAAATAATAATTATAACCATGGTTATAATTAAAATAATAAAATAAGTGCTTCATAAAAAGATCTATTTCTGTTCAACACTCTTAACCCTGACCATTTGGAACTCATGTTCTTTTAGTTTTGTCTTTTGCTTTCTTTGTAAACTACCGATCATTTAATATCTCCCAATCTTTACAGAAATATTTCAGTAAAGATGCCAGGAAGGCTGCTTGGCCATTCTTTGACTTACTATAAGTATCTCAAGCATATGAAATGAAAAATATCTTAACTTGATAGGTGCAACTTAATAATTAATAATTTATATCTTTCTCTGTGCCTCTTACCACAGTCAATTCTATTAATACACCTGTTTTGAGGGCTTGTCGAGAGCCAAATATTGTGTAAGTGCTAAGGATGCAGTACATAGAAGAAGTCTTTGACTTCAAGAAATTCAATATCCACTAGGGGAATAGTAAGATGTGATGCATACGATAAAATATTAATGAGGCAAAAATGTAGTACAGAGGAGGAAATTCAGCAAACAGTGAGAACCAGGTATGTGTTAAGCACTGTAGTAGATGCAGTATAATATTGTCAAAAACTTTGAAGGTGACATTATAGGTTCTAGATAAAAAATATTCTCAGTAAACCTGACTCATAGTGTGTGTGTGTGTGTGTGTGTATGTGTGTGTGTGTGTGTGTGTGCATAGATGCATATATATGTATGCATGCATATATATTCAAAGAAAAAATATATATATATTCAAAGAAAAAAATTCTGGCATTAATTTAAAACATATATCTATAGTATTTTTCCATTAATCGTAGTAATTTTTTTTGAGCATATTTCTCAATTAGGAGTTATCCCAAGAATGCTCAACTGTCTTTTGTTTAAAAGAAAGACTTTAGTACTTTTGAAATAATAATTAATCTTTGTCCATATAGTTAATTGTAGCTCTCATGTAAAATAGAGGAAGAAATTTATTATTGTAGTTTTACTTACTTTTCTATAAGAAAAGACATATAAATATTTTATTTCTTTAAAAATAATGCAAGTTATTAGAATCACATTTTTATTATGTGATGGAGAAAAAAATGATACATACCATAAATTTTTTATTGTCTCTAACTATTGAGAATTTCATAATTTTGAATCACTGTTCCTGATTTATATCACTTTAGAAAAAATATTTTGGAAAAATATGTCTGCTACTTTCATTTTTGCTCTTTTTTTTTCTTAGTTATTTAGGCCAGCTCATATAATTTTTAAAAATAGTTTTATTTTTTAACTTTGATATAATTGTAGATGTACATGCAGTTGTAATAAATAACACAGAGGATTGTTAGGTACTATTTACCTAGTTTCCCAATGATAACGTCTTGAAATTCGTAGTACAATATCACACTCAGATTTTGACAGTGATAAAGTCAAAGCATAGAACACTTATGTCACCACGAAGATTCCTCATGGTGCCCTCTTATAGTCACATCCACAACCCTCTCACCCTCAACTCTTCACTCCCCTTAATACCTGGCCATCATTAATCTTTTCTATTTTTATAATTCTATCATTTCAAAAGTGTTTTATAAATAGAATCATGTAATTTATAATATTCTGGGATTTACTTTTATCAAACTAGCATAGTTCTCTGGAGATTTATCCAGGTTATTGTGTGCATCAATAGTTTGTTCCTTTTCATTGCTGTGTAGTAGTATTCCATAGTATAGATGTACCACAATTCATTTAACTATTTATTTTTTGAAAGACATCTGAATTGTTTCTAGTTTTGGGCTGTATTCAATAAAATTGTGATACATATTCTTATATTGGTTTTGTGTTAATCTATTTCCTTTCTCCAGGATAAATGTCCAAAAATGCAATTGGTAGGTGATACGGTAGTTATATATTTGTTTTTTTAAGAAACAGCCAAGCTGCTTTCTAAAGTTATTACATTTTACATTCTTAGCAGTAAATTATTAGTAATCTAGTTTGCATCCTCAACAGCATTTGATGTTGTCATTATTTGTTTTCCTAGTCATTCTGAGAGGTATAGAGTGATATCTAATTGTGGTTTGAACTTGTATCTCTCTTTTTTCCCTACATTTCCATGACTAATGATTTTTGCCATCTTGTATCCTATTTAGTAAAGTGCATGTTTATTTATTTTTTGCTCCTTTTCCAACTGGATTATTTTTTTTAATGTTGAGTTTCAACAGTTCTTTATATATTCTTCATACTAGTTCATAGATGGCATGTGGTTTGAAATATTTTTTCTGACTCTGTAATTGTCTTTTCATACTAGTAACAGAGTCTTAACGCAGAGCAAAGATTTTTTAATTTTGATGAAGTCCAGTTTATCATTTTTTTTCTACTATGGGTTACGCTTTTGGCTACCAATCTAAGCATTCTCTCCTACCCCTAAATTCCAAACACTTTTTTCCTATGTTTTTTTAAAGTTTCACACTTTACATTTTTAATTAATTTTTATATAAGAGATTGATGTTTATTTTTATACCTATGGGCATGTAATTACTTCAGTACCACTTATTAAAAGGTCTATATTTCTCCATTGAGTTGTTTTGTGTGTCAAAAATTAGTTGGGAATATTTAGTGGGTCTATTCCTAAGTTCTTGATTCTGTCTGTTGATCTATGTGTCTATTCATACAGCAATACCAGAATGTCTTTATTACTGTAACTATATAGTAGATCTTGAAATTGTGTCCATTTATTCTTTCCACTTTATTCTCCCCTTTAAAAATTGTTTCAATGAATGGACCTAAAGGGTAGTGTGCTGAGTGGAGTAAGTCAGACAGAGAAAGACAAATGCCATATGATTTCACTTACATGTAGAATCTAAAGAACAAAATAAACAAACAAGACAAAAACAAACACATACATACAGAGAACATTTTGATGGTTGCCGGATAAGAGGGCTGTTGGAGGGAGTGGGTGAAAAAAGAAAGGGGTTAAGAAGTACAAATTGGTAGTTACAAAGTAGATATGGGGATGTGAAATATAGCATAAAGAATATAATTAATAATATTGTAATAACTATGTACATATAGTATCAGATGAGTACTAGATTTATCAAGGTGATCTCTTTGTAAGTAATATAAATGTCTAATTACTATGTTGTCCACCTGAAACTAATATAATACTATATTCCAACTGTATAAAAATTTAAAAATATATTTAAAAATTGTTTTAGGTTTCCAATATTTTGCCTTTCCATATAAATAGAAGAAAAATCTTGCCAAATCTATAAATATTTTCACTGTAATTTTGATAGGAATTGTATTAAATCTTTATATCAATTAGAAAAGAGTCGACATCTTTACCGTATTGAATCTTCTGATTCATTATCTGTTTTGGTTGATTTACATGGGATCAACAGCAGATTAGATGAATCAGAGGACCGAATCAGCTATTTGGAAGACAAGGTAGCAGAAAACACCCAATTGGAATAGCAAAAAGAAATATTTTTTTTAAAATGAGGATAGTTTAGGGGACCTCTGGGATAGCATTAGGCATAACAACATTCACATCATAGGAGTACCAGAAGGAGAAGAGAGAGAGCAAGGGATTGAAAATCTATTTTAAGAACTAATGGAAAACTTTCCTAATCTGGTGAAAGAATACAAGTCCTGAAGTGCAAATAATCCCAACAAGATGTGCCCAAAGAGGCCAAAACCTAGACACATCATAATTAAAATATCAAAGATTAAAGACAAAGAGAGAATCTTAGAAGCAGCAAGAAAAAAGCAGTTACCTACAAGGGAGCTCCCAAAAGACCATCAGATGATTTCTCAACAGAAACTTGTTAGACCAGAACTGATGAGAAGTAATGACCTACAGCTATGACTATTCTACCCAGCAAAGGTATCATTTAAAATTGAAGGAGAGATAAAGAGTTTCCCAGACAAGAAAAAGCTAATAGAGTTCACCCTACCAAACCAGCATTACAAGAAAGGTTAAGAAGAAACAAAATTAAAAATATAAATAATATCACAAAGAAAATAATTCATATTGCCACATTAAATTAAGAGATACACACAAACACACACACACACAAAAGAAGTATAAAACAATGATAAAAACATGAATGTGGAGGGTGTGAGTAAAAATGATAGTGATTCTATAATGTGTTCAAAGTTAAGTGACCATCAACTTAAAATAAATTGCTATCAACACGTAAAAAAAAGAATGAAATCTTACTATTTTCAACAACAAGAAGAGACTTGGAGGGTATTATGCTGAGTGAAATAAGTCGGACAGAGAAAGAGATACCATGTGATTTTACTTACATGTGGAATCCAAAAAACAAAATAAGTGAACAAACAAAAAACATAGATACAAAGAACAAACTGGTGGATAGTGGAGAGGAGAGGGGTTGGAGGCTGAGTGGAAAAGATGAAGGAATTAAGAAGTACAAATTGGTATTTACAAAATAGTTATGGGATGTAAAGTACAGCTTAGGGAATATACTCAATAATATTGTAATAACTATATATAGTGTCAGACGGGTGCAAGACTTATCAGGGGGATTGCTTTGTAAGTTATATAAATGTCTAACCACTATACTGTGCACCTGAAACTAATATAATATTGAATTTCAACTGTAATTGAAAAATTAAAAAAAATTTTTTTTAAGTAACCCTAAGAATTCATAAGTCTTAGTAAATAAACATCGCTTTACATATGATTTCCTGGGACTTGGGAAGTAATTACATTAGATAGCAGTCACTTAGTCACTTCTCAATTACTCCAGGAGCATTTTTACAGGATTTAATTTTCTCTTAATTGTATTTAACTTCCTCATCTTTTTATTTTTCTTTTTATGGCTACTAACACAGACCAGTTAAATGTAACTAGTATCCCCTTTCATGAACATGTGCGTGATGACGGCAGAGAGTTAGAGCTAAATAAAGTTTATCTAGGTTATGTCATTTCTCAAGTCTAAAATCTCACCATATTTTCCAGCAGCCCATGTGACAGCTGTATCTAAACCAAAATTCAATCACTACTTCATGTCAACTAACACAATCCCTTAAGCAGTTTATGTGAGACAATTTGGGCCATAGATAAAAGATACTTTCCTGTTCAATGGTTATGTTTTCAAGGTAGCATTAATCTCACAAACAAAATCACAAACTGGATTAATCATTTATTCTGGAATAGGGGGTACAATTTAAGACATTAAGATGAATGTTTTGTAATATGGGCTGTAAAAAGTTGTCTTTTATGATTTATTTTCTTTACAGTGCTTGTGAACAACATCAGGGAAAATTGTTTTCTGTGTGGTTTAAATATCATTAGTATGCAAATAGTGTATGATAAGAATTCAGTCAAGCAAAATGAGGCTATGATCATTAATCAAAGTAGATTGTGAAAAGTTGGCAAAGAGCTTGAAGCTGAAGTTATTCTTGGTACTGTGAGGACTTTTAGTGCTACATATTTTTAAAAATCTTTTCCCTTAATTATGGGGAAAGCATATAATTAGACTTTTATATCCCCTTGGCCCATTTATACTCACGAAACTAATTTCCTGCTATTCTCACCCTCCTTTATTTTGCTTTAGTCATCTGTCTCTTTATTGTTGGCAAACACACCATACACACTCTCACCCCAGAGCCTTGCACTGTTCTCTCTGACATAATGTTTTTACCCAGATCCCTTTAGAGATTCTCTTGAGATCTCTGCTCAAATGTCCTCATATCAGCTAAGACTTTCCTGAGAACTCCTTACAAAATAGTCAACTTCCACTTTCATTACCTGCTTCTGCTAATCTCTCTTAACATTGCTTTATTTTGTTCCTTTGTCTTTGTGGCATACTATAATGCCTTAAATACAATGAGCCATTTATTTTTCTCATGACTCTGGAAGGTGACTGGCCTTAGCTACCTGGTTCTCTATCATAGTCTCCCATGCAATCACACAGTTACACAGTGGCTGGTACTCAAATCATGAATTGCTCACCTCCTCACATTTCCAACACATGAAGATTCAAACATCTTGGAGCTGGAAGAACTAGGGCTCCTTAATCTATGAGAGCAATTGAGACCAGAAATATTGTTATAGTCAATTTTGAAAAAGACAGTCTGTCATACCCCATTGGAAAGTAATACCGACATGGGCAAGGACTTTGTTTAGGTCCCTGCTATATCTACAGTCATTGTTTTTTGAATGACCACATAAATGAAAAAACTGAAAGGAAAGCCTAAATAACATGAATAAAAGCCAATTGTACATGATCAATATTTCCAATATTTTCATAACAATAGAGAGAAGGTTATGTAAATGCTCACAGCTATGTGCTTAAAAGGTGCTGTGATTCTTTTCTAATAACACTTCCCATCAATAGGTTTTTTTTTTCCCCTTTATTAACTCAACATAGATTAACCAAATTCAGGGGGAGTCAGTAATTTCTAGTTTGAAGTGCATATTTCTACTTCAATTTTGATTTTATGAATAATTTGAAGATAAGAGTAGATCACACAGAATTTTTTTTTTTTTGCCCTCAGTTTCCTTAATTTTTTACTGTTTCTTGTAGGAAACTTAGGAGCACTCCATAATTAATTACTCACTAAGAGATAAGGTCTATGACATAAAGATTTTGTTTCTCAGAATTATATATTTAGTGCTTAGTACAAGCCCTCTAACACATAAAAGTTTCTTTAAGTTTATTAGAGGGGCGATAAGTGAAAATGACTACCAGTTTATAGGTACAAATTAAAGAAATTTAACAACTCTTAATTTTCAAAAGGAAACATTAAATTCACAGAGAAATTCATTATATACTATCTTAATTTGCATTAGATTATTTATCTTCTAAACTATGCTAGATATAAAAGTTTTAACTGCTTCTCAAAATTTTGGCTAAGGTCAAGTGTAGATATAAAAGTTTTATTATAAGACATTGTAAGATTTTTATTATCATTTATTGGTGAGATGCTAAAAACCAAAATCTCAAGAAGGCATAGAATAGAAGGGAAAATTTAAAACTAGAATCTACTATTTGAGGGGGGGAAAAAAAGTTCATTTGTAGACTATTCTTTCCAGAATGCATTGTTTAGGACTTTTTTTTAAAAAAATTTGTCTTTCATTTTATTCCATAATATTGAACATATCCTGTAATAGCTTAATTAAATTATTTTAATATACATGTTTTTACTATAAAATGCATTTTCTTTTAAAGTACTTGTGTTTCTTGTTACTGAAATGTTTCTATCAAGTTAGTTTCTCTCAGTCAATAAATTAGTAAGTAGTATAATCCATCTGAAATCTGAATATGAACATTAATCAGGGTCTGGATGTGTAAGGTAGTCCTTGATTTGATTGCATGCCTCATGTATATGAATATCTGGTGAATTAAAATCCTGTCCAAATGTAAGATTTGCTGCTAGATAGTAAGTATTTTATGTGGACAATAAATTTGATTTCCTTGACATTTTCTTCAAATGTCAAAGGCTAAAATTGGAAGAGACAGTTATGCAAAGAAAGGAGCATAAGTGCCATCCATGAAGTGTCATAACATATACCATATTCTACGTTTTAAGGAAATGTCTATTAATTGGCCTATGAAAATTTAGGGAGAAAAATGTCAAAAAGACCAGAAAATGGAAAACTTAAACTAGCTTTTAGCATTAGTCTTTTATCAAAAATTCAATATAATCTGAATAATCTACAGTAAAACATGGCAATTGACAAAATAAATGAAATCGTAATTCAAGTTTACTGAAATTAAAGAGGTATAGAATGCTTTGGGGAAACTTTATTTCCCTTTTAAAAAATTCTACCTTTCTTATGATTCTTTCTTTTAAATTTGTTTTGTGTGTGTATGTGTGTGACATACCCGAATGTGTGTGATCTGTGTGTACATATATATGTCTGTATGTAAGTATAGTTTACAAAAAATTATAAAGCCATAAGAAGAGGACGAACATACAGAATAAAGACTGGAGTCTTGCATGTATGAAAATAACCAGCTGTGTTGTCTTAGATAAGTCTTCTGAACCTCTGAGATTACTTTTAGATGAGGATAATGCCTGTCATCTCCTCAAAAGGAAAATTAGTTCCAAATCAAAATGAGAGAGAGGAATCTTTTCAAAAGCAAAAGAAATATATTAGTTATCCATTTAAAAACAAAGTGGAATAACAGAGATATTTCTCTTTCCAATCTCTTTTTCTCTCCCTTTTCTCTATTTCCCCTTCCTTCCTTCTCTCTTTCCCAGTTTCAATTATCTTTCTGAAACATGTAGTTATATTTGTTTAAACTAAATGGGTGTGTGCTAAGAGTCTGCTGTTTCACAAATAAACATTGCACTATAATTACACTATAATTATGCGGAACATAATTTCAGCTGACTGATGATGTAGAGTTTGGGTCTGGTGGCTGCAGTGCATCAGAGTCCATCACCATGAGAAACAATTTCCCAGTAGTTTTGGTGATGTTTAAAGGAAAAAAATCTTATTACATGCTTTTCTGTTTTACAAATTTTGGCCAAACAGAACCAGACTATATTGTACAGACATTTTTTATGCCTGAATGATTTTCAACATAGTATCTGTCTTTGTTTTAAAAATTATTCTGTCCAACTTGCTCTCCCTTCATCTTGTTAGTTTTTAAACAACTGGCAGCTTAATTTTCTTATGACTTCTCTTAGTAGTTTTAGCAAACTTAAAAATGAGATTAATTAAAGTGTCTTTGGCAAGCCAACTAAGATTAAAATCCTATTACTGCTGTTGGCTTATTTAACGACCTTTTCTTGACACTTAGGGTATATAATTCAACATAATGTGCCACAGTCAATAATGAGATTAGCTGGCTATTTGGCACAATCAAATAACAACTTGATTGTTTGGTTTAACTATAATTGATGTGATGAAGTTAACTATAAGAAAGATATGAACAGCTAAAAACTTGTCAGTTTATGAATACATGTATCTGTTAGTGAAAATAACCAAAATATTTATGGTAATTTATTGTTTAAAAATTGATTCCATATCATTAATTTCTATCTTAAAATTGCCCAATGAGGCATTATTAGTACCATTTATAGATGAGGAAAGTGAGATTCAAGAATTTAAGTATTGAGCTCAAGGTCACACTTTCAAGAGTAAGAGCTAGAGTATAAACCCATTCTTCTGATGGCAAACCTGTATATAGATCAGTTCTTGGGGAAGACATTGAATATGAATATATGTATATAGGTATATATATATATATATATATAGAGAGAGAGAGAGAGAGAGAGAGAGAGAGAGAGAAATGTAAAATATATCAAATTATATATTAAATACATATAAATATATGATACTGAATATATGTAATATATTTACAGAATATACATAAGATATTGAAATATACATAGAGAGAGAAAGCAATGTTATCTATTATAATAGTAAAAAGTATGCATTTTGGAGTCATAGTCAGTTATAAAATCTAAGTGTTACTTCCTAGTTGTATAAACCTCCATGAACCTGAGTTACTCCAAACATAAATAAGGAAAGTAGGAATAATTATTGTACCTATTGAAGGATATATACAGTGAAACATTTACATTGTGTTTGTCACATGATAAACACACAAAAATAATAGTAATGAGGGAGGAGAGAAGGAGAAACAAGGAGAAAACATCAAAACTCATTTGTCTGTTGAAAAGTTTGAAAGTTAGCCAGAATTTTATCAGGAAGGTCAATGCTTCAGATATAATATCTAGAAAATAAAATAATATTTACAAATATTGTATTTTTAATATATCAAAAAATGTGATATCAACAAGGACTAAAGGAGCTAAAATTACATAGTGGCAAGAGCCTTTCCTAAATGGTCTTACAATCACTGTCGTGCCTTAGTATCATTTGCTGATTCTGAGCACAAGCAAAGAATTGAGCATAACCTAGGGACATAGACTCTCTTGAGGTAACAGGAACCCAAAGGAGCTTTTGGCTATTACACAGGCTGGTTTGATAGAGTAGAATCTAGAGAAGCCCAAGGGCATAGCCATCTTTCCTGATATTTGCTGAGTGAGATATTTAGCCTGGGTGGGGGTAGGTGGGTGGTGGTGGTGGTGGTGAAGGCAATGGTTGAGGCTTGGTTTGTAAACTTCTAAAATGCAGAATAAAATCTTCTACTATCTTTGGATCCTGAGAAGGTGAAATCTAGATTCAAGTAGGCTTGCTTCAAAAATATGGGCAGTCTTGAGGTTAACACATTTGCCAGATTTTAAAGTTATAGGGGCAAAAACAGTAGAGCTGAAAGAAAACAAAACAAAAACAGAACTCTCCAATAAAGTATTTATAGTCATTTACTAGTCAATCAAATGTTTGAGAGGGCCTGTATGAGGAACTGGGATAAACCATAAATGATGAAGGCTTACTAAATTGCACTTACTATGCCTATCATTTCTTGGTTGGACTGAGGTGATCAGTTGATCATCTAATCTGCTGAACTGAGAAAAAGTGGATCTTATTTTAGAAAGAAAGAAAGGTAATAACATCATAGTCTCTATAATTCTTTTAGACACTATGTGGCATACAATTAAAAAAATTAAAAGACATGAATAAAGAGGAAAATGTGATAATTGAGAGAAAAAGATGACAAAAACCCCAAATAATCAGTTTTTGAAATTAGCAGACAAGAACTTTACTAGAACTATTATATATACATTAAAAAAAAGAGGGAAAAAAAGACAAAACATAAAATGTGGAGAATTTCTACCAAATTACAGTCTATATAATTAAAATGGTATTCTAGAAATTAACAAAATTACAAAAATATTTGAAATTAAAAACTCTGTATGAATTTAACAGTAGGATGGGCATAGTAAAAAGTGAGATTAATAAACTTGAAGCTAGAGCAGTAGAAAATATTCAAACTAAGCAAAGATAGAAAAAATAAAGAAATGAACAAATATAATTATTAAAGACCTCAGGTACAGTCTCATAATATAGCATACATGTAGTTAGAGTCCTTGTAGGAGAGTGCAGAGAGATAATAGGATAAAAGCAACATTGCAAAAGATAATATTTGAAAGTATTTTTTAACTAATGAAATATATCAACCTGCAGAATTAAAATGCTCATTTAACTTCTTCAAGCAGTTGTAAATATAAAGCCACACATTACAGCTACAAAAGCATATAATAGAAAATTTGCACAAATCAGAGAAAAAATGAACTAGACAAATTAGATTTTGAAAGTAACTTGAGAAAAAAGACACTTTATATACCTCAGAGGAGTAATGAAATCTTGATAATATTGATTACTATTGTTAAACAGAAATCATAGAATCCAGGAGGAATTGGAATAGCATCTTCAATGTTCTGGGAAAAAAAATCCAGCCAACCTAGAATTTAAAACTCAAAGAAAATGCCTTTAAAAGTAGTAGCAAAGTAAATATCTCTTATGACATCTAAAAGCTGAGACAATTACTAAATAGCAAATCCTCACCCTAAGAAATAATGAAGTTTATCAGTATGAAGGAAAATGATACCAAATGGAATCATAAAACTACAGGAAGAAGTGAAATGTACAGGAAATAGTAAGTATACATGAAAAATTTATAAGTAAATTAACTGGAAATAATAATAATACTGCCTTTTAATATAACATCTATAATTAAAATATATGACAGCATAAAAAAGCAATCGGAAGAGGTATACATTTTTCTCATTATTCAAAAAGGGTTCAAGAAATATTTTATGCCATGCACAAAAACACTTCAGATGGATTATACATTTAAATTTGAGAAAAACATTAAAAATTCTAAAAATAATATAGAAAAATACCTTCTTAATTTTGAGGTAGGCAAATATCTGTGAAATAAGTCGCAAAAGGTGTTCATTTCATCATTAAAAAAATAAGAAAGGTATTGTTACATTAAAATTGAAAAATTTTGGTCCTTGGAAGACATAAGTTAGTGAAAAACCAAGTTAGACAGAGTTGTATAAACGCATATATATATAAGTACATATAATTTAATTGATATTTTAATATTTATAAATATATATACATTAGGTATATAGGGTATATTTTATGTAATATATTTAGAATATATATTGTATATAATATATTAACATAATTAGTATTTGTAGTACATATACAAATTTTAGTATTTATAAATAAATAATTGCATATACATTATACATAATTATATATAAAATTACATATAATTGTATATATGAATATATATTCTCTAAAATTTCCAATTTATTGGAATTATATATTATCATATATAAACATAATTTTCAACAATAGACACACACATATATATTCTAAAATTAATGAAAGAAAATCCAGTAGAAAAATAATTTACAGGTACTTCACAAAAGAAGATATTTAGAGGCAATATATATGAAAAGTGTTCAACATTATTATTCATTAATGAAATACAAATTAAAACCACAACTTCTGTAATAATTAAATTTAAAATACAGATGATAGTAATGTCTTTTTTATGAGTCAATTAGAATTCCTAATACAAGCAACCACTTTTTCTTATTGGAGTATAATTAGTATATAATATCTTATTAATTTCAGGTGTACATCATAGTGATTTAATATTTACATACATTACAAAATGATCAACACACTAAATCTCTAGTTACCATAACCACTCTATATTGCTCTTTATTGTGTACTAAATACTACTATATTCTTATCCTATGTGACAGCAATTTCATTCTTAAGCATATACCCAATAGGAATGGCATTCATATGTTTATTAAAAATATGAGTAAGAATATTCACGTCATTTGTTATAGCTCCTAAATGGAATGTCCATTAAGAATAGAAATGATAAATAAGTCATGATATATCAATGGAAAGGAATATTACACAGCAATGAGATGGAACAACTATGCCCGTGAGGATGGATCCCACAACTTCATGCCAAGCCAAAGAAGTCAAACATAATAGGGTAAATATGTACTGTATGGCCTCACTTATAGAAAGTTTAAAAATAGGCAAAACTAGTTAATGTTATTAAAAATTATAATAGTTTTAATCATTGGGTGGGGAATGTAGTGACGGAGTAGAGAAGGGGACCTCTGTGATATTGTTAAGACTCAGTTGCTTGGGTTTTGTGTGTTCAACATGATGTGAAAATTTATCAATTTATATAATCGTGATTTGTCTACTTTTCTTTGTATTTTGCTAATGATGAGGACTTGGATTGGGACAAAATGAAAAGGATGCAGATATAGTCAGATCTGAAGAATATTTAGGGGAAAGTGTACTAGACTTTATTATTAACTGCAGGTGGGTGGTTTTGAAAGAAGTATTATTGGCATTATCCCTGTGTCCCTCTTGGTTAACCAAGATGCAGGTAGAACTTTTTGTGGAGTTGCAGAGCATAGGAAAAAGACTAGGTTTAGAGTGACAGTGGAAAAGTAGGGCCATTTTAAGTTTTCTAGAAAACTTAAGTTTTCTTTAAGTTTTCTAGAAGGGAATATCAGGTTCACTGGATATTTGGGTATGTCATTTTAAAAAATCATCGTTGGTGATCAAAACAAATAGAGAAAATACCAATGGGGATTTTCCCTAAAGTATTGGGAGAAATATAATTAGAACACAGCATGAAAATATAGTTTCTCATATTACCTTTCCTTCAGAAACTGTAACTTTGATAATGCTGTATAATGTGTCAATTTTTAGATAAATAATCTCTAGCAGTAGAATAGGTTAGTTTGACTATATTCCACATTTTCAGATCATGAGTATGATCTTTTCTAGCTTTGAAGTCTGTAGTTTTCATGCATTTAAGTTTGTCTCTGACAATATACCCATAACCACTGCCTGCATTAATTCAGCAAGTTATATTTTCCATCAAGCTTTCACTTTCCTTTATAAATTTTTTGTTCTCCAAAAAAACACCTAATTTTTTTTTTTACTTCTACTCGGGGAACTCTAATATATATCAACGTTGTTTCCTCCATGTATTTATACTCTTATTTTCATTCTGTATAATGACAAACCATTTTTTCATAGATCTGTTCTAACTATCAGAAGATTCCTGTTCACACAGCTCTGAAAGAGAAAGTGATTGAGAGGAAATTAACTTTTTTTTCTTAGCTCCAGGCATTTTCCAATAGCATAACGGTCATTAATATTGCTCTTAGCAGAGATTTCATTATATTCTGACAGTGTTAAAAAGCATTTTGTCTGAAGTAAAAAAAATTCTTGAATAAAATCTAGAATTTCTATTATGTCTTACATTTCATAATGTTTTATCATATATATTGTTATATAATCCTCATAAGAATGCTATGCTTAGGAAAAGACAGTATGAAGAATATACCTGCCCCCAGCCAACTAATAGCTAATAATTTAGTAGTCTTTCTCATTTGTATTCTTTATATTTCAAATTAAATATTAATTGTACAAGTAACATATGAATAGCCCCATTATAAAACATTAAAATATTATTAATAAGACTAAAATTTATTTTGATGATTAACCTTAATTCTGTTCCCTTAATGAGAAATAGGCATATTTATGAGTTCAATGTAAAACTTTAGGCTTTTTTAAACAAATACTTAAACATATGCACCCATAAAATATATGACATATTTTGGAAATATATATATATATATATATATATATATATATATATATATACATATTTTGGAAATATATATTTATTACCTTGTTTATAATCACTATGTAGTAAGTCACTAATTTATTTGCTAGTGCTACTTATTATCTAGTGTTTAGTAATTTATTTTCCTTCCAGATGAGTATTTACTCATCTTATTGTTCATTTTTACTACTTACAGCATAACATTGCATAGTATAGACATGTAAAAGTTTATCTCTTATGGATGGATTTTTTAAGTTATCCTAATTTCTGCTACTAAAATCAATGAATGTTATTTAAATATTTTTGTGCAGATTGTGTTTCTCTTGGTAGGTCTTGAGATCTTGATGATTTGTATAAAATTAAATTTTTACTGCCACAATGACTCTCAAAGTGTCTGTATTATATTAAATCCTTATAAATAATGTATTTTCACACATCTTTTCAACATATTTTTTGTCTATATGTAGCAGTCAGATGGATAAAAATCATGTTTTTTGTTGCTTTACTTAACATTTTCCTGATAATTAGTGAGATTGGATCTCTTTCATTTGTTGACTGCATCTTTTTCCCTACAAAATTAGATTTCTACTAGATTTTCGTCATTTTCCTATTTCTTTGTATTCATAATTCTTCATATATTTTAGATACAAATTCTTTTCTGATATATAGTAAATATTTTTTCCAGTCTTTTAGCCTCATTCATGTTTCTTTTTGCCATAAAGATATTTTACTTTTAGATGTACACAAATTTTAAATTTTTTGCTCCCCAAAAACCAAAAGTATGACTATATTCCACATTTTCTAAAGCAATATATTTAGGAACTTTTTTAGACTTTATCCAATTGTGTAAAATAAGGATTAATTTTTAAACAAATTTTCAATTTTCTTGGGATGGTTTATTAACTAGTCAATCTTTTCAATATTTTTTTGAAGTATACTCATACCATTTATGTTCCATTGGAATATCCTTTTCTTTTGGCACCAGAGCTATGCTTTTAAATTTTCATTGCTTTGAATTTTGGTATCTGGTAAAGTTAGTTTGTTGTCTCTGTTTCTCTGGAGAACTCTGGGGAATACAATTATGCTTATAGCTTTTAATTTTTTTCCTTTTTGTTGCAAGCTTGTCTCTGCAAACAACATATTATAAATTGTTTTCAGCTTATGCTCAACTATTATCTTTTAATAGACAAATATCAAGTAAATTTTCATTTGCAGTAATTAAAATTACTATTTTGTGTGACTTTATGGTTTCTATATTATTTTGTTGTCTATTATATTTCAAATTCTCTACTTTTCTTACTCTTTGTGATTATGATGAATATTTTTTGTAACATTCATTTTATTCGTCTGCCTTAAAATTTTACTTCTAATAGTTTCTCTTGTACTTTTATAAGTCCTATTTAAACATGATTTTGTAACAAATTATAGAGTTATCACTAAATGCCATCCTCCCACTGAATAAGGAATAAAGCATGTTTTACTTACATCTATTTTCTTCCTCACCATCTTATATGTTGACATTTTCAATTTTCCTAATCAAACTGCTCGATCAGAGAAATATCAGTGTGTTTAATGTGTAAATAATAAAATAAAATGTTTATCACTCAGGAAAAATAATGGTGGGTTAGAGGTTTCATAGCCATTCTTTTGAAATATTTCATTGAAACACCCATGAAAATAATAGGAAATGATATTTATGGTAGCACTATATATTAATGCTAAAAGAACATACATGATAAAACTCAGGCAGGGAATTATATTGACTGCATGTTGAAAAAGAATAGAGTGGGAAACACATTTTTAGAACACACACACACACACACACACACACACACACATTCCGCAGTCTTAATCTTGATTCCTCAGAAAACAGAGCTTGAGGCAAAAACTAACAAGTTAATATTGCATTGGGACATAGAATCCTGGGAAAGCAAAAGTCAAGGACAAAGGAAAGTGAAGCAAGGAAGGTGGGAGAGCAAACACAAGATGGTACATTCCAGAGCTGGCAACAAATTTTCGCCTTAAAACAATTTTGTTGCTCAGTTACATGGGATCTATCCAGAGATGCACGTGGAAACTCTTAGGTCCGGAAACAGCCAACCAGAGGAGGATAGGTAACAATTTATTTGCTGAATCTTCCCTGTCTTCTTTATGTCTTTGGTCAAAATCTTCCCTCAGGACATTAGTGCCCCATATACTGGCTTGGTTTAACCTGATTGATTCTCTAGGAAGTCACCAGAGAAATCCATGCTTCCTTGGACATAATCTAGGCATAATTCAGGGACAGGGGTCTGTTCTTGTCAGTTGGAATGAAACAAAGAGTCTTTCAGTCTGAATATTGATATTAGTGGTGGCACAGAGATTTACAACTCTGGGAAAAACATAGACTTTCTGCTAAAGCCACTCTGGCCTAGGAGCAAAGTGGCCAAGGCGCTTGAGAGATATGCTTGAAAAGATCTAGAGAAGCAGATAAACTGGATTCAGTATACATTCACACACTTCTGAACCAGAATGAGGGGGGAAATGCACACAAAAACAGTAAGGAATGGATTTAATTTATATCTACTTTCTGTATGTAAATCCAAAGTGCAGGAATTGAGTTGACCATAAAGAAAACTTGGTAGTTATTGCTAACAACCACTAGAGTTTTGCATCTCACTCTAATAGTGACTACCTTTTAAAATTTATTCAAACAATACAAAATTTAAAGACCAAAATGGGAAGAAGAAAGGAATGGATGAAGGTATTATATACTGTATGAATTTTAACCACCAACCAAAAATAAATTCGCAAGTCATTGAAGTAGATTTCTAGAAGTAATGGATGTTCTCAGTATGAGGAAGTTGTTTGTAATGTTCTGGGGAAAAAAAGAAAAATAAAGAAGACCAAAAAACAAAACAAACAAACAAAAAACAACGGATTGGTTAGGTGGCTATCTAACATGGCCAAAAAGAACAGAAGAATCTTGTGCAGACGTGCCCTAAATGAATGTCAAATTGTCCTCATAGATGGAGCTTAGTCCTATGCAGAACAGGACTTGATATAAAATTAAGGTCTGAAAGTGAAAATCTATAAACATCCAAATAAACAGTGAAAAGAACTATAGAATTTTCCTACTTCTGCTTTTTTGCAATGAAAAAACTTGTATAAATCTCTCCCCATCTAATGCTGAGAAAGAGGGGAAAATCTACTTTAAAATACTGCAACATAATGGAAAAAGTACATCACCTGAAAATTCAAAGAAAAATATATTTCAGATAAAGCATTCTTTTAATTTGTTTTGTATTTAAATATAATTGGTATACAATCTTATATTGATTATATTAGTTTCATATGTACACTATAGTGACTTGACATTTTTATAACTTATACTGTAATCACTCACTAATTCTAGTAATCATCTGTCATGGTGCAAACTTATCACAATACATTTTTTTGTCCATAAGAGAGTTAAGTACTCCTTTTAGTTAGTTAATTAATTGATTAATTAATTCAAATGTATTAGGACGACATTGGTTAATAAGATTATATTGGTTTTAAGTGTACAATTCAATAATACATCATCTGTATATTGCATTATGTGTTCCCCACCCAAAGTTAAATTTCCTTTCGTCATCATATATTTGACCCCCTTTACTCTTATCTACCTTTCATCCTCCCCCTTTTCCTTACCAGACAATGCTTTTTAATTAATAAACTTTATATTTTAGAGCAATTGTAGGTTCAGATCAAAATTGAGTCGAAAGTACAGAGATGTCCTATATACTCCATGTCCCCACACATGCACAATATGAGACACACAAATTTTTTATTTATTTGGCTAAATACCAAGGACTGCAATGCTGGATCATCTGAAAAGAGTATGCTCAGTTTTATAAGAAACCACTAAACTGTCTTCCAAAGTGGCTGTACCATTTTGCCCTCCCATTAGCAATAAATGAGTCTTCCTCTTGCTCCATGCTTTCTCCAGCATTTGGTGTTTTTAGTGTTCTAGATTTTGGCCATTCTAATAGGTATTTAGTGGCATCTCATTAGTTTAATTTGCATTTCTCTGATAAGATATGATGTAGAGCATCTTTTCATATGCCCATTTGTCATCTTATATCTTCTTTAGTGGCATGTCTGTTCAGGTCTTTGACCCATTTTTTAATTGGGTTGCTTGTTATCTTATTTTTGAGTTCTACAAATTCTTTATATATTCGGGATAGCAATCCTTTATCAGATTTATCTTTTGGAAATAGTTTCCTCCCAGTCTGTGACTTGTCTCCTCATTCTCTTGCAATTGTCTTTTGCAGAGCAAAAGTTTTAAATTTTAATGAAATCCTGTTAAAAAATACTTTTTATAAGAAAAATATATTTAAAAGACTTTTTGCCACCAAAATAATGAAAAATTACAGGATTGCAATAAAACAGATGGAGTATCTGACCATAGAATGAAAGAACACATTTAAAAGTAAATAGAGAACAAATGAAATGAGTCAAATTACCACTAATACACTCATTCCATGGGGAAAAAAAAACAAAACCAAGGCTAGTCTTAGACTTTTAGACTTCTTTTGAGGATCATTTGTTTAAAGAAAACAAGATTTTGAAAGAGAAAAGATTTAGAAACATTACCTATTTTAATTGTAGTCCTGGTTATTGCTGTAAACCTCAATTTATTTCATGTCCAGAAGCATATATAAAAGATCAATTTTCTTACTATGGAAATTAGCTTTACCATATCTATTTAGTACTTTCATAATTACGTACATAGATATTTGTTTTTTACGCAGAATAAACTGCTTATGAAGTAAGAATTTTCTACTAAGGCACAAAACTTAAACGTGAACATTTTCAGAACCGTTTTGCATTTAAATTTTTTACAAAGGATAATGTGATTCATTTGCTTTTTGTAGTATTCTGGGAAGTTCACTTTCCATTATAAACTGGAAGACATCTAAAAAGCTTTGTCAACAAATTTCTGGATTGCATAATTTCCCCTGTCCCCCTCCCCGCAACTTCAACTTCCCTTTGGCTTGAGGCTACTTTAAAAAGAGAAAAGCAAACCATTAGAAAAGCAGGAAATCTCCAAACATTGGTTTTAATTTCTTTTTAAAAATATGCTATTGATTAAAGAACTCAGTTCACTCTAATGAGAACCTGATCTGCACCAAAACCAATCTCATCTTTATTTTACTATGTCAAACTAACAAAGTTGGCCATAGGTTAAAAATAGTTAAGAAGAACATAGTGGCAGTTGATAATGTGCATTTTATTTAGATTAGCACAGGTAAATAAAACTGGTATGCACCATAACATGGCAGAAATAGGGCTAAAGCTCATCACTAGTGTCAGTTATATTTACTATATTCACTCACTAGAGAGTAACTCAAAACAGTATCTGAATATTTTGAGTGAAACTAACAAACGAAATTTTAGACTTTACCATTATATATTTTTCCACTTAATATGATTATATAGCAAGCAAAGGAAACATCATTCAAGTATATTGTGGAAGCTATGAAAGTTTGTATGCATTTCCCTATGAGGAAGCACATACATTTTCCATAAACATCTGTCAACTGAACATTTTCTCAACTTAACTTTGGTGCAATATGATTCATATTTCTTCTATATATCCCATTAGGCTGAGATTGTAAGGCTCGTTTTTCTTTTTAATAATATTTTTTCTTTCGTATTTATTTATATTATCTTCGGGGATTTATGGGACAAAGGAGGAATCATATACATTCATCCTGATTTTCTGTCTCATTAAATGCTTGCTTTGTAATATAGTCTTTTATTTTGGGGGTAAACTATAAGACAATAGCCAATTCAATTTTCACACTAAGAAATAAAGGAGTGTCAAATACATCCAAGTAAACCTAGAAATTCATGGCATAAAATGTTGTAAGTAGAATCAAACTGTATATACATTTGCTTTCCAAGCCAGGAAATTCAGCTTTATGCCGGATGAGGATAATTGTTTATATCCCTAAAGTCCTGAGCTAAGATGTTACAGAAATGCTACTGTCTCCTTCAATAAGCTTTCAGAAACAAACAAACAAAAAAACCAAAAACAAACAAACAAACAAAAACCTGGAGAAAGAGTTTTAGTGCCAGCATGAAATTCTTTGTTAATACAGGTTTTTTTTTTTACTCAGGTGAAAATTAACTCTTCAAACTGCAGATAAACAAAAGAGAATTAAAGGCAGGATGCTTTTTATTTGTTAGTGGGTTCCTCTGTCAGAAGGGAAGAATGGACCTTGTCATTCAATAGAATAGGAATTCTGATAATATATGATGTTTTATGTTATCACCTTTCCTCTGAGGCTGAATCTGCATAGATTCATTAACTAAAAAATCTTTGTATCATGTTCTTTTCTTTATGTCTCACAATAGAATTATTTCCTACATTGAAATGTATTTGGAAGTTATAACTATCAACAAAATGTACAAAGTTCTAGTATAGAATCAATATAAAATATAAGATTATCTCAGATTGTTAGAATTCTGAAATATGTTGTTTTATTACTACATTTGATTTGCATTTGGTGTCTTATATTTTGATTATTGAAGAGTATAAAGCTTGTAACTCAACATGTGAGAGATCCTTAATTCTTCCCATCCTTTTACAGTTGAAGTAACTGTGACCAATTTTATTATTGTAATAGTTCATCAGAAAAGGGAGCCATAGTGGCACAAAGGAAGATATTTCCTCACTGTCACCTCCCCCAACATAATCACATAACCATTTGTTTTCCCAAGCCATTTCAAATAGAAAAGCTCCATGTCGCAGTAATGGTGTTGTTATAATACCACCCTCTCATGACAGATAACCTAGGATTTTCCTATATTTTGGAAATTCTGGAGCTCCGCTGGGAGAGAAGCTAAGACTTTTTAATTATAATCATTTGGAAACAGTTAATACACACTTTATTATTAGAATTTTTTTTGAAAACCAGCATTGTACATTACGGTATGAAACAAAGTTTTAGTAAAAATAAAGAAACATTCAAGTTTTATAACATTATTATTATAATGTTAATATATATTTGTACTTTCTGAAACAAATACCCACTTATAACAAATATGCTCATGATTTTATCAAAAATTCTTTATGTAAAAAATTGATTCAAGATGAAAAGAAATAAGGTTCGTATACTAGATTCTATTAACTTATATTGCTTATTCCTTCAGTTCAATGCATTGTATACAGACCACTTTTAAATAGATATTGACCAATGAACCAGTGACAATTTGCAAAAAGTTTTAGAATGAGATACAAGTAGCAGTCAGATAAGCTAATTCTTTTATGATCCTCATAATGAAGTCAGATCATTATATTGAAGATATCTTTTTTCATTTATGTTTCTATCAAATTATTCTCAATTGGTTTATGTCAAAAAATTCTCAAATATTTTGTATCCTATGTGCTTTTATAGCAGAAATTTGCATTATTTTTATTTTAAATTATCCCTTATATTGATTTTTATAAGATTTGCTTAGAAAGTAACTTTTGATAACAGTACTTGTCAAAGAATTTTATCTGCCTACAGTAAATTTTCCAGAATGTGAATTCCAGAAAAATTCAGTAAACTCTTGATATCTTTCACTTGAGCCTGAAATAGTTTGTCGACTGTAGTCTCATCACACATATAATCACATTTTGTAATTATAAACATGATTGATGTTTAAATCAGAAGAAAGTGATAATTTTTTTACTTTAGAAACGGGGCCTCTTCATGATGATCAAAAAGAATGTGAGAATGTTCCTCTTCTTCCCCCATGCACCAAAAACGAGAAAAAAATTGTTATGATAACTCTTGTATAATGACCACTGAAAGAAAATACTTATTGATATATGCCATAATAACTTTGGTTGTACAACTTACCCAGAGAGAAGTCCTACCTACAACTTTCAACTTCCTATATGAACTAATGATAATGATAATATCAATAATAATGATATCAATGTCATTTGTTTCTTGTATTCTTACAATGTGCCAAGTACTATATTAAGTGCTTAATGTATATTATGTTAACTAACACTCAAAATAACCCTATAATGTAGATACTGCTAGCATTTCTGCTCCAGTGAGAGGAAACCAGACCGTGGAGGTTAAACACCCTCTTGACCACCCTGATAGAACATGTCATTGCCAGGACTTGAGTCCAAGTAGTTGTGCATTAGCAAATGCTCTTTAACGCCATCATTCTTTCCTCTTCTGCAAAGATAACTTCATCTTTCCTAAAGTGAAGGTTGGCCAAATCTAAAGATAGTTTTGTTAGATTAATGTTCTAATATGCATCTTTATCTCTAAGAATTTCTTTCCCACAGAAATTTTATGAGTAATTGTATTTGGCTGAGTTGAAGATGACATTCATTTAGTTTCCTGTCGGTTAGACACCACTACCCTCTGGAGTCTCTCTCTGATCTTTATACATACCAGCCTTTGTATTTTTAGTAAATATTGAAAGAATCTTGCAGTTATTGTGGAATGCTTGTCCCAACCCAGGGACATAAAAATGTAAACCACAACTTTTAATTGTATAGAGCCCTGTGAGAATGAACATGAAGTTATCAACAATTTGTTTGGGTATATTCGAACTCTCTTGATGGACTGAGAATCCTCATATGGGGTCAGAAGGATGGAAAAGAAAAATGAGATCTTGAAACAAACAAGCCAAAAACAAACACATGAGTAGTTTGCTAGAGTGAATGAAACTGAGCAACAGGGTTCAGATTTAAAGGAGTTAACAGGACCAAGTGAAATATGATGTACTTCACATGCCATCAGAATCATTTGAGGAAATTTTTTAGAGTATATGGGTGGTAGGGTTTTGCTGTTAATTACTCTAATCCAGTAATCATGAAGTGAACCAGAAAATTGTATCTCTTAAACATCTCACTAGGTGATTTTGATCCATAGCCAAGGTTAGGAACCATTGCCATAAAAAAAAAGAACTGTGTCATAAAAGGAACGAGAACACTGCAGTGATAAATCCCTTTGAAAGAGCTTGTTCTAGGAGGCATAAAAAATCTCCTGTTGATCTGAGTAGATGGTCCAGAAGAAGTCTTCAGCTACAGAGAAGCAGCTGATGGGAGGCATGAAGATTGGGGCCCAAGGACTTGGCTAGCAACGAGAGCAGAAGACCAACAGTATCAGTGACCCAGAGAAATAGTGAAGGAAGTGATATTAAAAAGCTGCCTCTAGGAAACCAGGGACCTTCATCATCTTGTTTATTAATTATGCCCAGTATCTCAAACCCTATCTTGCTCTTAGTAGATACACAGTCAATAATTGTTAAATAAATGAGTAAAGAATACTAGGGCCAAGGATTAAGAATGTTGCAAGAACCACAAAATAACAAATTGTAACCAAACAACACTTACCTATTTACACATCACTCCAGATACCTAGATAATTAGATCTTTTTTATTATTATTGTTGTTGTTAATCTTGCAAATGAAAGCTTAGGGCTTTGAGATTTATAACACAACGCATTTAAGATACAATACACTTGTATTCACAGACGTGGCAAAGGGACAGTTAGATTTCAAATGGAACTTTTCGATATGTATTTCTTCTATTATTTGTGATCTGGTCTAAACCACCTGGCAGATGGGAATTCCAGACAATCGTAGGTAATGGATAAAGCTGTCTTCACCTAGTTGGTTAACTCAGCTTAGACCTGAGATTATTAAAATTCACGTTTCTCAAATATGGTCTCAATTGACTGGTCCTCGGAGAAATATATATTTGCTAGTATAATCATAGAGGGCCAGATTCCTGGTAGGCACTTAATATTATCTGCTACAATAAAGATGAAACAAACAAATGTTTTGTCTCCATCTTTAGGACCTCAAACTAAAGGGAAATAAAGTATAATAAGTTCAAATATCAGTTATATTTATGTATATAAGGTTTAAATATACTCTGCTACCTGAGGCAAAATATCAAGAACATTCTCACTTCTACTCTAAGGCAAATTATACAATTTCATTTATTTCAAATATTCTTTCAAGTAAGATCTGGTTATTATTTCTCCACTGGTTTATAAATGAAGTTTCTTAATGGAAGTTTGCAAATTCTTGATTTCAAATTGAGCTTCCTACTTCTCTTAAATATGTTCCTTAATCGGACATATTTAAAAATTTCTCTAATCACCAGGTTATGTAGAACTTAAGTTATTTATTAATTATTGCAAAGATATAGATCTCAAGATAGGTTTTTTTTTTTACATTTTCAGTCTATATAATTAGATATGACTACTTTTATCAATATTTTGCTGTCGTGTTTAGACAAAAAATTAACACCAGATAGAACACTCTAAAAGTAAATTGTCTAGTCTACAAGGTGATTCTAAGACCTTATTTAAAATAAAAAATAAAACAGTATCTGAGTAAGATAGTATGTTCAGATTTGTGATTGACAGCTTTTTTGATCAGAGTGAAAATAAATCTTTTGCTCCACATGCAAAAGCAAATATCAAATTATAAAGTTCAGTTTCTTCTACTTTAAAATATTTGTGGATATCACATCATTATCCCTTCTTCCCATCTCTCAGATTTTCCTAGTACTGTATGAGATATGTTTACCTAGTGAAACATAGCCATGCCAGACAGGAACTCCCTGAGGCTAGTTCCAGTTCTTCAACATAGAGTTATAGACGTCCAGACATTTTCACTTCTACTTAAGATGATCTAACCATTCATTATATAGCAGACATTGAGACAGACACTAGACTCAGTTATTCAAAGTATAAAATCATTGTCAAGCTCTTGAACACATCTTGAAGAAAAAACTACATTTGATTTAAAGTGAGTACAATGATTACAAAAATAACTAAGTCCAAATAACAATAATCTTTTTTTTTTTGGATGTTTCTCATTTGTTTTAATATCTAAATGTCAACATTTAGATTTAAAATTTTTTGTCTAACACTTACCTTGTAAGGCCAATTATGTTAGGAATAATTAATAAGAATGGACATGAAAATAAATAATTCTAAACATAAAACCATGCTTTCAAAATGTTATAAAAATTAGTAGGAAAGGTATAGATTTTTAAAAATAAATCATGGATTAATTGTCCTATATGAAAAATGTGAAATTATATCTCTTTCTCACAGTAGTCATAAAATTACAAAAATAAATTCGAGATTGGTTAAAATAGTAAAAACTATTTAGTGTATTTATGAATGTTTTTAAATGATGTTAAAATGCCATAAGTCCAGCAAATCCATAAGCTTCTTTGTGAGTCATGATATGATTAATTCTGGTTAAATTTGGTGAAATCTTTAACTACATTGTCATTTAAAAAAAATTTACTTTAAAGAGACCCATAAAGTGAGGGAGGGTGTTGAGGGCTTAACAAGATGCAGTCTGCTTTTAAATGATCTGTTATTATCAAGGAGTGCATTATCAGAAGGAAAACAAGATAAAAAAGACAAGATAAAAAAGATCTCAAACTCATTTCCTTTTTGTGCTGCTTAGAACTGACAGAAGTGATTCCAAGTAGCTCTTGACCAGCAAGTCAAAAGAATATTCTTTCAAGTTATTTTGAGAGTATCAGTTTTATGATAATGTAAGAGGTAAAAATGATAATATCTCAACTGGTGAATGGTGAAGGTGGAAATCAGTGTTTAGAAATATGGAAACAAAAATTTCAAAGGCTAGACGCTGAAAGCGAAGACAGTGTGGGTGTGGGTTCCCATGTAGTATGATTTGACAAGCACAGCACAGCTCCCCCTGGATCAACACTGATTCCCATTGACATGTCTGTTAATTGAGAGGAAGTGTTACAGGTATGAAAGTAGGAGTTGTGGGAGAAAAGATATAAAAATTTAGATGCAAATAGGATGAGTGACTGAAAGATCAGTGTTAAGACAGGTGCTGAATCCATATTTTATCTCATATTTTGTTTAAGGTTAGCTAGGAAAAGTAGAAAAGCAATATTAAAATATCAAAAAGAAAATATTCTACAATATTTATTATTAAGGTTACCTGTGGAGAATTCTGGGGAACTTGATCCCAAATACAATGAGCTTTCCTTTCCAGACAGCAGAAAGCAAGTGAGATAGGACTTTACTCCCTCCAAAATCTGGGCCAGAGATCTCTACAGAGGCCTAGGAACTATTGGAGGTGAGGTCAAAAATCTGTTCCTTATAAGTATACTAGTCTCTTTAGCCCCCAAGTGGCCAAGTGGGAGCTGAATGGATGAAGTACATCCTCCCTTCTCTAGATACTGACAATTACAAGCAATGAAGCTTCCTGCAGGTACCTTATTAATGGTATGACAACCTGCCAGTTTCTGTATCACTGGTGGATGTACCCACATCCACCACCTATGGCACGGCAGACACTTGTTGGAGTATCAACAGCTAGTATAGTGAAATGACAAGGAATATTGGCATCACATCTGAAGGGCCCACAGTCAGAACAAGCAACACATGTTTAGCCAAACAGAGATAGAGGAAGAGATAGATAACACTCTGCATAAGACAAATATAAATGCATTCTTAAAGAAATTGAGGTGAAGCTTCCCCCTATAAAAAGACTTTTGTAGCTTAAAATAATTGCTTTCCTAACAACAACAAACTAGTAGCTCTATTGAAAGAAAGAATAGTGAATATTCAAACCCAAATTAGTGGTTGAAAGATGAAAGGCAAGCAGTATTTCAGAGCAAAGAGCAAAGTACAAAATTATAAATGAAAGGATGAGAGATTGAAGAATGTAGTCACTTGGAATTATATGAAAACTAGTTTTATCAAATGAAATATAAACTTATGAAGGAAAGACAAGAATTTACCAATTGAAAGAAATTTTTCCCGAGGAAAGACTTCTCAGAGAAAAAGCTCACTGAATTCAAGGCAACAATTTTGAGAAAAAGCACACAAAACTAGTCATTTCCTGATAAAACCTCTGAACTCTAAGAATCAAGAGGAAAAATGTAAAATTAAGGTAAAAAAAGCCAAGGTGCATAGGAAGAAAAAAAATTATGTTACCTTCAGATTTATCTGCAACTCTGAATTGAGCAGAAAACAAAAAAAAATCTACACAATTCTGAGATGAAAGGACAGCGACAAAAAAGTACTGTACTCAGTAAGTTATCATTTGGCAAATTTATTTAATAATAATCAAAAATTCAAGGAGTTTATTATACAAGGCTATCTTTTGAGGAAAAGAGTCAAGAAATGTATATGTCATTCAGGGTTCTTATTGCCAGCAACAGAATATATTCTAAATGTATAAGCAAAAAATAATTTATTAAGGGGAAATAGATGGGCACAGAATTTCTAGAAAGCCCAGATTATCACAATTAAATACTATGTACTAGTTCTGGGATTACTCTAGAAAAAAAGTAACAAGAAAAGTCTCATTCGCTATCCTCTAAATTGTGTATAAAAATCAATAAAAAGGCCTATATGAAAACATAATAGCTAGTGAGAAAGGTTACCTGAGAGGAAAAAAGACAGAGTGGGAATAAAATGTGAAAGCGAATGGCCATGTTTTTCTCTATAAACTTGGATATTTTTGGGATATTTTACAATTAAAATATTTTTAAGTATTATAATAAGGTAGAATATAGCAGAATTTTCTTTACATGATTTCAAAAAGAAAATAAAAATTAAAATTGATGTAATGTTAGATAATTGTTTTGCCTTTTGGGTGATCAATGGTTATTATTTCAATTAAAGAGTGGAAATTCTAAGCAAGGCATTCAACATGGCTTAATAAAGCAAGAGACTGCCAGGTAGATTTGATCAGTGTGAATTAAACATTGTGTGTATTTGAGGGATAAGAAATTAAATGTGATGTGGGCTTAGCTTGGCTCTCTTCTACTCAGGCCGACTGTAATAAAAGACTCACTTTGTTTTATTGGAAAATATATCTACTAGTATGCCAAGGTCATCACAATGTAATTGCCTCAGATTTCAATCAGTGATTTATCAAATATGAATACCCTTTAAGGAGAAATGTATAAAAACCTGAGCTCTTGTGTAAATGATATCTTGTGATTTGTATAGCAAAATATATCACCAGCGTCCTTGTAAAATACACATGTAAACCATGAGGTCAAGAATCAAAATGTATTGCTCATTCTTCAGAACAGAGATGATAACTAAAATATAGTAGAAATATGAATGCATTATATTTTAGAATGAATTTGATGATTTGTCAGTTTGTTTGCTAATCTTTCAGTTAAAATGTTTTTAAATGTGTAATATGATGTCTTAGCAAAATTTTTAAAAAGCCCTTAAAATCCTATAAAATGACACTCTTCAGCTCTCTTTATTGGTGGGCAGAGCAATTCATCTTAGAAGAGAACTTGCTTGTTCAATGAAGATTCACTAGAATGTTCCCTCTGTAGTTACATATGCAAATATAAACCAAATAGGAAGCTGCTATGTCTGGAGAGTAGTGAAGTAAAACATCTGTAGCTTTGAATTTTCTCAAAGCTGCTTGAAATGTTGAACTGATTAGTAAGATGAAGGTGGACATATTTAAACTGGGACAAATAAACCTGTTGAAAGGAAAGAGATTGAGACCATAGCCATTTTATTTTGATATTTAAATTATTAAAACTTCTCTGATAGAATGTCATTAACCTAACTGACGTTGACTGAAAGGACATTTTCTTAAAGACACCCCAAAACTAATTATTTGTATGTGGTAGTTATAAGCATATATGCACTAAAACAGAACTCCAAAATACATGAAGCAAAAACTAGAAATAGAAGGAAACTTCATCAATCTGATAAAGGACAGCTATGAAAACCCACAGCTAACATTATACTTAGGTGAAAGTGTCACTGTTAGAGTGAGGTGAAATCTGGCGTTGCCCCAGTGACATGAGGGAGAAGGAGGAGGATGGTGTGCATTGTCCCTTGGTTCTTTCCTGCTGACTCCGAAAAGAATTACAGTTTGGCGAGATTTAGAAAAAGTAAGATTTACTGATAGTATATTTTAGAAGGAGACAAGCCATGCTAGGGAAGGCTGCAGCCCTGTGGAATTTAGGAGGTGAAGAGATAAGACAGAGTACACCCAAGGGAGGGGCGGTTTCTAGCCAGGAGAGCTGTAACAATGCAGAAATAGGAAGGTCTGTTTATATTTGGGCTGCTAGTCATGGGAGGTCCTAGATGTTCCATATGGAAGGTCACTTTGACTGATACCTGCCTGCTTTATAAAGCATTGCCTACTGTGTATGTGCTTACCCAGAATTTAGTCTGTAATGATTAGATTCATGAACTTCCAGGCATAGTCATGAGATTATAATGATGGTATAATGAGGCTGAAATTATGGGCGGCACTTTCTGCCCATGTGTTTGTAGCTGGTTGAGCCAGCAGCTTTTATAGCCTTTGTGCTCTAGGATTTGTGATAATTTATAACCTTAAAAGGGAAGTGTTTCTGGGAGGTCCTTAAGGAAGCTCTTCAAGGGAGGTTTCTATGATTACAGATCTAAACCTTGGCTCCTGTCACTCATGCCTGACTAACTAACAAAAGATTGAATTCTTTCTACATAAAATCAGGGATAAGGCAAGGATGTTCACCCTTGCCACTTCTGTTCAACATTTTCCTGGACATTAGAGCCAGTACAGTTAGCCAAAAAAGAACTAAAAGGCACCTAGATTGGCAAAGAAGAAGTAAAACTATCTCTGCTTACATATGACAGCATCTTATATATAAAAAAACTGATACTGTGAAATCCTCTAAAAAGCTATGAGAACTAAAAAACAGTTTGTTTTTTAGTTCTCATAGCTTTTTACCATTTATTAAACAAACTGTTTTTTAGTTCTCATAGCTTTTTACCATTTCAAATGAAAAAATTAATTTTATTTTCAATAATAATATCCAATTCATACAATATCCAAAAATAAAAATCAAAACAAACTAGTTCAAGTTTTCAGGGTACAATGTCAAATGCAAAAACTAATTTTATTTTCAATAATAATATCCAATTCATACAATATCCAAAAATAAAAAACAAAACAAACTAGTTCAAGTTCTCAGGGTACAATGTCAAATCCAAAAACTAATTTTATTTTCAATAATAATATCCAATTCATACAATATCCAAAAATAAAAAACAAAACAAACTAGTTCAAGTTCTCAGGGTACAATGTCAAATCCAAAAACTAATTTTATTTTCAATAATAATATCCAATTCATACAATATCCAAAAATAAACTTAAAACAATTCCATTTACAATAGCAGTGAAAATAATAAAATACTTAGGAATATACTTAACAGAATAAGTTCAAAAAAAAACTGTAAAAAAAACAAAACGTTGTTGAAAGTAAAGAATACTTAAATAAATGGAAGGGTATTTCATATTCCTGTATTGAAAGACAATATTATGTCTTCTTTGCAGAAATTTACAAGGTAATACTAAAATTTATGTGGAAATTCAAATGACCTAGACAAACATAATCTTGAAACAGAATAAAAAATATAGAGGACTCACTTTCCTCTATCAAAATTTACTACAAACCTACAGGAATCAAAACAGTGTGGTATTGGCATAAAGAGAGATATACAGTTCAATTGAATAGAATTTAGATTTCAGAAAAAAAAACCTGTCACACTTATGATCAATTGATTTTCAACAAGAGTGTCAAGAAAATGCAAAGGGGAAAGAATAGTCTTCAAAAAATGGTGCTGAGACAACTGGCTATCCATATACAAAAGAATAAAATTGAATCCCTTTCTTGTACAATACATATAAATTAACAAAAAGATTTATAGACCTCAATGTAAGAGGAAAAGTTATAACTTTCTTTGAAGGAAATATAGAAGTGAATCATTTTGACTTTGGTTTAGGCATAGCTTTCTTAGCTATAACACAAAAGTATGAGTGACAAAAATAAAGATTTATAATGAAAAAAGGATAACATAAAATAGTGAAAAGACAACCCACGAAATGGGAGGAAGTATTCACCAATCATGTCTCCGATTAGAGACTCGTATTTAAAATACAGACAGAATTCTACAATTCAATACCGAAAGACAAAAACCCAGTTAGAAATTGGGCAAAGGCTATAAGTTCCCCCAAAGAAGATATACCAATGGCCAATAAGCACTTGGAAAGTTGTTCAACATTAGATGTTAGGGAAATGCATATCATAACCACAATGAGATTTCACTTCACTTACACTAGGATGTTTATAATAAAAAGTGTTGGTAGGGTGTGGAGAAATCAGAACACTCATATAATGCTGGTGCAGCCACTCTGGAAAACAGTCTGGCAATTTCTCGATAGGATAAGCACAGAGTTCTCCTAGATTAGGTATAAAGAAGAGAAATGAAAACATATGTCCTCACAAAACTTACACGAGTGTTCACAGCAGCATTACTAATAAGAGCCAAAAAATAGAAACAACCCCAAATGTCCATTAACTGAATAACAAAATATGGTATATCCATACAATGGGTTATTATCAACAATAAAAAGGAATCAAGTATTGATCCATGCCATTCTTGAAAACATTATGCTAAGTAAAATAAGCCACTAACAGAAGTCACTTTGTCTGATTCCATTTATATGAGATAACCACAGTAGACAAACGTATAGAAACAGAAATAGATTAACTGTTGCCTAGAGCTGTGTCAGATGGGAGAAATGAAGAGTGACTGTTAATGGGTATGAGCATAATGAAAATGCTCTAAAATTAATTGTGGTGATAGTTGCGTAGCTCTGTGAACATACTGAAACCCATTTAAATGGGTGAAATTTTATGGTATATGAATTATATTTTAATAAAGCTGTTTTACATTAAAAACAAAGAAAAACAAGTGACTATTAGGAAGAGACTTGTTCTAGCTATACCTGGGATTTTCATTTCATGTTAATTTTTCTTTTCATATTTTATCTTTTCCATGGTGAATGAAACATCATCTCTTTGGTGGTGTTTACAAATATCCTATGTGTTCTGCCATATTACGCAGACTCCCTTGTGGTGGGCTGTATCTGTGTTTTAATTTCCGACAAATGACCATTGACAAAATTTATGCTTGACACTTCTTTGACAAAGCATTTATAGGACAGTGTTTTTCATTTCTCTCAGTCTTTGATGTGGGAACTTCATAGATACTAAAGTCACTGCTTAGAAGAAGGCTTCCTTCTTTCTCATCAGTTTTCGTATGAGGAAAAATAAACCATTTAATTATGTTAAACCACTGAGATTTTAGAAATTGTTACTGGGGCATATCTTAACCTAACTCGACTAATATAGCCAGCGTTACACCAATTATAAATAGAGGAAAATGGATTTTAAAAAATTATATGTAGTTTACTGGAGATGTAGTTTAATGTTTGAGTAATTATATATTTTAAATTTAATAAAGAACATTTTAAAAGTAAATACTATGAAACATTCTTTGTTAATTTAAATGATAAATAGAGGTAAATTAGTCAGTGCCTCTATGGGCAATATGTGGCACACTTATACTGAGAAATTTGAAAAGAGTATAATAAAAGGCATGGTTATGATATAGGAAAACCACAATGGATAGTAGCCTGGGGTAGTAAAAGCAGGGCTTCATTTCCACCTCTATTAATGAAGGCACCTGGGGATGAGACAGTTAGCACAGACTAGAGAGAGAATTGTCTGGAAAGTGATGCCGCAATGAAGTTGTTAAAATTAATCAGAGTAAAGCTATGCGACAGCAACATGATAGGGAAGGAACTGAGGTCAAAAGTACAACTGAAAGCCCTTTCTTCCCTTTTTCAAAGCTCCCACCATTGCCTTGTATTGACAGAATCTAACTAGAAGTCCATGGTCAAGGGAAATTTGTATGGTGGTCTATACTGGTCATCCTCTCTGGGTACAAAATTAGGTGAAAAGAGTGAGCATAGAGTTGGAGAAGCATATGTGAGAACTGCAACCTATGAAGTGTTTATGACAGAAATTTCACTAAATCATGGGGATTGTATGGCACAGAGAAAAAAAGCATTGACTGTTATGGTGATTCTCAATTTTTAGCTTGAATTAGAATCAGCTAAAGGACTAAAAACAAACTAATGGGCTCCCTTTAGAGTTTCTGGTGAGTAGGTTTGGAGTGAGCTCTATGAATGTGCATTTCTAACAAATTTTCAAATGTTATTGATGCTTATTGGGAGCCACCTATGAGAATCACTGAATTATAGAATCACAAAAACCAGATTTTGAATCAAGATTCTGCTTTTTAGTAGCTTAGAACCATGAGTAATTCTCCCAAACTCCTCTGATGTATAGAGATTTATCTATTCTATTATTACTCAATCAATTATTAATTCATCTGTTTTTAAATGATGTTTCTGTTTATCTTGAATGACTTTGTAGACATTATTGTAAAATTACATGAGAAAATCCCCAGTGTATTGTTTGGTACTTGATAAATATGAATGCACGTTACTTGTTTTTATTCTAATATGTTTAATCTTTTAAATTAATTGAACTATAAATAATAAAAAAATAATAACAAAGCTATATGTATTATTCTAATTAATGATAAATATGTTAATTTATTAATCTTAAAATAAATTATTTGTGTATATAATTGTTACTAAGGCAGCAAATGTATACATAATAGCTATGTGATATTTTGTGCCTATCGACTCTGTATAAACATGCTGCAGCCATATTTTAATTATCTCTTGAGAAATGACTCTCATGCTTTACTTCAAGGCTAATGGTAAACAAAATTAATAGTTTGCTCCATATAATAGGCAATAATGGATCACCTTTTTTAATAAGTTAGTAATGTTTCATTCACACTGTACCCTCTGGGAAATTAGATGTTCAGGATAAGTATAACTTTCCAGATAATTAATGGCTAATCACAGAAATAAAATATTTACTCTTTCTCACTGCTTTTATAATACTCTGAGACTATAATTTTTTACTTTTTAATTTTTTTATTTCATTTTTTCAAAAATGATTAAGTCATTTTAGGAACATTGTGTTGTACCATGCTCTACTACGATGATGCATGCAGAGACCTTTGAGTTGAATTGGACTTAACATTTCCCTATAGTTAATTTTATTATTCTACCTCCTTTATCCAATCATAGAGGAAAATTGGGAAAATGTAATGCTGTTTTTACTAAAAATGGGCTCCAGTTCTTTTTGTCTTTATATTTGCAGCCCTTCTTGTCTGCAGTCCTTCTTGTAGGCCTGAGGTCACTTTTTGCAGCAGTTAATATGTTTCCATTCACCCATCACTATCCTCTATAGGTTCTAGTGTATTCTCTCCAACAAGGGAATAATTGGAAACTAAGAAATTGTTTTAAAATAGTCAAATATATTCTGTGTCACAGGTAACTTATGGGGCTGAGGGCTAAAATTTTAAACTTGAAAGAGTTGACTACATTTGTCTGCTCAAGTTTCTATAACAAAATATCACAGAATGGGTGGCTAAGAAAACAGATTTTTTTTTTTTTTCTCACAAATATGGAGGCTGGGAAGTCCAAGATCAAGATGCTAACAGGGTGGTATCTGGTGAGGGTTTTTCCTGTAGTCTGCAGATGTGCTCACCTGGCCTTTCCTTGGTGTACGCATGGGACATAGAGACAGGGAGAAAGAAGGAGAGCACTCTGTGGTATCTCTTTTTATAAAAACAGGAATCCTATTGAATCAGAGTTGCACCCTTATGAACTCATTTAACCTTAATTAATTCCTTAGATGTCCCCATCTGAACCACAGTGGGGTTAGGGATTAAACTATGAATTTTGGAGGATACAAATATTAAGTCAGTAACAGTGACCTTATGATGTGATTATTTATTTGCAAGTTTAAGATTATTTCAAGATGATATTGCTTCAAGTAATGACTGCCATATAAGAGATGTGATTTTTCTATTGTATGACAGTTGTATTGTTCACATTTGTTTTATGATTTGTTAATAACTATTATTTACTTAAATATTAGAACATTTGAATTAGAATAACAGCTATTTCTGGCTTCTTGCTTTTATTTCTTTCTGCTTTCTACAAATCTGTGCATAAGATCCCTGGGAGATAAGAACCTCTGGCTCTCTTGTTCTTTGCAGTATCCCCAGGTCCTGGGATAATGAATAGAATTGATTGGATTCCACTTTTTTTTTTTTACTTTTAAAAAGGAAGGCCCTTTTTATTAAAGTTGTACATTTTACTGTCTTCCTTTCAGAACCCTAATTAAAAAAAATAAAACAAAACTTGTTTAGGCTTCCTTAACCCCCTCCCCCCAAATCAGACAAACAAAGGAAACTATTAAAACATCACTTTTGTGATGGTAAAGGAGGCAAAAGGATTCAACATAAGCAAAAAAAACTATACCTGGAGCAAAGATGATTATAATTATCTGTTTTCTGGGCCCAGATATTTTGATATAATGGGCCCAGGTAGGGGCCTAGGCCTCATTGGATTTGAAACATTCTTAGCTGCTTTAATGTGCAACCAGGATTCACAATGACTGCTGTAGACTAATGCCTGGTAGATAGTAGATGTTCAATAAATATTTGTGATAAATGAGTTACATGCATGCCCTTTATAAGATATTTATTGAATGTCTTTTAAATGTTAGTTCAATGATAGCATCCATGATATGAAAAGTCACTGCGTTTAAGACTCTCACAGAGATGTGGATGTAGTTCTAAGGTTTTATACTGAAATATCATAATCACCGTCATACATAATGTGACACTGAATCAATAGTAATCATCCTACTCCTTAAGACTTCTTCTCCTCTTCCTGTGCTCTCTGAGCCGAAGACAATAACACAACCAGCTCTTTCACCCTATCCCAAAATCCTTGGATCATCCTAAATTTCACTGTTTCTTTGCTGTTATTTCAAATTTATCCCCAAGGCTTGTTTTTTAACTTTCTATTTAATGTTAACTTTTATTATTTTTCTTTCTTTCTTTACACTGCCACTGCCATAGTTAAATCCATTATGATCTGCACTCTGATTACTGAAACAGCATCCTAACATCTACCAGCTTCTGGTTTTGACCCCTTACAAGCCATTCTCAAATTGTTCTAAAGCACAAAACTGAATGTATCAGTCCTTTCCTGGCTTAAAACCCTCAATGTTTATTTTATTTATTTTTATTTTTTATTTTTAATTTTATTTAGCATAAAATCCATATCCACACATTTTATAGGACCATACAATAAGAGACCCTTCTTTCTCCTCTAGCTGTATTTATTAAGGGGGGCTTACTTGTGCTTCACTATCTAATTCTAACTAACTACATCCTGTGTCTTGAATTAATCTCTTTCTCTCTCACCCCCGTCTCTCTTGCCTTTTGTTATTTCCTGTTTATAAAGCTTATCTTCTCTTTAATCTCAGCCTCATTTTATTGTATGTGGAATCCTACTTTCTTCTTACTAAATATAATGGAAACTTTCTAGGCCTTAACGTCCTAACGTGATCACTACGGCATTCTTTCCCCTTGACACCACTGGTGTCACCGCTGTTTCCTGAATGTCCCCGCACTAAAATTCTCCTATATACTCCTTCCCAGTGAACTTTTTGAGAAAAAAAAAAAAGAGCTTTTTCTTTTCTCTGCTTATAGCATAATTTTTGATGTTACTCAGGTTTCTTTCTTGATCACTTTCTTTTCTATTTTATATGCAAAGAATTGATTGGTAATTTTTAGTGAGCAGTTTAACTAAACCCTTCTGTTTGACTTTTTCATACATCCTTTTCTACCCTCGAATTCTCCAAACCTTTACCTTTCTAATGCACAGAAGTTCTGGCTTCTTATTTCATTAAGAAAATACAAGCAATCTGAAAAGAAATTTCATAAGTTCCCATGACCACATCCACCCTCATCAGAGTCTGTATTGTCTCCTATAACAATAAATTGTATGTTCATAGTCAAGTCCAATCTTTTTATCTGTTTAATAAATTGTGCTAGCATGTTTGGCTGAGCAGCCAATCTAGGAGCCTGGGAGTTGGTTACTTATCCTTCCCCATCTGAAGGGGCTCTGCCTGAATACAATATTTTTAGGGACCTGGGCTCTGTTGTCCCTGAAGCCTGAGTATCACACCCCAAAAGGCCTATGGTGTCTGGAAGCTGGTGTTCTCAGGTAAGCCATCGCACAACAGGTTGCTAAACTGAGATTGATGTCTCCATCACAAATATTTCCTCTCCATGAGGTTGTTCTAATGTTTCAAATTTAAAAAGGTAGAAGAGCAGAGAGCAGAGCATGGAGAACATTGAGGTAACTGGTGACTTGGTGATTTGACAAGAGTAATTTAAATGGTGTTTAGGGATAAAAATATGACTGAAGTAGAATTAGAGAGAATGAGAGACTTAGTTATTGCTTAGGTTGAAAATTTTTCTACTGAAAACTGTTTCTTAATTTCATACTGGGTGAAATGTTTTTGATCTCAATAACCTACCTACTTCCCTGACTACTCTACATTATTGCAATTACTTGGAATTCAGATTTTAAAATGTTAGCTCTAACCTGTAGGATGGACCTAAACAGTTTGATTTGTCAGTTAAGAAAATATTTGGCTCAGTAATAGCCTGGAGTCAATGAGGTTAAGATGCCAGAACTTCCGTGGCATACTATATAGAGAAAGGAGTCCAATGACTAAGCCCTGAGGGGATTCAGTGGCTCCCACATTAGTGTTTTCATCCAGTGTTTAGGGTATGTTGGGGCTATTTCTTTGAAGTAGAAGACAATTTAGTACACTTTGGATGCCATTCAGAAGAAGCCAAATTTTAGTGCTTTGGGATTTTGTTAAAACTTAGATGGTTCTATTCTGTCTCATTTACTGAGAAATTCATAATGCTGTCAGTTTTGAGTGGAACCTGCAGCAAGAGAAGACACATCAGCCTACCCAGTCTGAAATGCAAGCTGTTCTTCCATTTGTACCTAGTGGTATAGCATAATTAATCATGAAGAAAATTTTTGGTAACAGAGAGGGAAACTCGATGGAGCCTCTGGCAAGTCCCAATTGAATAATCAAGTGCAGAGCTCATACCCTTTTCTCTAATTATATACCGAGGCTATCTTATCTATAAAATTATAATCATGGATATTACCCAAGGCATTTCATTGTAAAATTGAAATGGTATATTTGAGACCAAACTCTCAAAGATCTAGATTGCACTAGTAATTATCATAAGCAGATGGCTCAAACTCACAAATACCTAATCTTACAGCTTCACCACTTCTTACTCAATCCACATCTAAGGGCTCATGGAGAAAGTTCCTTAGGACTAACTGAAGGGGGGAAGCAAAGACTTGGTTTAGATGGGTATACACAGTATAATGTTCCACTGGAAAGTGCATAGTTGCTGCATGACAGCCCAACTTGAGAGCCTGTAGAAGGCAGTAGTGGAAAGAAAGCTTTTCTTGACCAAATATCAAGCAGTGTATCTAGTTATTTTATATATACAAAGATGATGTATGCCATAGATCTATATTGATTCATAAGTAGTAGCTAAGTTTTATCTTACTAGAAACATAAAGAATAAAATTGGAATATTTATGAAAAGGAGGATTGGGAAAAATATGGATGGACATCACAGAATGAGCAAAAAGAGAAAGAATTCATATATAAAGTAGATACCTTCCAGAAGCATCCACTTTGGAGACTTTCCATTACGAGGTAGGCAAGCTGAACAATCCTGATGACGTCAGTCGACCTCATCCTTTAAATGCCCGACTGTCTCCTCAATGGACTGTGTATAAAGAAGACATGCAGGTAGAGATATGGCCTAGGCATTGGCTCAAAAGACATATATTTTCCCTCATTAAGATTGATCTGGCTACCACCTACCCAACCTGTCAAATAGATGTTACAGTTAGATTTTGTCCCTCTCCTCAGGTGTGAGGCAATGACTTGTCTTCATGGGATTACATATTTCAAATATGAATTTGCCTTTCATGTCTGAAATACTTCTGCCAGAACATCCATTAGTAGATTTATAGAAGGCCTTGTTATCTCACACATTATTGTCTCCAAACAAATGACTTATTTTGCTGTGAAATAAATGTAACAATGAGTTCATGTATGTGGGATACATTGATCCTACCACTAACTTCTCAGCCAGAATAAAATAATTCCATAGAATAGTATTGTAGCCATTTGAAGATTCACTTGTGTCCTATAGTTATAATGAATTCAATAAATGATTCCAATTTCTCTTTAGCTAGAATGTATAAGTCTGAGAACCAAAGTAAAGATAGGCCCCTTTCATTTATATACTTAATAATCCATTTCTCTAATGGGTTTGCTGCTTGTCTCTGCAGCCTTGAACTTGGTGGGTTTGAAGGTGTTAATAGCCAAAGGAGGACTGCATATGCTAGGGAGCATAGTCATGGTTCTGTAAATTAGGTAGTTGAGACTACCTACTGGCCATTTGGGGTCCCTCATGCTGCTGAAACAGGAGTAGAGAATAAGGTCAGTTTACTGGTCACAGTGTTTATTTCTAATTATGAAGAGGGAATTGGTCTGCTATTCTACCACAGAGACAAAGGACTAATGCAGAAGATTTGAGAGAGACCTCTTATTATTCCCATGTTCAGTCATAGGCATCAATGGAAAACTGCATCAATCCAATAAAGACAAGGTACAGTGAGGACTTGGATCCTATAATAATAAACATTTGGACCATTATACCAAGAACAGATGCTGTCAAAAAGGTAAGAGGTGGTGTCAGAGAATAAGAAAAACATAGAATGATTTGAATAATAATTTAAAAAGCTGTAATTATCAGTTTTAGGCCTTATAACCAGGCACATAGTTGAGCACTATGGCAGCCAAAACTTAACTTTTCTCACTACCATATCTAAAAAGTAAAGAGGATGGCTAATGTTATAATTGTGATCCCATGGGGGAAGTATAATCGAATTAAGATTATTTTCTGTCTCCCTGAGAATATTTTCCTCTGAGCAAATATCTGGAATGGATGAAGATTGGAAAAAGTGGTAGAATATACTTTATATTCTCCATTTGCTCTCCTCTACTTCCAGGTTAACTCTTCACACTCTACTACCTACTCTATGTCATTAGAAGCTAGCCCTTGCAGATTTAGTTGCCCCCTGATTTCTGGCTTTTAATTGGATTTGGCTGATGAAAACTCCAACAGGCAATATTGGAGGGTTGGTGGAGAGAGAGGTTGGGTTGCATTTCTGGTAGTGGCTGTGTCTGTCTACAAGGAGAGTTCCTGTTGAGTGGTTCTAATTCAGACTGGACTCTCATCTTTCCCCTCTTACTTTTTCAGGAACATGGGAGATAAAGATTACCACAGTTGCAAGTAACTGTGTCTCAATATTCTTTTTTTCCCCCCTCAGTACTAAGTATACTCCTAAGGAGCTTATTCATTAAATTAACTTTAAAATCTTACATGAGTATACCCTCTATTTACAATAGACTGACTACTTATACTTTATTACAAGCAACCACAAGCAATAATTTATATAATCATAATACTCTTGCAAATTATCGATGAACAATATCCTACTCAGACAAGTGAATAATTTATCTCAGAAGCCCAACTAGAGGATTTCTATTTTGGGACTACCACTGGTTGTAAGAACGATATTGGTTAATGAAAACCAGTTATGAAAGTGGTACTCTGAATATTTAAACAAATATAATTAGTTCAAGGAATCAGTTATGTAGACAACGGAAGAGTCAAATCAGTTGATTCTGTAAAAGAGAACCCAGAGTGAGCACTAGCAAGAATCTTTTACTGCTGCTAGGTTGGAGGGGCAAAGGAAGAAGGTATTGTTTCCAGAGCCAAGAGCCTGGATCCTCACTGGAACATGGAACTACAGGAGGCCGATTATTTGGAAGCATTTCCTATCAGAGATGCCATCTGATCCTGCCAGTGATTCTCTTGCCAAATTCATCCAGAAGGAGTCTGGAAAATGCAGCCTGGATAGGTCAGTGTTTGTTTACTACTAAGCAGAGCAGGGGAAAAGGGAGGAATTCATTTTGGTCATATAAGCCAAGGGGTGCGATGTGCTATACTGAACTCTGGCTCACTTAAGAGAGACTAATTTTCTAACATTCATCAGAGTACTAAGGGATTAAGTCTCAGCCTGAGTATTTGACTTGCGCTTTCTTTCTTAGTGTAATTTCACTTTAATTCAGTGTGGGTTTGTAGAAAGCAAAGATAACAATCCCAAGCAAGTCATATAAATATAAGATTTATTACTTAAACCAGGAGGAAAAAAAAAAAAACAAAAAACGTTAAAACAGTAATAGGAATGCACCATTCATCCAAAGAAAAATTCCTAACAGTTCTAAGGGTCTCTACACTACTTTCACTTCTATTATTTTGCAGCTTCTTAAGAGTCCAAATTCCAACCTAAAAATTTTATTCAAGAGAGAGAATTCAGAGCTCTCTCTCTTGGTTAGATGACATATGGCATAAATGACTGTGGGTCAATTTTAGGCATCTATAAAACTGAAAATCTGACATTCAAAATAGTCATAACTCAGTTTAAATATGTGATGTTCTTTCAATCAATAGCTAACAAAGATTAGATTACATAAGTAACCCTTAGCTGAAAGTTCAGAGTTGCTGCCATCGTGACCTTGGTTTTGGGGGTAAGCACCAACAGAAACAGGATTATACTTGTCCTCAGAAGAACCGAGTATCTGTCTTTTATTTTTTGTTAAAACAACTTCCTATTACATATTTCTTTTGACTAATAATCAAAGCCTTTTCCCAGATTAACAAGACATCCTGATGGTAGAAATCTGAAGGTGGCATTGCTTTCCTGTGAATCAGAATGTCACATATCGACCTCAGTATTTGTTTTTCTTGACACTTATATGTGGCCATTGATAAGAGTAAATTTTGAGTGTTAGTGCTCAGCCTTAGAAGCATCCTACAGATAGCTATCTTAAGCTGCAAGATTTAATTTATTCGATGTGAATAATAAGGCATTTGTCTTCTCTATTCAAGAAATTATGTCTAGATTATAACTGGTAAATATTCACCAATAACAATTCTATAACCTTCCTGAAATACATCCCAGTGTTGTGAGGGGATTCTTCTTAGTCTGAAGCTTTAGACTAGATTCCTTTTCCACTGTTTTCAGTAAAAATAAAATTATAACTCACTGTTTTCTCATAACATTCTTTTTCAAGCGAAAAGTCACTTACTGTTTCTTATCAGTGTCTGCTTTTACCTTTGTAATTTCAATTCTACTTTTAATCAAATATATCTTCTATTACTTATATATTAAGTAATATATTAATTGCTAATAATATATATTAAGAACTATAACATTCTTACAAACTCTTTTTATATATAATTTTTGTTTTTTGCATGTGTATCTATATTTGTTAACTTTTAAATATAAGATCTAAAATGTTTCTTCTTTCTGCTTACTTCTATTTTTTCCGAAGCACTTTGCTCACACCTTTATAAATAAACTCACATTCTATTTACATTTCTACTTTTTCACCATGTTCAGAGGGCAGGATGAGATTTCTTATCAGCATTTTGGTTCAGAGTGCCTCTTACAGATGGCAGAGAGAAGAACTCAACTACTTGATTTAATGGATGAATGACTGTAAGAATAAATGTAGTGCTTACATGTAAGGTAGCATTTAATTGCTAGACAGAAACTGCCAACTTCTATATCTGATCCATATTTAGCTCTATATTAAATAATTAGTCTGAAGATAGACTAATTTTCAACTAAAAATAGGATGATAATTTTCTTATTATAATGAAATAGAAAATCCTCATTTATGGTTATTTAAATCTTTCCTTAATAAACTATGAGATTCACATAAATAGAAAATGAATTAATTTTGTTCTGTTATTTCATCAGTGCCTAACAATGATCAAAATAATGAATGTTCTATAAATCTCTGGTACATCATTTAATATTTTTGAAAGGTGATAGCTTATACATTTTCTATAGTTGCAATAACAGAATAAATAGAACAATAGGTAACAAGACAAAAAATAACTAAAAATTATTTTAAAATTTTTGTTCTTAAAAGAAATAATAACGAAGATAATAATAGTTAATTCTCTTTGGTCATTTATTATGGGCCAAAGATAGTAGTAAGAACTTTATATGGATTGCATATTTAGCCCCCAAACAAACCTCTAGTGTAGAGAATCTTTATTTTATAGATAAGAAATATGAAATACAGAGACTGAGTAAATCTAGTGCCTCATAACTGGCCCTGTCAGTATTTAAATCCATGTAATTTGACTCTACTGACCATAATCTTTACCATTATGCTATGTTAACTCTCAAAGCATAAAATGATCTTAATATTTGAATAAATGCTAATGTACTTCAGGCAAAACACAGACCCATGTATTTGTGTGGTAAGGTGAATCAGGTTGAAGGTGTTCTTTCCTTTTATTTGATATATATCTATTATGTTCTGCAACAAAATGGGCTATTCTACTTCTCAGGGATACCTTCTGCATGAAAGCTTTATACACTTCTAACAGACCTGCTACTGGGAAGTACTAAACACATTTAACAAATTCAGCCAAAACTGGGACACAAAATGGATCCTGTCTTCAAAAATTGTCCATCATTTTAAAGATTTGTTTGCGTATTTTCTTTCCTGAGGGAAACTCTACTAGGTTATTTTGCAACTTTAATTTACCACTAAGAATCAATCAGAGTTCCATTTCAGTTTATAGTTATGCTACACAATTTTAAATTATTAAAAAATCATTAATACATGTAATAGGTACATATTTTAAGGGGATTTGACTATAATAGGCTATTAACTCGACAAGTGACATTTAATATTTCCTCCAAAAATACTGTTATTGTAAGAGTTACATTATTTGTGAAATAATATGTAGCTATATTGATAGCATAAATCTATAATAGACAATAGACCAAAGTTGGAATTTGCCTCAACAAGAACAATAAATTTATCAATTGTGCTAGGTGTTTTATTTAGTGCTTGCTTGTACTTTCATTTTGGATGTTAAATTATATATTTGATAGTCTCTTTTCTTCTTTTTTTCTTTTTTGTTTATATATTTATTGTAGAAGACTAGGGGATAATTTTTTTTTAAAATGCAAGATTTTACCTTGAATCTGTTTGCCTTTTTAGGAAATATATGCCTTCCTTTAAGTTAGGGGAAGAAAGCATGAACATGTTTCCCATTAACTCAGAAAGTACTACAGAACTAAGTGTTTGGGGAAAGGGGTAAAATTTAAGCATATTTCTTAAAATACACTGAAATCACAGTGGAAGAAAGTAGGTCTCCCAATTCTCAGCAAGTTGCCTATAAATCTGAATGACATGCACAATGTATTGAAATATCCTGTGACGGACTCGCTACATTTACTGTGGCATTAATATAAGGAACTCCTTGAATGGTTCACTTTCCTGCTTACTGATGGGTGGAATTATTTGTGTTCAACTGGGACTATAATTGGCAATCACCCTCCTCTCAGCCTTTTAGCATTTCTTCTCAGAAAATTCTTAAGCACAGAAGAAACTAAATGAGGGCAAAAGATTCTTTTGAATGAGATCACCCAAGTACCAACTCACTCACATTCACAAGGAATATTTGAATAGCAACAATTACCTTTTGCATACTAGAATTATAGAAGTTGTAATAATGTCTTTGCATATTTTTTTCTGTTTAACCTATAGTTGTTAAAGTCAATTTGCAGCATTTTTCTAAAACAATGCTTTCTGCCTAGAAATTCATCTGATTATAAAAGTGAATAACAGTTTTCCTACTGACACATAAACTACATTTATAGATCATTATAATGGCATAATAACAGGATTTTATTCTAACTGGAGTTTCTTAGATAGTAAAATTTTCTTATAGATAAATGATTTTTCCTCAAAACAAAATTTAACAACATATAATACCAAAATTGTTTATTGACCATGTAGGTGCCAGACACTATGCAAAGCACTTTAAACATATTACCTCTTAATTTTAATATTAATTTGATATGTTGATATTATTATCTTACATTACTGTTGCTTGGTATTAAAAATACATTTTAATTGCTCATGAATAAGGCATCAAGTCTAATGAAACTGTCGTTTATGGTGTAGTTGTTCAGGCAGCCATCCTATCTGGAGACAAATCTGAAAACGTTCAAGATTTGCTGCTGTTGGATGTTACTTCTCTTTCCCTTGGCATTGAAGCTGCTGGAGAAGTCATGACTGTCCTCATCAAGCGCAATACTGCCATTCCTAACAAGTAGACACAGACCTTCACTGACAATCAACTTGGTGTGTTCATTCAGGTTTACGAAGGTGAGCGTGCCGTAACCAATGATAACAACATACTTGGCAAATTTAAATTCACAGGCTGTCCTCCTGCACCTCCAGGTGTTCCTCAGAATAAAGTCACTTTTGCTATTGATGCTAATTGCATTCTCAATGTCTCTGCTGTGGATAAGAGAACAGGAGAAGAGAACTTTACCATCACTAATGATAAAGGTTGCCTGAGAAAGAAGTGAGAAAGTTTAAGACATGTGAAAGAAATAACTAAATCAGTTTGGTTTCGGAAAAAAAATGTTAATATAAGGGAACATTGGGAGATGAATTTGAAAAGAAGGTTTGAGGAAAGCCTTGGAAGATAAGAAAGAGTATGACAAGAAAGAACAGATAAGAGGAGGCATTGGAGATTTAATTGTTGGTATTCGAGTTCCATTTCCTTTATGAATGATCAAATAATGGTCAAAAATTATATTTATCAATTGATGCTACTGCTCTTAGCTTTAATATAAACAATGAGTTAAATTTTTCTTTTGATTTTTAATGGCATTCACTAAAAGTCTAATGGTAAGAATACAAACAAAATCTAAAAATGAATCTTTTGGAAGTTTTTGGAAATATATAGCTTCAACATGTATAAGTATTTGACAGTTAAAATATTAGGTCTCTGAGACTTAGCTAAAAACATTGTGTGTATACATGACCTATTACTTTTGAATGTACCACCAGATCCTCTATCATAATGTGTGTCTTCATAATAAAGTTGCAAATAATTAAGAAAAAATCTTAGAGCAGAGATCTACTGCTGTATGTATTCTATTCAGTAATCAATTTGTATGATTCCTTCTGTAATCCTGTTAAACTTTGCTGGAATCTCAACTTAATGAAATAATAGTGATCAAATGAGACAGTTTTTCTGCTAATCTGACTCACTATTTAACCACAATTTGTTAGCAATATATTGCAACTTAAAATCTCTACCCTCCATAGAGACCACCTTGATTTGATAACTGGAGGTCCATGTATCTTATTATTATGTCATTCAAGTGTCATGATTGGAATAACCTTTGAGTTATATGAAAAACTTTAAGTCTCAAAACATTATGTGTGATTTAGGATGATTGTTTTCTTCTCAATTTATCTAGATTCTCTAGGGAACTGTGAAAGAATGTCATCAAATCACACTCAGGCTTCTGAAACAGAAGCAGGAGAACTGTGAGTCCCTTGCTAGTGGCAAAGACCACTTCCTCCCCAGTGAAGATATTTCAGAACCGGTCCTGGCAAAGTAAATATTTCTAAATATCCTTGAATTTTGTCAAGTCACCTACTTCAGTCATGAATCTAAAAAATAAAATCCATAATGTAGGAGGCTTAGGCAAGTGTATTCATAATAGAATTATGGTTATTATCATGGTTATTATCTCTAACCATGGTATTGATAAATTTGAAAACATAGTCATACCTGCTAAGATGTTTTTATGTTTTTTAGCTCTCAATAATCTCTCCTTTGTCCTAGCAATATTCTGAGCTCAATGAAATAGTAACTGGAGTGCTAATAACAAATTTAGTCACAATTAACTGAAAGTTCACTGAAGGTATAATAATACTAAGTACTGCTGCAAAAAAATTTAAATGAAGTTATACTGTCCATGATATTTTAAAATTAATAGTTCACAAATGGTAAAATAAAAACTGAAAAAATGACACAAAGATTTTAAGATACAACTGTTTATTTTCAATTATTTTTTAGTAATTGTTTTATAATGACTTAACTGATTTTGGAACATTACAATATTTATGCACTTATTGCTGAATATCAATACTAAATCTGACATGCTTTACTAAATTTTCCCACATGATGTTATTTTTATCTTACTTATAAGATTCCCATATTGGTATACCTATTTATTAATATTTCTGCCTATATAAAATGAGTTCCTTAAAGTTGGTACTTATATAGGTACTTATTCCACTTTATTCACCCTTTAATCTGTAGTGCATAATAGAATATTCTTTATATGTTAAATACTAATTGGGCATTAAATGAATGAGTGAATCAATGAATCAATGAATGAAGCAAGGAACTGTAGGATACCAATTCAGATCAAGCATACCATGGAAATTTGGACTTCGAAAGCACCTTAAATATGAGCTAAGTCAAAGACAAAATGATGATTTTCTCAAGAAATTGTTGAGTACCTAGAAAATCCAAGGGGAACACATAAAAACATCACTAAGATAATATGGCTAAGAATAAAAAGTAATACATAAAATCAATGATTTTCAACATATAAACAATAAGCAGTTATAAATCTCATTTACATTAGTAACAGAAATAACAGTCCTGAGCAGTAAACATACCAAACATTATTCAAGAACTGTTTGAGGAAAATAAACAAATATACTATTAAAGATCTGATATACAATTTTAATGATTTTTCCAGACACATAATATTCTTGAATAGGATGCCTCAATATTCAAGAAACGACAGGTCTCCTTACATTAATTACGGTAGTCATTAACACTCTAACAAAAATTTTTGTCTCTTTTTTTCTACTGAGCATGTAGAATTGACTTTCCTGCTCCCTTGAAGTTAAATATGGCCATATGACTTGCTTTGGCCAAAAAAATATGAGAAGTTACATCTGTGTCAATTCCAGGAAGGAGCTTTAAATGCGAGTGCATGATTTAACATGTTTCTATTACTACATTTTCCTACAGGATTTATGGTCGCAAATTTCAAAATAAAGCTTATGTTAGCCTGGCTCCCTGAGTGGCTGTTATGAGCACTGACTACTCCAATACCATCCTCACTGAATTGCTATGAATAAAAAGTAGACACAAGAAATACAATTTAATTGTGGTAAGCCAGTGAGCTTTGGTGATTACCTGAAGACTTCGGAAATATATTGAACTGTGGAACATTAATCTACAACAGAGATCAACAAACTTTTTCTGTATAGGTCCAGATATTCAATATTTTTTGTTTTATGATTTATATAGTTTTGGTCACAACTACTTACCTCTTCTGTCAGAGCATGAAAATAACCATAGATAGTACCTAAACAAAGATTTGGCTGTGTCCCATAAATTTCATTTACAAAGACAGGTAAAGGGCCAGATTTGGCCCGGTAGTTGGAATTTGGTGATGCCTAATCTGAAACCTTAACACAGTTCAAACAAATTCACTAGTAACTTTATTTTTAATCTAAGTTGATTCTATAGTTTATATAGGAAACTATGTAATCATAGTTATACGAAATCTGAAATATAAAACTATTTGGGCAAAACTAACCCAAACAATTATCAATATATATATTTGAAACACCATGGTAGATTCTGATACATGAATGGATGGACCAATACGTGTAAGGGAATAGATTATATAGTAAAGGTGTTACTACATATCAACAAGGAATAAATAGATTAATTGATAACACTGTTAAGAACTAGCAGCTTTCTGAGCTGACTCCTTGTCACAAAAATTTCTCATGGACTAAAGTTTAAGCACTTTGAAAAATGAACTCAAATATACTTTTGAAGAAAACATGATAGAGTGTAATATACAGTTAGGATGTGGAGATAGAATTGCTTAACATTGGTCTCAAACTTAGAAATTATGAGAAGTTATTGATGAATTTAACTTAATTTAAAAAAAATCTACGTAAATGGCACAAACAAAATCAAAAGACAAAGAAATTTTTAAAAACATATTTGCAACAATTATGACAGTTCAATTCTTATTATTTACTTAATGTATAAAGTGTACCCGCAAATTGATAGGAAAAAGATCAACAACTCATTAACAAAATGGTAAAAGGCATGAAAACAAAGTGCGGTAAAATAAAATGCAAATGAATTTTCAAAATATGAAAAGATGCTCAAGTTCATGTTAAGAGAAATAAAATAAAAACTACTTTTTCATGAAAGTTTAAATTGTACATTTTGTGTATGTGTGTGTGGAATAATGTAAATTACAGTGTAGGAAAAATATCACAATTTCAAATGCACATCTCCTATAACTGGGAAATTTCATGTTTGGGAACTTATCCTACAATTATTCTATACTTGAAACCTATATAATTTTATTAACCAATGTCACCCCAATAAATTTAATAAAAATAATAATATACTCAGATATAAGCAAAACATGTTTTTATGTTTATTATAGAATAAGACTGAAAACTATAGGGTATGAATCCAATCTATTGTACTTTATATATTAAAAGGAACTCTATGTAACTACTAAGAGAAATAAGACGTGTCTTATGTTCTGGCATGAAATTATTTGTAATGGGAAAAAGAAGGTTCAGAAAAGTCTGTGGAGTGTACTACCAATTATGTAAAATGCCAGTATAGAGAAACAGTATGTCTGGAGCAATATACAAGAAACAGGTAACATAGATAACTCTTTAGGGAAAGGCCTAAGCCTGAGGAGGGGCAGAATGGAAAGTAGAGTTCTATGTAGTATATATCTTTTTGTAACTGATATGATTTGTTACTGTAGTTATGTTTCATCTATTAGAAGTGAACCATTTTAAATTACATGACAAATTTTCATTTTAGGAAAATATTTTATTCTACATCATGCTTTAATTAACCACTCAACTTTTGTTATGTTCTTACAGTGATAGGAATTAACTAACACTGATTTAATCTTTCCAAATTTAATAACTCTAGTATGGTTTTGTTTTGATAAAATTTGCTTTTCTATGTCTACTAGTTCCTGGTCTTTGTTCTCCTTTCTAAAGCCCTTTATATCAAATTTAACCTCTCTCTTTTGGGCACGTGCTAACTGCCTCTCTTTCTTCCTATGTCTACACTTCTTCGGTATATGTTCTGAGTTCCTCAAGACATTCTTCATAGGATAGGATATTAGGTCTTACATCATTCTCACTATCACTAATTTAGCTCCTGTTTATTAGCATCTTCTTAAAAATCTGCCAAAGGGGTTTGACCAACTAAAAGTTCAGAGATTAATGTATTTTGCTCCTTTGATAGTGACTCTACACTTTTATTAGCGTAATTTAAGATTAAATAAATATTTTTTGTCATAATATAATGTTAAATTATACTAATTTTGCAGTGAATTATAATTGGTAGATTGTTGATTGTTTTGGTGGACTTTATGAACTAATGATGTGTATAAGATATAGAACAAGACAAATTGAGATTAAATTTTTTCTTCACTTACACATAGGGGTATGTGGACAAGTTATTTATCTTTGATATCTTAAATTATAAGAAGATAATACTACCTCTTTCAAAGGGGTTTTCTGGTAGAAATTAAGTAAAATATCTCCTATGATCTTACTGATGTAAGACTGTGACTCTTAGGATTAAGAAACAATATCTGTGACATAGTGAGTGACATAAAACTTACAAACATGTTTTTGAGATAAAATCCCTAAAAGCTGAAACTTGCAGAAATTCTTCAAGAAATGATGTAAGACCTAATATTGTACCATATAAAGAATATCTTGAGGAACTCTGACAACATGAAAAGAATGTTTTTGTTATATTTGTTATAAAATGAAGAAAAATAGAATCAATTTTATAATAAAAGTTAACAAAGAGAATTATTAATGCTTCAATTAACAATTGAGTGTGTTTTCTCTTTTTAAAAGGAAAGACATAAATATATTTTCATGCAGGTAGATAGGAGTCAGCAAAATTTATAAAGTTTAAAATGTAATAGAAAAGCTGATAAGAAATTTGAAGGACCTCCATTAAATTGCCCTAATTATCTGTGGTACAGCCAGATGGGTAAACCTCTGAGATTATGAAGATAAGTAGTGTCAACCAGAAGCAAGTTTTCGAGACTTGAAGATACTAAAGAATGTTGTAATAGTAACTATTCCACTAATGACAATAACTGCAGGAAATTCAATAAGGAGTAAAAAAGATGAATACAGAAATAATGTAATCCAGGTGTGGCAGTGATCATATCCACATTTTTTACTTCCATATGTCAAACTTCCTTTCCTATAAAGTGGCAATCAAAAAGTTTGATCTTATTTCTCCCAACATCTTGTATTCTTTTAGGCTCTAGAAATTTGAATCTCTTTGCCATTACCTATAAACTAAGAAGAATTTCTGTAGGAGTCTACCCAAGATGTGCTTGGTTCTTCTCTCACTTATTTAAGCTGAGTTGTCCAGGGAATTACTAGGTAAATCACACTGTCACCCTCCTTAAAACATCCTTATATCATCAGCCTCTACCAATATAGGCATGCCAGTTTACCATGTAAATTACTTATTTTTTTAAATATGCAATTCAAAGAAAGAAATTTTATTGTAGCTTAAATAATGGTTGAAATTATTGCTAAGTCAGCTATTTCCTACATCAGTTAGAAAGGAGAGTATCCTTCAAGACTTACTTTTTCACAGAGATGGTATACCCCCATAGGTGCTCTGTCTTCTCATGGTAAAACTGACTCACTTGTACTCTCTCTTGTGCACACATAGTCTCCTTGTCAACTCTGCATTTGGAAAACAATCTTCCACTCCAAAAAGGAAAGTAACATTCCCTGTGACCCATTGTGCTTCTTCTAACTCAATGTCTCAACCTATAGCCTGATACTCATAGATGTTTTCCTTCTGTTCAGATTTTACAGGTTTCCAATGGTGGATATGGGCAGGAAAGATTATATATAATATTTAGCCTTGCATTTGGAAACATTACTTCAAACATTAGTCTGGTATGAAGCATTGTTTCTTAAATCAGAATGAATTACAAGAAAATCCAGATGGGTTGTCAATGTTTTCTCTACACAGAGAGAATGGAACCAACTCTATGCCACAGTTTTAATTAAATTATTGAGATGTTGAGTTTTACCCAAAATGGACATGGATCGGGTTACTGATGACATATTTTGTAAAAGAGAAGAAATGAACTTGTAGTGATTCCAGTTGCTGATTTCTACCTCCTTTCTTATTTCTTATTTATTTATTTATTTTCTAGGAAGAATTGATGAATTGTTGTGGGAGATGGGACCCACATACACAACCACATACACAACTTACATACACAGCCCGATAGGTTAACCAGATAGATTAAATGGAAGAAATGTGAGTATTCTAGGAGATATATGATATCTAAGATATAGGAATATTTTTAATGACCAATTTTTGGGTTAATAATTAGAGAATTATGGGCAGTCAAACATTAGTTATAACAAGGAAAGCAGGAAAAGCTCTGATCAATTAAAAAGAGTATTTCTGCTGTTGACTATAATGAGTCGGAGATGTCATTGCTATAAGCAGACACAAAGAATGTCATAAAAGAAAAGTAATTAAGTGACAGCAGCATGACAATAGCTTCGAACCATCTATATGAGCAAGAATAAACAGGGAGCAACCATATATATTAGGCATCTGGGGATGGAGCATATAAAGTACAATAATTATTGTTTTCATGGATGAGATTAATTAAGAGGCACTCTATTATTATTTTAAGCTTTCATGTGGACTGAATAATGAATAAAAACTTGAGGCTTTAAGACAAATTATTCTTGAAAGAGTGGTAGTTCTGAAAAGTATTGTTAAGTAGCTGAAGTGACAGAGAAGTAGAGAGGGTTTGCGGGGGAGAACAAGTAGATAAAAATGATCATAGACTAGTAATTGAAAAATGTATGACTTGTTATTTACAAACTTAATTGTACGTGTATATGCAGCTGTTTGCCAGGCAACATTAGCTATAAGATATACCAGTGTTCAACTTCCATCATGGTTGCGCTGAACAATAAGACTCTCTAAATGTATTCCTGGAATTTGGATTCTTCTTTTCCTTCTCTTGGGTGGTAATCTCTGGGTGCTTATTGGAACTCTCAGTCTTTTATCACAGTGGAGGGGCATTTCCCATAACCTATACTTTTCTTTCCCTCAAGTTCTGAGATGGTTTATTTGCCACTCTCCCACATCATTGCCACTGACCTCATTCTACTCTTTTAAGAGTCAGCTCCTTCAAGCTGAAAGGAAAAATTTTCACCTAAAAGTAACATATGGCCCCTAAGTGACTACCTATTTTGACCTTCTCTATATAGTCTTCTCCCTGGGAATTACACTTCCCTGACTAGGAAGTTAGACCAAATCCTCCAATGGCAACACTATGTGCTAGTGCTACATGACCATCTGCACAGCTGTCTTAGCCTTCCTTACAAAAATGGAGAAAGATTTCCACACCTGTACTCTATCCCAGAGGGAAATTTCTGGCTTATGAAAACTTCTTTCCACGAGCCTGGATCAGTCTTTAAATCCAAGTGTGTTCGAAGGATACATTACTACTACTAATGTTATTCAAAGGATTGGTTCCAAAATTCCCTTCATCTGAAGGCCTAGAGACAACCATATAAATGGCATCAATATATAGATACTTCCAAATTAAGGGACATAGATTGTTTCTATGTGAATTTTGCTGCATTTATTAGAGGGACCAGAACAAAATGGAATTACTAATTTTCTTAGATACAAATTATTAATGCTTAATATTGACTTTTAACATAATATTAAAATTTATAAGTGATTTTTTTCACAGAATTCTGCCTCTCTCAAATAGACATTTCAACAATGAGTAAAAGCTTATTACAATATTTTAGATTATATGATACCTGTTATTTCCATCTAAAACAATCAATAATAATAGGCGAAGCCATTAACTTAGAAGTTTGACACATTTTCAAGTAATTGCGTTTTGGTGCCTTATCCTATGTAATTGATCATTAACAACAGAAAATTTTCTATAATTAACTAGTCCTCTTGCTATTAATCCTGTTTCAATAGGCATTAAGTCATATAAAATGTTCAATATAGTTGGATTAAATATCTCACATCAATTTCAAACTATTATCTACACATGTTTAATATAGGAAAACAATAAATATGTCTTGATTCTAATTCCAGTTTTAGCTTTATATTTCTTATTAGACTTTAAAAATTGCTGAGATGTATGCAGTGTTTATAATTTTCAATTTCTTCCAATTATAATTTTCAATTTCTTCCAAATATACTGCTATCATTTCTCTAAGTAAATGCTATCTTGACTTTAGCCACTAAATTCTTGCTCCACTGAAACAAAAACAAAACTGCAGAGCTTGGTGTAACATACCTCTCCTGCTGAGTCCCCATCGGTCCAGGTGTTAAACATTGGACACTTTTTTTCATGCCCTTGATATATGAAAACAAAACCAGAAGGAAAGTTGTTGAGGAAACTGTGTTTTAAACAGTAGTAGCTCAATCTGTTGATTTACAGGCTACTGATTTACAAGCTGTGAATGAATTGAAGCCTTCAGCAACAGGAAGCTCTGCCATTGGGAAACCCTAGAGCTCCAGCTGGAGCCTAGGGACCTGCTTGACTGCTTACAGGAAAACTCACTCCAGGAGCCCCCTGTAATCAGAGTTGTTAACCAGAAGGAAATGTCTTCAGTGCTCTTACATGGCTCTTAATCAGATACTGACAGAGTGCCTTTGATCAATGCATTTGCACCATGAGGTTAACCAGAGGGTTCAGTATGTCCACATAGATTTCACAGTCAGTTCCAAATGTGTACAACCAACAGAGAGACTATTCAAACCTGATCCTGTTGTTGGCTCCCTCTCTGTCCTCTCAACCTCCGGGCTCTGTTGTGGGGATTAATGAACTACATTTTCAAGCATCTTGCCATCTCTGAACTAGAACAGAGAGCAAAACATGAGGCATTGTTGTGGAGGCCCGCTTCTGACTTTTTTGATATCTCCACATGTCTTAATTGAAACCTTAGACAGTGGTACCAACCCGCTGTCCTGTGTTAGGCCTTTAAGAACACAGTAGTGGAGAGAAAGAAACCTCAGGGAGGAATTATCTCACAGACAGAGATCACTGGTGGGTGAAATGGCCCCGGCTGAGTTATTTTTCATTTGCCAGCTTGGTTAGTATCCAGAATCCGTGACTTGAAATGAAACTACTCTGTAGTCACAGAGAGGAGAAACAAACTTGGCATAGAGGTGCCAGAGAAAGCAATTTAAAGGTGCATCCTAAAGAAGTTGAGGGGAGAGTAATATATTTTTCTGTCACTTTAATTGCCTGTGAAAGATTTCTTGTACTTCGTGTTAGTGGACAAGATGGATTAACTCCATCTCGTCGTAGGGAAAAGAAATTACTGAGTCTGCACCAAACTTGATATGGGGGAGATACAGATAAAGTGATTCTAATAGATTCTTTGAGTAGGTGTTAAAGCAACACATTAAATGTTGAAATTGTATTTTGCACTCTGACATAGTCATTGGGTAGTACAGAAAAAAATATGAAGATAAATAATCATGAAATTTTGCAGAACTGCAGGTTGCAGTTATGCTTAAAATAGTCAGAAATAAAATGAGAGTAATAAAAAACCAAACTCTTCTTTCATTTAGACGTTGACATAGAATTGGCAATATGTATCCAAGAGCTACCAAGGAAAACAAAGGCGAGAATTCAAATTTTTATATTTACATTTGTAATTTTTAACAGTAAATATCAAATTTAAAATACACTATTTTTTATAGTAATTAAATCACTTGGTTTTTATTCAAAAAAGAAAAAACCTCAGGAAATTGAAGAATCACCTTTCATGCTGTAGTTACTGATCTGTAAAAGAAAATATGGAAAAGTTATTGAAACAAAATAAGAGATAAGTGATTGTAGTTACTTTTTGATATATTACCTTGAAACTTAGGAAGTGATTAAAATTTAGTGAATAAATTTTTCCTTGCCTTTTTTCAAATTAGCTAATATAATTCTAATTTGGGGGAGCAGTTAATATCTTTACCTCCCAGATATCAATATATATTTCAGATGGAATCGCAGTCTAATTATTGTTTGAGAATCTGTATGTTATAATTTTTCTGAGTTAATAACAATTTTAAGTAAGTAATTGTTAAGGCTTTTCTCTCTAGAATACAGCTTATGTTTTCTTTCATTGAGATTCAATTTCATGAGAAATCAATTTAAAAATCATCATAATATATATTTTTTCTAATAATCAAGTGTGATGCTTTAATAAATTTTAGTAAAATCTTCACAGCACTAATATAAAGGCAAATATGCTAAGTTAGAAATCTGTGCAAGGCTTTCAAATGTGCAAAGAGATCACTGAGTGTACTTTGAATAGAACGCTGGACAAGGCATAACGGACTCTTTGGGATTATTTGATTCTATAAGAGTGTCCACCTATGATAGACAGAAGTTTCTTGGAGAAAACTGAAGTAATGTAACTGTCTCCTGGAAGTGCATTACATTGCACAGTAAATGATTCTCGCTCATGGCAATGCAAATAAATTTTGTACAAAATATAAATCTCTAGATTTATAGTTTACTATTTTAACAGTTTACTGTTTCTTTTACTAATTAGTGGGTTAAATAAAATCTTTGACAAGTGTTTATTTCATATTAGTATGAGAGTCACAATTCTACCGATCTGAAAATTATTCTTCAACAGATATGAGACTGAAAAAGAAGAGCTCTTTTTAAAAATAAAAGATAGTTTACTGTAATTTTTTCTAATAAAATGTTATCGAAATACTTAATGGTAAGTCTGCTTGTTAAAAATATTCAAGAAAAAATGTGTCAAATTCTAGAATATACTTTGGGGAGGAATGTTTTTGTTTTATTAGTATTTCTTGAGAACCTATAACAGTTTTATATTGTGTGCATTCAGTATCTGTTGCTTCAAATGGAGAAGAATATAAATGGACACAATGAATATAATTAAATTTAACATGAAGGATGATATGCAAATATCAAAGGAAAGACAGAAATCTTATTCCTCCCTCCCTACATAAAAATTTATTTTACTGGTTTCAAATTCCATATGAGAGTTTACCTAGGAATGGTGGGAATACAACTTTTTTATTATTATCTAATACTGCAAAGGAGTTTTTCTGTTTGTTTTTGTTTTCTTTGATTTTTTGTTTGTTTTCTTTCTTCAAATTTATAATAAACTGGCTAATTTGAAAATACAAATGTAATCCAAAGGTCTATCAGTAGAATTGGAAGCAATGGTTGTGAAGCCCTTGTCAATATTAAGCTTGAGCTTTTATTCTAACATGAAATTTATTTTAAAAAATAAATAATTTCTTTATTAGTAGAATTATATCATTTTTTTCTTTTTATGCAACCTATGGAAAATAAAATGGAAAATAAATTTCCATTTTATGAAAAATTACACTGCAGATCAACTTTTCTACTGGTTTAAAGAATTTGATTAGATATGCCTTTGTGTAGTTTTAAAATGTATCTTCTGCTTGATTTTCATGAAATTCTTGGAATTGTAGGTTTAAAATTTTATTAAATTTGGAATTTTTTTGCCATTTTTTTTAAAACTATTTTCCCCTTCTTTCCTTATAGAACTTTGAATCCAATATATTACGCTTCTTGGATTTGTCCCCATATTTCACTAATATTCTTTATATTATTTTCAGGTTCTATGTTATATTGGGTAGCTATGGCTTTAAATTCACTAATATTTTGTTCTGCAGTATCTAATCTGTTCTTAATATTTTTCATCTGAGTATTTTTCATCTGAGATACTGTAGTTTTTAACTTTTGAAGTTTGATTTGGCTCTTTTAAAAATATCTTCAATATCTCTCATTAACATGATCATGTGTTTCTTTAACTTATTGGACATATACTGTATATTTATAGCAGCTGTTTTAATGTCCTTGTCTAGTTGTTCTATCATCAGTATCATTATGAGTTCATTTCTATTAACTAACTTTTATTTTGGTCATATGGGTCCTACACTTCTGACTCTTTGCAGTATTGATAATTTTTCATAGGATGCCAAGAATTGTGAAATTCTGTTTGTACATGTTAATTTTTTTGTATTCCTTTAAATACTTTTTATCTTTGTTTTAAGACACAATTGAGTTACTTAAAAACAGGTTGAGTCTTTTGAGGATGATTGTTGAAACTATTTTAGGCAGGATCAGAGTAACATTTAGCCTAGTCTTGTTTGACCCCATTACAGAGGTAATGACTTTCTGATACTTCACCTGATGGCCCCTGTCTTTTTCGTTCTTGAAAACATTGGCTACTACCAACTCTAGGTGAGCCTCAGTAGCTGTTCTGCCTTTTCCTCTCTCCATCCCCACATGTATTTGTTGATCAGTACTCAGCTGCTGATTCAAGTAGAATCTGCTTCACTTTTCCAGAGTTCTGTTTGTGCAGCTCTGCTTGCTTGTACTAGATCCTTTAAATTCATAATGTTTGCCTCTTCAAATGCTTAACTCTATTTCTTCAACTTGGACAATCATAGGGCTCTTATAGCTTATTTTTCTTCCTTCCAGGATGACTGGCCTGTGCTGCTTGTTGTCTAATATCTGAAAATTGTTGTTTCTTACATTTTGTCAATGTTTTTAATTGTGTAAGGCTGGTTAATAAATGTGATTTCTCTTACTCGATTATGGCTGGAAGCAAAAGTCTGTTCTATTAAACCAAGTCTTCTCTAGCTTTCAAGCTAGTTTTTTATGTCTTGAACTTGCTGTGATTGTCAATTGTACAATATTAGGGCTGCGACACTAAGACACTATACTATGCCAGACAAAAATAAAGAGCTAAGCAGATAGCCACAAGAGGATCTGAGCAGGCCTTAATATTTTATGTGTAACCCAATTTCATAAAGTGTGAGGAGTGAGAGAAATAAAAGAGTAATAAATTAGGTTAGCAAGGAGCTAGATTTTGGAAGAGTGGTAGGAAGAATGTGATAGGTAAAATGGAGGAATTTTTGTTTCCTTTTTTATTTTGGTAGTTAAAAGAAGTTTATGAAAAGCATAGTAAGTAACATAATTTGCAGTATCTCAAGTGCTGAAGACTAGGCCTCTGTAAATATCTGTACAGATTGTACCATGTACAAGTTCAGGGGTCCCCTTTCATCATAGTCTATATGACTGGCAGCAATGATATCATCCTGGGAGTATGTTAGAAATACAGAATTTCAGACCCCCAACCCAGATCTTCTGACTCAGAATCTGCATTTTGACAAGATCCCAGGTAATCTGTGTGCCCACTAAATTTGAGAGAATTGTGGTTAATGCCCTAGAGTCGGGAAGGGCATAACTTGCTTGGCTGTGTGCATCTATGTGTGGGAACCCAGGTTGTTAAAGGGTCATCTATAGATGAACAAAATGACTTGTAGAACTAGGTTGAGACCTCTGGGTGGGCAGCCATATGTTTTTTAGCTAAAGCGAAGAAACCTCAGAGAATCCACTTTTCTCTCTTGCTTCTTTTCCCTCTCTTTTTCCCAATACTCTCTGGGTTCCAGCTGCTAGGTTGAGCTTACAGGTATAAGCCAAAGCACTGAAGGAAAAATTGTTGTCGTTCTCTCATGCCAGTAGGAGGATATTATGTGTGTGCTCTCCCTCTAGCTACTTATTTCCTGTAAGCCAAATATGAAGTCCTGGCTTAATTTCATCAGAGGCATTCAGTGCGAGTGGTCTGATCATTGTTAAGAAAGTAGAATATGCATCAATGGAATATGTAATTTGTAGCATGCTAGTCATGTCTTTTCTCTTTTAAGTATAAACTTCACATTCTGAAATAATTATATCGTGGGCAGTTGGCCAGCCTCAGCGTAGATAAAAACTTGATTGTCTCTGTTAGTCACTAGCTGGATAAAGAGGGGGAACATTACCTCCATACCCATTTCCTCAGCTATCTTATTAATCCCCTCATTACCTTGGAAGAGACCTGCGTGTTCTACACTACTGTCAAGCTGCCAGAATTCTAGGTGGTCAGTTAGAACAACAAGCCAAACTAAAGGTAATAATCGAAACACTATTCACTTAGTAAGACAGTATAAGTAAGAGTCAAAAATAGGCACCAGCTCTCTAATACTCCATTTTTTTTTCTCCATAGAACAGTACCAGTCGTGGTGGATCCAGTGGATCAGCACAGATAGGAAGATGTTCACTGCTGATGATCACCTGTTGTTTTATGGACCTATAAGGCTATAGGAGGGAGAGAAGAAGTAGAAGTAAAGAAGTGCTATGCAATAAAAGTGTTTGACTCAAGGTTTCTCAATAAAGAGGCCTCCAAACAGAGGCACCTGGGCTAGGAATGCAGGATGTGTACATAAGCATGAATTCTTGACTGCACCTCCCTCCAGAAAATTGCAATGCTCTGACCATACACCAACTCTTGTGTGGGGAGGACAGCTTCCTCCCACCCTGAGGCCTGCTAGGCAAAGCCTTATAATTGTCTATGGTCAGGCAAGAAAGATCACATAGAGGATTTGGGCCTGGAGCTGGGTTCTTCAAATAGTCTGGTGACATCCCATGCAAAGATATAAAGTGCATGGAGAGACAGAGAGTTCTGGTATACCTATTGAATGTATGGGATTCAGTGAGGTTATAGCCAAGGATATTACTGCAAGCATCTCCAGCCAGCTCTACCACACATGATTTTAATAAGTAAGAGTTAGAAATCTTAGCAGAGGAGTTCATACCAGCCTGAAAGGAAATATAAAACATTCATTTCTCAATGGGGATTGTGTCCTTGAGCAATACCACTTACCATTTTCAACTGTTTGCTTACCAGAGGGTAAATATTTATTTATTTAAAAAAAAATTTTACTCTTTGTTTGAAGCAGTACAGATAAAGTCTTAATACCACACAATTGAGGTCAGCTTATTAGCTAGTTTTCAGGAGAGATTTTTCCAGGTCTCTAGGTGGCAGTTCTGATGAATGGTGATATCCTTCAAGGTAATATATTTTTTATGCTATTAGTTTTAGCAGTTTTAGATTATAGTTTGCTGACTCTATTACAGAAATGCCTGTAACAAGACCGTAGGACTCAATTTCTTTTCTAGTCTTATAGGTATAGATATTTTCTCTATTCTTTTTGTGCTCTGCTTCCCTAAGTTAGAGTATATATTCTCCACATTATGTACTCTTTCCTTTCACTCTTACTCTGCCTTAAGCCATAGATGCCTTTGCCAGCAGGTAGATACCATCTTGAACTCTTGAGCACAGCTTCTCAATAGGCTATCACTTCCTCCTTTAGCCAAAGACAAAGAGAACCAGTAGTTTTGGCTTTGTAGTCCAAGGAGTACCTTTGAGTCACCACCCCGCCTTACTATGTCCAATTGAGTCACCGAGTTTCTTGGACATAGTAAGGGGGGTGGATTTCATAATTAACTGTCATTTTATGTTCCCTTAGTCTGGTAGTGGGGGGTTAGGGATATTTAATTTAACTCTGTTCTTATCTTGAGTTATGTTTTTTAATAACCTAGTGTCATGAAACAATTTATACTGACTGTATTTGGAAACTTCAAAACTAATGAGAGTTCTCATGAGGTTATGGCTATGAACTCACATAACACATATGAATACCATACAAATTACAGTTTTCAAAGTTGAAATCAAATAATTTTGAGAAAATGGTTATGACCCTCTCAGTAATCTGATATACATGAAGGAAAATGGACTTTCAATAGTCAATGCTGGTTTGTAAATAACATTACACTGGGATAAGAATAGAGTTTTAAGTTTTTACTAAAATTCTATAAAACCCTGGAACATATAGCATAGTCAGCAATTAATTGGAAAAGTTAATTTTTCTACAGTATTTAGATGGCTAAAGAGAAAGATATGTATGGCTTTTAAGAACTATATTTCATTCTGATTATGTAAAATTACTGAAACTCTTCCTGAAGGAGAAAGATACCATGCTCAGCAGGTTCTCAGGTCATCAGGATGTCCCTAGGGCACCAAGTCTTGGAAGTAGGCTACAAAGTTGGAAACAACCATGACATAAATGGAAGATAATAGTACTGGAACCTAATGAAAAGCAATTCAGCTTCACCACATTCTGCCATTATCCCAATTTTACCATATACTTCAAGATGGTAAACACAGCTCAGCCCTGCTGAAAGAACTTTAGTACTCATGTTGTCCAATGTGATTAGGACAACTGGAGTTAAGAGGAGGGAGAGAGTGAGGAGGAGATGTTTCAGAGCAGTAGCCTAAGAAATCAAAGATGCTAATTTAGAAAGAAAGAAAAAACATCCCCCCCCCCCACCAAATCACTGTAAAAGAAACACATACACACACATCCAAACCAAGCTTCATATGAAGAAAATGACATGAACAGAGACAGTCAAGCATACGTAAAACATATTTGTTCCATCATTCTAAAAGCATTCTAAAAACAGACACAGACCACTGTCTATTTAAAAATGCAGATTTCTTGGCAAAATCCCATATCTACTAAATCAGAACCTCTAGAACAAAGACTTGGAATCTGTATTTTTACAAGCTCTGTGTGTGATTATTCTGTATATTACAGTTAGAGGACTGCTGCTATTTCTATAATGTCTTCTCAAAATAAAGATCAGTTGTTCATTTATAAATGTCAAATGGTGGAGAATGGAAGAAGAGTAAAATAAAACCAGTGACAAGTAATATAGAATAACTATTTCCTTCTCTTCAACTAATATTTTTAAAAAAGCATTAGTGAATTTACAGTAAGACCAACATTCTAAGGTCTTAGATTCCTAAAATTATGCAGGGTCACCATGATAAAAATGGTGACCTAACAAATGGAGGTTTAAATGTTTCTGTTTTCAAATAAAGAAATTATAAAATATAAAATTTGAATATTGAAATAATATAAAAAGTAAAACAGATTCATGATTATTGAGTAAGGTCTAAATTTACAAACATAGATAAATAAAGAGATAGACGATGGATGGATAGATAGATAGATAGATAGATAGATAGATAGATAGATAGATAGATAAATAGATAAATGATAGATAGATGATAATAGATAATTATAGAGGAGAGAAGAAGAGAGATGGGGGAGAGAGAGAGAGAAACAGAGAGATATATCTATGTTTTTCCAAATACACCATGAGTGGAGGAAAACCCAGAGAATTATAAGAAAGAAAAGGGACTCATTAATTAAAACAGATTAGGTTTAACAAGTTTTTATTTTTTTTAAATCTTGTGGTGAAGATTGAATATTCATTATTTATAAAGGTCAATGTCATTTTCTGCATGCTAACTTCACTAGCTGACAGATGTCAGATATTAGAATATTGCTGTTATTGTGTGTGTTTACATATAATTCAGGAACAACATATAAACAAACAAATGGGACAAATGGGACAATTGTGTAAGCCCCAGTACAAGAGTAATTCTTTGCTTTAGCTTAGAGTTTGGAAACATATGTAAACATTTGTAATTATGCATGTTTCAGGCTGCCTTTCATGCACAAAATCAGTGCTTTAGAAATTGTGGGTAGTGCTGAATAACACAAACATTGTCTTTCTAAAGTGTAGAATGAGAGATTAAAGTAAATGCAAGCACATTAATCAAGAAATGAAATTTTTAGGGAGATCATTTACTTGTGAACTTCTGGTGTCACTTAAAAATATGTCTTGAAACTGCTTGAGTAATATTTCTATATTAATGAACTAATATAATCATACTGTGGGAAGAAACATTATGAAGGACATTTGGTGTTTCCCACTGCCACATTTCAGCAATTCCAGTTAGATGATATTGGGTTTCATTTTCTGACATAGATATGGTATTGGAACAAAATACCAATCAACCTCCAACAACAGATATTAACATGCATGCTAAATGCCAATATCCATTTCCTTTTTACCTTTGTAATTGGACTGCAATTTTTAGCTGAATCCAGTACTCCTTAACAACCACATTTCCTATCTTCTCTTATAGTCAAATGTGACTAAGTCCTGAACAATTTCATGCAAGTGAACACATATTGGACTTCCAGGAGATCTCCTTAAATGAATTTCCTCCCTTCTATATTCATGCATAAATGAAGTCCCTTTGAGAATGGAATCCACATTTTGAGGATGGTAGAGTATATAGCTGGGATCTAGTGACTTGAAACAGTGAGAACAGTGAAGCTGGAATACCAATTTTGAATGGTCTACCTTCAGAATTCTCTTATGTGACAAAGAAATAATCTCTTACCTCATTTAAACCACTGATTTATATTTTTTGCTTGTTTATTGGAAGCTAAACCAAATTCTATACAGAATTCAGATTAAATTCAGCCAATATGGATGGCATGCTTACCATTGGCCAGGGGCTGTTCTACTATTTGAGGCTAATACACCCATTAGTCTTTAGCTAACTGTCTGGTGCAAGGGTCAGCAAACTACAACTCATGGGCCAAATCTTTTCACTAACTATTTTGGTAAATAAAATTGTATTGAAACACAGCCATTCTTATTGTCTATTGTTGTTTTCATGCTATATTGATAGAGTAATTGTGACAGAGATCTCATGACCTGAAAAGCCTAAAATAATAGTTTGACAACCCTGAGCCAGTGGGAGATTAAGGTAAATAAAGGGATATTTAGAATAGTGGTATATATAATAGGAAGGGTCCTTCATGCTATCTATGTCAATAACCTAGACTTGGGAGATTAGAAAATATTTACCATGATGGACACAGTGTAAGGTCTATATACATCCACTAGTCTTAACTTCTAAGTGTCTCAAGGGAAAAAGCCAAGTTTTTCTCATTTATAGGTTTGCAGTTCAGGAAAGAGGAACTATTCTAGATATTTCAAGCAGAGAAAGAACTCATAAAGAAAGCTGTTTTTAAAGATGTTGGAAGGGCTAGAGGAGGACATGTGAGAAGCAAGTTTTAACTAAAGAAAATAAAATAGCAAAACTTCTCGAGTTCCATAGCTGCCAATTTGTCAGAGCTGATACCAGCTGTTGCTGCCACTAGTGCTGCTGGATCATGATCGTTTACACTGCTAAAGGCTCATCAACAACCCTGGGTCAGGAGGGACTTGGCGGTCACTGTTGGGATCCCCAATGTTTCTGGGGCCCTTAGTAGCCTATAGTAGTTTCCATGCAGCACTGCAAGAACTGGAAACAAACTACTTTCCATCTTCATCTTGTCTTCTAGTCTCTATCTAGCCAGCTCATCCCTTTGGCAGAACCTAAACAAAAAACCAGCTCATAATGAAGTCTGGAAAATAAATGTTGCAGCTTCTAGCCTCTTGTGTTGAAAGAGCACAGAAGTACAGATATGAAGATTAATTCTAATAGAAAATTGATGGCAGAGCCTGGTCCATCAAAACCATCGACAAGTTTAAGGTAATCTTATTCATCTTATGCTGAAAAGAATAGAGATGTAAAATAATGTATAGAACTTTTAGGAAATAGGAGTGTATATAGTTAAAAAGTATAAATTTAAATTTTCCATTGTTGTACAGAATAGCTAAATTTTCTACATTACTATATGCTCCATTAAAATATGGTCAAAGAATTCCATAAACACAATTAAGGCAATTATGGCTTAAAAATAAAAAATAAAAATAAAAAGGAATCAATTTAATTATAAGAATCTTTTATTTTATTTAAATGAAAGTTTAATAAAGAATAATTATATATCATACATAGATTTATAGATGTAAATATATATATAATATGTATACATACATATTATAATTAATTCAAATATCTTTCTGGATGTATATCTGAATATTACATTATATCTCCATAAAGAGATTTGAATTTAATAATAATTTCAGCCCAACACTTTTACTTTGGCCCAACGGGAGATATAGTTTCAGGATATAGTAGTACATATAGGATTCTAGGTATTCATTTCACCATTTCATAAGTTGATTTGCACAGTGTATGCATATAAAATTTTAAAGTGTTCAAAATCAAAGTCACATGAATATGAAAGAAACATTTTTCAGTCTCAATTTGAAATGAGAAAATTTCTTCAAATGTAATATGCATATCTTAATCTCCAGTTACATTTACTTAAGTGATCTTCATCTGCATTTACTATACGACTCAGATTTGAAGGTTAGTGACAACTTTGATTACTTGCTTAGACTCTGGTGCATTTGATCAGAAGGTAATTTTTGAGATGTTTCAGTTCTTATCACATCTTATGTTGGCGCACAGTTAATCAACTGTTATCAAACATTTTTTTTTTTAAATAGCCATGGTGAAGAAAATAGAAGTACGGTCTAACAAACATATTATGTTTTAATTAAAGTTGGTCAGTAGTGGTCCTTTTTTTACACTAAAAAATGCAAGTATTAGGTGCTGTGAGTGAAATATGTTCTACAGAAACTTTCTTTACAACAAATTATATATATGTACTCTCAAATAAATATAAACAGGAGGATTGTGGGCAAATGCTTGACAAACATATATGTAACCAATTTCCCCTTCTAAATGACAGAAATGGGGAGAAACTATTGAACTTCACCCCTAGGCTTTGAGAAAATCAATATGGCAAAATAACAAAACGACTGGAAATCTCTTTCTCAAAATAGTATAGATGATATTTATTATGCATTTGTTCCAGACCAAAAATCTACCTTACCAAATATTTTGGCAACTTTGAAAGACTAATCATGGAATGTTGAGCAGGGATATGGAATTTTTCTTCAATTTTTTTCTGTAAACCGCAAATATATGGTAGAGCTTGGGTGAGGACGAAAGAGGAGAAAACAGATGTGTGACTGGTGAAGGCATGTAGACCAGTGATTTTCAAGTATGAGCATTATCAGAATCACCTGGAGGGCATGTGGAACAAATTACCGGGTCCAGCCTCCAGAGTGTCTGGATACTATTTTATATGTTATGTAAAAGTATCAAGAAATTTTAAATCATTTGATAATTATGAATGCTTTATTTACTTTTTTACATTATTTGATATACTATAGGAAAAGTAACATAAAGCCATTATTTTATAAAAATATTTTGAGGAAATTTTACTGTTTATAGTCAATTTTAAATATCTAAGACATTTGGTTTCTTTCCTTTGTGATTTTTTTATTTACTAATTGTCTAAATAGTGTTAAAATTTTAGAGAAACTGTCCTAATAATTCTTTAAACTTAATAAATTAATTATTATAAAAAGAATAAATAGAAGTGATAGCCCCATGCCTAAACACACAAATGAAAATGTAGTCATCTAAATCATTCTGAATTTTAGACATTATTTTGGAAAACACTCAAATTTCTGTTGTTATTCCATCCGTTTTAATGGCTTGCCCCTCAGAAAGAAAATGGTCAAGTAAAACTTTTAGCTTCATACACTAAAGATATAAACTAAAATGAACAAAAAAACAACTCTCCTATCAGTGTAGCTCACTGTCATCTATATAGAATTACCCACCTAGGACAACAAATCATCTTGCCCTAATTTTTCAAGTGCAGAATGGATGATTCTTGAAGTTGTGTTCCACATATAAGTGGGATCATGCAGTATTTATCGTTCATTGTCTGGCTTATTTTACTTAGCATAATTTCCTCCAGGTTCATCCATGTTGTCACAAATAATAGACTTTCCTTCTTTTTTAAGGTTGAACAATATTTTATTACACACATAATATACATATAACATATATAATAAAATATATATAATAAAATACAATATATATAACATATATACATCACATTTTCTTTATTTATCTTTGATGGACACTTAGGTTGATTCTGTATCTTGACTCTTGTGAATAATGCTGCAATGAAGATGGGAGTCCAGGTATCTTTTGAGATAGTGATTTAATTTCCTTTGGAGATATATATATAAAACCAGGAAGGAATTGGTAATTCATATGGTGGTTCTGTTTTTAATTTTTTGAGGAACCTCCATACTGTTTTCCACAATGTCTATACCAATTTATATTCTCATCAACAGTATACGAGGGTTCCCTTTTTCTACATCTTTGCCAACATTTATTATTATTATTATTATTATTATTATTATTATTATTATTATTATTTGTCAATAGCCATTCTAACAGGTGTGAGGTGATACCTTGTGGTTTTGATTTTGGTTTCCCTGATGTTTAATGATGTTGAGTATCCTTTGGCCATTTGTATTTCTTCTTTTGAAAAATGTATATTTATTCCTTTGACCATTTCTTATGTGTTTTCATGCTACTAAGTTGTTTTCATGCTAATAAATAGAGTTCCTTGTGTATTTTGAGTATTAACTTCTTATCATATGCAAACATTTTCTCTCATTCCATAGGTTGTCTCTTTGCTCTGTTGATTATTTCCTTTGCTGTGCAGATTTTTAGTCTGATGCAATTACACTTGCCTATTTTTGCTTTGCTACCTGTGCTTTTGGAATCATATTCAAAAATTCATTGACCAGATGAACAACTTTTGAAGCTTTTCCTCCGTTTTATTTTAATAGTTTTATTTTAATAGTTTCAGTTCTTATTCTTAACTCTTTAATCCATTTTGAGTTGATTTTTGTACATGGTGTGAGAGAAGTGTTAGATTTCATTTTTTTGTGTATGTATATCTAGTTTTCCTAGTACCATTTTTTGAAGAGACAGTCTTTTCCTCATTGCATTTTCTTGGCATTTTTTCAAAGATCAATTGACCATAAATGCATGGAGTTATTTCTGGGCTCTCTGCTCTGTTCCATTGGTCTATATGTCTGTTTTTGTGGCAATACCATGCTCTTTTAATGACTATAGCTTTGTAGTTGTTTTTAAAATCAGATAGTGTGATCCGTCCAGCTGTGTTTTTTTTCCTCAGAATGCTTTGTCTAGTTGAGGTCTTTTGTGGTTACATAAGAATTTTGAGATTGATTTTTCTATTGTTATAAAAAATGCTGTTGGAATTTTGACAGAGATTGCATTGATTCTGTAGATCACTTTGGATAACATTTTTTTCTTTAATAAGTCTATGATGGCTCTGATAACAATGGGCCAGACTCAGCTAATCTTCTTTGGGATCATTCAACTGTCTGCGTTTAGCCAGTTAGTCTAAATAACCTCTGCTGAGCAACTCTGCTCTCCTCCATTTGTTCTCTCATCTTCCAGTTGGCTGTTCTGGGCTTGTTCTCATGATGGAGGAGGATTCCAAAAAGCAGTGAAAATGTTTATGTCTTCTTGAACTCTAAGAGTGGCTCTGTCATATTGATACTGCCCTCATATTCTTTTGGCTAGAGCAAGTCACAGGGTCAGTCCAAACTCAGGGGTGGGATAAAGCTGTAGAAGAAGCTATAAAGTTATGATGCAAAATGTATGCATAGAGAGAGGAGTGGTGAATTCAGCCATTTTTTGCAATTAATTTACTACAGTAACTTTCTCCAAAGACAGATATGTAACAAGCATAATTCTAGAAAAAAAACTATTAAGTAGATTATGAAACAGATGAGACATATTTAAATTTCAAAGTGACATTAAACCAGATTATTTCTGTAATATATGTGGCAGCATGTAGCTTTGGGTTAAGGCAATAGTTAGGCAGATTTGAACTAAATTAAATGACCATATCTAAAATATTTATTTATAGAAAAGTGTCAACTTAAAAAGCCATTTCTAGTGGTAGAACATAAGGCTTTCTTCTCAATCCTGTTCTGTGTAACATTTATCACCATTTATCAATGACTTATATGAAAACATAATTATCCAAAAAGAAGATGACATGAATCTAGAAGGAATAGATAGCATTTTGGATGACACTATTAGAATCTAAGAAGGCTCTGGCAGCATGAAATAAGGATTAAATTAAATACAGATATTTTAATGTAAATAAATTTAAGGCACAGTAATAAAATAAAAATCTCAAAATGTCCAATTATAGACTGGTTTAGCTAGATAGGCACCTTAAGAATTTTAGAAAACAGTAGCTTCAATAATAATCGAGTGTATTTAATTTATATAAAATATCACTAAAAGACTGAGATCTAATCATAGGACTATAGAATGCTTCCCTCACCCCACATCCCACACGTTACTAAAGGCCTATTTACAGCAGTTGTTTTTACATGATGAGTACATCATGTACAGCTATCAAAAAAATTACAAGACATACTACAAGGCAAAAAGTACAATTTTCATAGTAAGCATCAGAACCAGACATGGCAGGGGTATTGAAATTATTAGACCAACGATTTAAAAAATCAAAACAAAACTATGATTAATATTGCTAAGGGCTTTAATGGATAAACTAAACTAAACAGCATGCAGGAACAGGTGGGCAATAAAAGCAGATAAATTGGAATCCTAAGAAAGGACAAAAAAGAAATACTAGAGATCAAGAACACTAACAAAAATTTTAAAATTGATTGTTGGACTCACTGGTAGACTGGACATGGCCAAAAAAAAAATTCTCTGAGCTAGAGGATAGATCCACAGAAAATACACAAAAACCTTCATTGATATGTTTATAACAAATTTATTTATAATTGCCATGTCTTGAAAGTAATATAGATGTCCTTCAGTAAATGAATGAATTCATAAACTATGGTATATCCAAACAATGGAATGTTATTCAGGGCTAAAAAGAAATGAGTTATCAAGCCATGAAAAGACATGAAAGAACCTTAAATGCATGTTACTAAATGAAGAAGCCAATCTGAATAGGATACATACTGTATGATTCCAGTAAAATTGCATTCTGAAAAAGGTAAAACTAGGTTGATAATAAAAAGATCAATGGTTGCCAGGGAGTGAGGAGAAAGGAAAGGATGTATAGGCAGAGCACAAGAATGTTTAGGACAATGAAACTACTATGTATGATACTATAATGGTGGATATATATCATTAAACATTTGTTCAAAGTCATAGAGTGTAAAACGCCAATAGCAAAACCTACTGTAAACTATGGACTTTGAATGATTATGGGTCAATGTAATTTATTTAATTGCAAAAAATTTACATTCTGTGGGGGGAGTGTTGATAATGAGGAAGGCTATGCATGTATGGGGGTAGCGATATACTGGAGATCTGTATCTTCCTATAAATTTTATCATCAACCTAAAACTTCTGTTAAAAAAAATCTTTAAAAAATTTTTCCCCAGAGAAAACTTGAGGATCAAATGTCTTTATAGGTAAAGTTTATTAAATATTTAAGTTGAAAATAATGCAAATTTTACAAAATTTCTTAGAGAAAATGGAAGAAAATGCTTTATGACTCATTTTGTGAAGCTAGTGTTACCCCACTAATAAAACCATACAGACTCTGCAAAACAAACCAAACCGCAGAATACAACTATCACAAACATTGATATTAAACTTCTCAGTTAAATATCAATAAATGGAATCTAGCAATATGTCAAAAGAATAATGAATTATAAACCAATGGAGTTCATCCCAGAAATATAAGTCTAGTTTAACATTTAACCCTCAATCAATGTAGTTCACAATATAAATGGACTAAAGAAGAAAAAAGAAAGATTATCTCAACAGATACAGAAAAAATATTTGGCAAAATTCAGCAGCCATAAATGATGAAATATCTCAGCAAACCAGGAGCAGAAGAGTGCTTTTATAAATTAATAAATGCCTACAGCAAATGGTGAAATACTTTCCCTTAATATCAGAAATAAGCAAAGATATCCACTTTCATTACATCTATTCAGTATCATATTCAATTCAATGAGACAAGAAAAGTAAATAAAAGTCATTCCACTTGGAAAGGATGAACTAAAATTTTCTCTATTGACAGAGTTCATTATTGTCCATATAAAAAATGCCTAAGTATTTATAAAGGCAGAAGGACACAACAACAAGGAACAAGAACCAGAGAGAGAAAATATGAGCGATAAATATTTAATGAAATATTTTATGAAGAAGAAAACTTAAAGACAACAATCGTAGAAAAATAAAAAAAATTAAACTATATATCAGAGAAAAGAATAATTTACTTATAAATTTGAGAGTTAGATTAAAATATATTAAAACACACTAGACAAATCAGAGGCAAAACAAATCAAGAAAGTGAAGCAAACAAATACATTTTGTAAAAGGTGATATGAGGAAAGAGGATTAAACAAATATATTTAAATAATATGTGCAATTATAATTAAATTATTTTAAATTAAAGTCATTGGGGTGACATTGGTTAATAACATTAAATAAGTTTCAAGAGTACAATTCTGTAACACATCATCAGTATGTTGCATGTGTGCTCACCACCCAAAGTCTAGTCTCCTTCTGTCACCATGTATTTGACCCCCTTTACCCTCTTCAACCTCTCCTTACCACCTTCCCCTCTGGTAACCACCACACTGTTGTCTGTCTATGAGTTTGTTTGTTGTTTTCTCTTTTATATCTCACATATGAGTGAAATCACATGGTTCTTGTTCTTTTTTTATGTGACTTATTTTGCTTAGCATGATACTCTCAAAATCCATCCATGTTGTTACAAATGGCAGTATTTTATCTTTTCTTATGACTGAGTATTATTATGTATATATGTGCCACATTTTTAATCTAATCATCCATCAAAGGACACTTGGGTTGTTTCCATGTCTTAGCTACTGTGAATAATGCTACAATGATCATTAGGGGTACATACATCTTTACTAATAAACGTTTTCAATTTTGGGAGGTAGATACCCAGAAGAGAGATTGCTGGGTCATATGGTAGCTCTATCCTTAATTTTTTGAGGAACCTCCGTATTGTTGTCCATAGTGGCTGAACCAGTTTACATTCTCACCAACAGTGAACAAGGATTTCTTTTTCCTCATGTCCTCTCTAACACTTATTATTTCTTGTCTTATTGATAATGGCCATTCTAACAACTGTGAAGTGGTATTTCATGGTGGTTTTGATTTGAACTTCTATTATAGCTAGTGAGTTGAGCTTCTTTTCATATATCTGTTGGCCAGGAGAAGTGTCTATTCAGGTCCTGTGTCCAATTTTTAAATCAGATTGTTTGTTTTTGTTGTTGTTGTTGTTATTGTTGAGTTGTATGAGTTCTTACATATTTTGAACATTAGCATCATATCAGAGATATTGTTTGCAAATATCTTCTCCTCTTCAGTTGGCTGCCTTTTTGTTTTGTTGATGGTTTCTTTTGCTGTGCAGAAGCTTTTTAGTTTGATGTAGCTCAATTCATTTATTCTTGCTTTAACTTCCCTTGTCTTTGGGGTCAAATTCATAAAATCTTCTATGGCACCAAGGTCCATTAGTTTAGTACTTATATTCTCTTCTATGTATTTTATTGTTTCAGGTCTTATATTTAGTTCTTTGTTCCATTTTGATTTAATTTTTGTGGTTGGCGTCAAATAGGAATCTAGTTTCATTCTTTTGCATGTGACTTTCCAAAACAGAAGATTCTAACAAAATTCATGATATCTTTGTTAAGTAAAACTTTCAAAGTTAGATGAATGAAACTTAAGAGTGATAATAATATTGTCAAGAAAAAATCAGAGAAGCTCTACTGAGTATATCTTAGGCCTACGTGGTTTTGCTAATAATTTATCCCAAGCTGCCAAATAACAGAAAATAGATCTTCAATATTAATTATTGTTCAACATAAAACATAGAAATAATAATCTAAAAGAATAAATCTAAAATTTAGCTTTTTTATTAAAAGTTTAAAATCTAAACATTTTAATATTTAAGCCTGAATTAAAAGAACAAGCAAACACAAAAAAATAATTGGAAACCACCTACTTGAGACTATAGTTGTGCTCTTACTCTCTTGTATCTATTTTGTGTTCATTCTTATTCTTCAAAAATATACCCCACAAAAACACAAAATTTAGGTACATGACCTAGTATTGATGATTTTTATTAGTCTAGTTTGCTACATACAGTGATGGGAGGAATTTAAGTAAGAACCGTTTCCTAAAGTTTCCTAATCTTTTGGGCGGGCTTTGGGAAGAGAAGTCCTCTTTCCCCTAGGATTACCTATGGGAAGATGTAATGCTCAGCATGTCCATAGCCATCATGAAGTTTTACTGACAGTTGAATGAAACAATATGCATAGACAAGTAAAGCTAAATAAGAGAGAAAAGGAGTTAGACAGTTGAGCCCCTAGGACCAGTTTCATGCAACTCCAACTAAGTTATACATTCAAACAGGTTCTCCTTTCTGCTTAAGCTAGTTTCAGATTTACTTTTATAATTTTTCAATTGCAAGTATACCACTACAGCCTACATATCTAAAATTAATACAAGGAATAATGGTTTGAACTATAAATTGTATTTTCAGTAAACGATATCAGTTGTTTATTTCTAAAAGTTGTCATCCAATGTGCTACTAAATGACTCATTGTGAAAAATATCTTTTAAAATTAAGTTTTTTGCTGAATTTCATTTTGACATTAGCATCTTAGCAATTAAATGTTCTTCTAAACATTAGAAATTCTTTGCCACTCTAAATCCTCTTAGTACTTCTAACCTACTATCAGGCAGAAATGGATGGCTTTTGTTTTCTTTTATTATGATCTTATTTAATTTTAAACATTTTAAAATTAGTGCTCAACTATGATCTCATAACTTCTTTTTCTTTCACTGTGGATATTATTTAATTTATAAATTTTTTAGTATCATTTTAGCTTACAGTGTTTAAAATATTTTCCAAAATGTCAAAAAAATTAAAGTTACTTTGTAATTATTGATAAATAAATCATTACCAATAGCCGTATAAAATAAAAATGAATTAAAAGTTACCAATTTCATCAAGAGATGACTGATTTTAAAGTGCTTGCAAATAATATTCCTGTTCTATTATATATATTCATATATACATATATAGCGATATGTACAAAAAATCAATAATTTGTTGTTTTAATCATATGTATACTCTAATATACTTTGACTTTCATACCTTTCTATAGTCATAAATAAGGTATTTAAATCATCTTTTTTGCATATTATCTTAATTTCATATTAAGCAATATTTAGCACAATTTATTCAAATAGGAAAAAACTTCTATTTATTGCACTTTTCATACATAACTGACGATAATAAAAAAATCAATCTGCTATGGGAGCTTTTAATGTACCACAGGTTTACAATGTTTATTATTTCTATCAAATCAAATTAATGTCTTTCTGGAAAATATAGCACCTTTATTAACATATTATTTCAGAAAAAGAGAGCTATTTAGTCAAATCCGCGTGAAGAATTTTATATATTTGGATATTTTTCTAAAGCCATCAATCTAAGTAGACCCACAGTTCGGCCCTTTCTTGTTTCAGGGAAAACTTTTGCTTTAACATGGTGCCATTCTAAAAACCAATTTCTCTCAATATTCTAGTCCAAAGACATTAAGAATTCTATTTTGTAATTTTTCTATCCCTGTCCACTCTCCTTAAATAAGTTTTACGTAAACTAATATTTGGTACCTATATTCCTCCAAATGGATTTAAAAAAAAAAAAGTCTGCCTTCCTAATTAGTGCATGACCAGCCTCCTGTTTTCCTGCCCAGTGTGCAGCTGACAAGAAGCAGAACAATTTGACAGCAATGTGTGTGGTGGCCAATGGTTTCATGGAAAATTGGAGAAGAAAGGAGCTGAGTCTGTACTGTCTAGTATGTGATTTTACTTCAGACAGTTTTCCTTAATAAAGGGAAACTTAAACCACAAATTGGAGGCAACAAACATAGTGATCAAAAATGTGATTTTTATAATAAGTGCTATTGTCATTATCTCACTGTTTGGCTTCCTAAGGAGGACCACACAAGTTTCATAGAAAGACTATTGTGAGAATCAATAGCCAACTGTGTGCAGCAAAGCAGAGATATCATGCAAGGTTTTGGATTAGACCACTTTTAATTTTCTTCCAAGTTGAAAAAAGTGTGCTAAACTTGTGTGATTAACGCTAAATTTAATTCAATTTGATACTGTTTTTCTCACATCTTTTTCTGAATGCCCAGAACAGCTCTAAATTTATAGTAAAATGAAAAGGATAACATTTTTATTATTTAACTTAAATGAAGATTTTTGCATAAAATAATATGTAAGAAAATGTTTAATAAATTTTAAACAAGTACATAGATTATTATTATGCAGTTATAGGTAGTCACCAGCCTTTCTTATTGGGCATTTTTACACTACATATACCAATTCTGCATCATTTTAGTCTTTTTTTCCTTCCTTTGTCCAAATATGTTGCCATAGAGTATGTCTTTGTTTCTGTGAGCTTTTTGAATTTTTCAAAAAACTTATTAATATTTAGGAATTTAGGAGACTGTTGGAATAGTTTTTATAAATAAGAAATCGTGTTCTCTTTACTACTAGTTATTTAGAATTATATCTTAAAATTACCCTGTAGAGATTTTCAATACAATATTTTATTTCTGAAAGACACCTATAATTAATATTTGGGTGTTACTCTAATAAATGAAAGTATATTTAGACTTATGTTGTAGAATGAATTTTTGTGTCTGTCCACTTTGTCTTAGTTCTGTATCAGTATTTAATCAAGAGCTGTATAATACAATGTTTACATTTTGTCCAATAAAAAGCTAAATTTATTTTGAATCTCTTGCTGGGTTGGCCTTATGTAAGGTAAGTAACTATCTACATGGAGTGGTTTTATGGGTGTTGGGAAGGTCCTATAATATAAAACTAACCTTTATCTCTTATAAATTATACTTTAAAATTATTAATTTAGGTTAAATACAATCCCCTAGAAAAAGGAAAACTATGTTATCATGAAATTTTCAGATCTATTCTGAAAACAGGTTTTGATAGGACTAAAAAAAATGAAGAGTATAAAGATCTGGACCATCCCCACCCAAGTTGCTAGGGAAAGTAAATGGTATACCCAAATGCAGAACATTTAAATTTGGAGAAATAGAACTACATTAGAATCTGTTTGCAGTTATTAAAGAACATGACGCTTTTTCATAGAATATGAACAAAAGAGGTGAAAAGGGAGCAGGAAATCTAGAATGTCAAAACCCATAGTAAAGTAACTGTTTTTAAAATTTGATTATTATACATAGACAGATTTAAATAATAATCTTGCTGATTTTCAAAAAATAATTAAGAGACAGACGGCAGCTCTAGCCTAATTAAAGTGTCCTTTGCAACATTTCTGCTCTTAAGATCATTTCCTTTTCAATATTAACTCCAATCGAATATAGCCAAATGTTTTTCTGTTCTTACTTAATATTTTAGCTTTCAAAATAGTATTAAAATATAACATTTTCTCTAAATCACTTGTGAAAGTTAAAATGTAGATTTGTTTAGCTTATTTAAAGTGAATTTCAATGTAATATGAATGTATTTTCACCATGTCAAACCGACTCAGTCTATAACAGCAAACTATGATAACTGAAAGGAAAACTTTATACTAACATGTTTATACAAACAATAGTGATAAAACTCTAAGATTAAAAAAAAAGTTTGCAAACAATTTTAAGATAGGAAGAGAAATAGACTTTTAACTTAATTATAGTACTATATCTCCCCCAATGGAAGAGGATGTGATGAAAAGAACTTTTAAACACAATCAAGACAATTAAATATTGATATAATTTTATTAAGTATTCATATAATTTGGTTGTTCATTAAAACCAATGACTGCTTAAACAAACTTAATAAACTAGAAAAGTAGACTTCAAATCTTCTCTTTTAAAATGCCCTAAAGTCACTCATGTGTAGTGTGTAATCAATCACATTGTTCCTTCTTCCTTCACTATAAATTTTTAGAAATGTTTAAAGTCTGCTTATTATATGATTTAGCAGAGAATGATCTTTCCAACTACCCCAGTGCTCAGTCTTTTCACCTTGTTACTATTCCTTTTACATGTATCGTAAGCTTCCTTATATTATTTATCATATTACAGAAAATTTATGCCTTAACAATTGTATTGTACTGAGGATCTTTTAAGGTCAGAAATACTGCTGTGACCATTCTCTCCACAAAAAGACATGTTTTTCCTCCTTATGGCTGGTATTCAGAAATGTTTCTTACTGAAAATGTTGGAAAGAATATTAATAAAGTTGAGTTTAAGGAAGTTTATATGTACAGCAAATCGTCACTAATGGATCTATTTAAAAACTGGATTTAACCTTGATAGAAAAATGTCTGGCCCTAAATATGGAACACCATCACCGATGTGTTTACTATTAGTTGTGGGGGATTTATTTCTTCCTGAGACTTAATTTTCATGATGATAAAACATAATGTTTAATTATACATGTTTTATTTAACTATTAGTTTAATGAGTATGTTCTGTAATAAACTAAGTAACTTTACAGAGTACAGTTGATATCATAGAACAGACTCTAAAAGAAGAAATCAAATATAGATGGATGTCTATAAAATGGGGCCAGTCGCACTTACAAATAAGTTAATCAGTAAACAGAATCTATCTCTGCAGAAATATTTGCAAATCAAGAAAATGACTTCCTTCTGAACAAAAAAAGAGGATATTTCTTTCAGAAAAGTAATCATACTGGCAAATTTATGATAAACAAGAGATGTAGACTGTGTTCTTATACTTGTGGTAGAGAAAAAAAATGCAGGGATATGCAGCACACAAAGAATTGATGAAGTAATATAGTGAAATTCAACATCTATTGAGAACTATAAAAATAATTCTTTCATTAGAAGAGTTACAATTAAAGTTGATTTTGTTTTTGAAATTTGATAAAACTGCTTCTGAATGGCTAAAAATTATAGATAGCCTTGAAACTCTAAGAAAAACCAATGGTGAATTAGAATAAAGTGTGCACCATGCAACTCTAATTTCATGAGATGCTCCATGAAAGAGAAGTTTCTCTGTCCAGTTGATTAAGAAGAGCTTACTCTGTATTTCTGTCTTGGAAAGAACTGCCCATTAGCATATCAAAATCTGAGAATTATAGCAGAAAAACACAAATTCAAACATAAACACACAACCTTGGTTAATTGTATTCAACTCCAAATGAAATCCTTTTGCAACCTGACACCCATGAAAACTTCAGAACGGGTATTACATTAGCAAACTTTGGAAGAGTTAGTACATTGTTCTTTTCTGAAACAGGTGAAAACTATCTTGATTTATTGTAGTAGTGTTTGATGACGACTCAAGATTACTGAGTTCATATTTGTTATTATAAAATGTTTATGATTTTAAAACATCTTTCTTCTGAACCTTGTATTATCTTTCAAATTAAAATGTCATAGTAATGTAAACTAATATTTATGTTTAATAGATTTAACAGAAAGCTTTATAGAAGCAATTAATGATTTTAAAAAACTTTCTATTTTATATGGGAATCTATGCCACAGGTATTCAGCTTTAAATATATAAATTGCAAGCATCACTTGCCAATGGATAGGAATAATCATGATAATAATTTCCTTTTCAGGAAGGATTACTATATCCCAGACAGTGAGAACTTTCTTTTGACTAACAACTGACATTGTAAGAATTTTGTTTTACATTAGTGGCAGAATTACTATAAATTTGAGTCTGTAGATGTCAGACTCCAAAAGGTATGTAAATTTTAAGCATATTACCTGGAAGGAAAACAGCTATCTCTAGGACAACAGCCTTTTAAATGTCAACATAAAAGGTGTCATGAAATGTTACAGTAGGATTTACATAAGCAATGGAGGGAAAGAAGGTAATTTCAAAGAGAATAAGATTGGCTAATGCTCAGAATGTCATTGCCATAAATTAGCTAATAAGGGATCTAAATTAAAAAAAAAAATCTGTGGAATGATATAAAAGGTTCTTCCTTTAATTCATTAAAAAAAAATATAGCTTAAATTTGCACAGTGTGATTATCAATACATCCTTCTGGTATTTTTCAGGTGTTCATGATTTCCCCATTCTCTGCTATTGCTATAACTCTGATTTAAAAAATGAGAAAATAAAACTAGAAAGAAACCGGCTCTTTAGTGGAACATAATTGCCACAGCATTGCTGCTTTTCCAAAAATCTGTTTCTGTCCCATTGAAGACTAAGAATTAGCAGACTGGGAAGGTGACCATTAGCCACAGAAGGAGTTATCTGTAATAGACAGAAAAAGACACCAGGGAATGAAATGCAAGGCACTTATATCATAGGACTCCAAAGATGAAATAGAAGTCCATGTAAAACTTAGGAAAAGAATAGTCTTCAGAGAGTCAGAGAACCATCAATGAAAGCAGCCTGTTGATAGGTGAACAAAGAAAGTCTTTGTGTGAACATCAGCTAATTAAGTCTGGCAATTACCGAAAGAGCTTTCTGTTGTGTGGAGAAGAGAGACATAAAAGTGATGTACAAGTTCAGACTGAAAATACTTATTCATATTCTTTGGGGGAAGGGCAATTTGCCTATTAATCAAAGCCAATGTCACCCATTTCCCTCTTTGAGTAGACATGGGAAGAGTGGGAAGAGATGGGCTTCTAAAGTAGGTGAAATTGTTGGCCATGAAAAGTGCCTTTGACTCAGTTTCAATGGATTTAACCTTTATTAAATATAGAACCCTTATCAAAATAGCTATAAGCTGAGAGAATTGCTTCCAATACACACTCCTTTTCTTAGCAGTCGTAGAAAAAACAAAGCTTGATAAGCTCCTGGGACTGAAGTATTCTTCTCCCATATGGGAGTTATTATTTCCAGTTCAATGTGTCTCAAAGTAGGGGTCAGGTCTCTCAGAGGCCATAGGGGTCTGCGAGGGTTAACACAGAACAGAACTGCAGACCTCTGAAGTGATCAGTGTTGATGATGGTGAACTCTGAGCTACATAAACCAGATAAAAAACGTCTCTACTTACTAGCTCTAGCCTTCATTTGTCTCCTAGTGAATGTTCAGATATGCTCCATCTCCAAGAGGGGGCTCCAAACTGCTATTTGATGGTGTGGCTACAAGGAAGAGCTTAAGAAAATTAGGGTATATATATATTTTTTCTGTATGGATAGCAGGTAGCCAGCATGAGAACTTGAAGCAAGTGGAGCAAGGAGGAGAGACATAGACTTAGAGCAGTTACAAATTTATGAAGAAAGTTGGCAAACCTCTATGGAGCTAAAAACCAAAGATCCAGTACTTCAAATATTCAGGCTTCAGAAAACATGAGCTCCAATTATTTTCTTTTTTGATACATTCTTATCCAACTATTTCCTAATGATTCCTCCTGTCTTTACCCCTGTTGGCTCTTGAAATCTACCCAGTAATGTTATATTTCAGAACAGTAATTTCATATTAGAAATGTCTCAGGAATCCATGAAATAAGTAACAGGGATTTTGTTCTTAACTGCCTAATTACTGTTTGCTTTCTGAACCCTTTCTCATGCTCTTATAATCAATGGCAAACAAGTAAACTAAGAGGTGAGATAGAGATTTTGATTATCATCAGAATCAGCTGTTTCATCATTCACAACCTTTACTCATAGAACAGCAAATAGATCCCCTTCTTTTCTCAGCTCGTTGACACCTATAGTAATTACCCCCAGGAAGGTAACTCTCTGAGGCAATATTTCGAGTCTCTTTAATTGCATAAGTACCACCTTACTACGTATCTGCATTGATAAGCAGTGACACCTCCTGTCAGCCAGGTAATTTGTTGGCAGAAAATGCCATAGACGCTTTAGTTTCCATCTTTCAAAATTTCTCATGCAAATGCGGCACCGTAATTAGTGCTGACCTTCCACTATTACCAGTTGTCACTCAGCTGTGTGTCCTGCTCAAAGACTGTCTGCCTTATTTCATGCAAAAACGTGGGCATGTGAAAAATCATGGGAGTAATAGGTACTATAAGAAAATATTGTTCTAAAAATTAAACTCTTGATTGAATACAGTAATAGAATCATGAAGGACAAGATGCTATAACTTAAAAAGCAGTATTTTTCAAAATATTCAGGAAACAGCTCTGCCAGTATCATTATAATGCCTCTTACAAATTCAGATTCTGAAGTCACATTCAGGGCTACTGAACAAGAATACCAGCATTTGAGTTCCCTGAAAAATTTTACACAAGGACCTAACCATGTTCTCTCACACTAAAATTTCAGAATTACTAGTTTAAAGTAGCATGCATACATTTACAAAAATAAGGCCAGAGAGTATGCTTTCCCATCACTGAACTCAAGAAACATTATTATGTCTTGTTTGTGCAAGGTATCATTGCATGTATAAACATATGAAACAAGGAACGGTATCTGCTCTCAAAGGTTTTAAAGTTTATCACCTTAAGAAACATATTTAATCAAGGACTATAGAAGGGATATTGTAAAGAACTCCTCTTAATAGTGGAATACCTGACATACACTGAGAATTTGTCATAAATTTGAATGTATTCGTTGCTTTGTACTGTCTGTATTATGTATTTTTAACTTTATGTCTAATATTTAGGAGTTGTTTATAATAAAAACTATACCACAAATTTTAAAGGATGTAGCTTTAAGCTCAGAATCAGCTAATAAAATGCTTTTTCTCTGGCAATCTGGAAAAAGCATGTACTCAGAATACTTTGCTGTTTTCAGATATATACAAATATATGTGAAATATATAGAACTTAGCTTATCTAGAAATCTGTAACTTTTCTAAAAAATGCCTGTGTTTCTTTACCAAGATGTAATGGATGATTTATCATGATCTTTTATTTCTGCACGAAGTCAAGGTATATCCTAAAGACTATTGAGTTCAATAGATAAGAAATTATAAGTTGAAAATAGAATAAGTATCCCCAAATATTCAAAAAACAAATGAATTAAACTTAACTGAAACTCAAAGGTGCGTATACAATTTGGGAGAGTTTATTTGACAACAGGATAGTAGATGAACATCTTTACTTATTTGTGGGGGATTTTTATGAGAAATTTTAATTTTAATTTTACTGGAGCAATATTTATATTATTCTCACTGTCAGAGTCATCTAGGTGATAAAAATATGCTAAGAAGTCTATTTATTTTGACAGAAATTATTAATGTTGTTTTGAACTATAGATGTATTAGGCCTGATCATTTCCCACTGTGCCGTCTATTCCCCTTGGGCAAAGTCTGACAACCAAAGAGTCATTTGCTTGTTGGGGAGACAAAGTGCTGAATCTGGAAGTGCTGACTCAGCTGGGCAGGAGGTGGTAAGATTAATGAACACCAGTCTGTAGGGAAATGCAGTCCATGAGTGTTAAGGGCCTTAGTGGGAGAAACATTCCCCCAGTGAAAGAAAGAACACCCGTTTTGCCTTTCCATTCACCCCATGGCCAGGCATCCTGTTGTATATGTCGGCGTCTCATGCAATAGTAGTGGTAGAAATTTATATCTCTATTCATTATTGATTGAGCAAGACCAACTTGTCAAACATTTTGTCATAAACTTTAACTACCATGATACTTTTAAAAGAGGTCAATTTTATTTTTAACAATAACATATGAATTTTAATTGTATTAACAAGCACAACTGTAACAAAAAGTCTATTAAACTACATATGCAAACAAAATATACTCAAGGGCATTTTTTAAGTACAGCTTATGTACTATAAAATTTTGAGGAAAATTATAAATAGCTATGCAATGGAATTAAATGACAATAGATTAAAAGAAAATAAATGGAATACCATCTAGCTACCTTTGATTCTTTAATGTTTATTTAAAATTTGCATAGTGTGGGACAATGGGCAAGCAAGTGTTTTCCTGCATCCTGCAAACTATGTTCCATTTTTAACACAAGTGTTCAATTGTATTGCAGCCAGAAAAAAAACAAAAAAACAAATTTTGCAGTTTCATGTTTACACTGTGTCCAGAATGTTTGACACTCTAACATATCCTATTAATAGACTTCCAAAGAGTGACAGGAATAAAGCAATACTACAGTGATTTAAATGGTGTTTCCCTAACAGACAATTGGTCAATATGGGTGGTTCAATTTCAAGGCTTGACTTAATTCAGTTGGTGTATTAAAAAGGTTAGAGTTTTGCAGATAGGAAATATAATTTATTATTTTATAAATATTTTCTAAGTATCTCTTATGTACCATGAACTATTTGTAGCTACTGAGGATCTAGTAATAAATAAATGACTAATTAAATGTAGAATAGTGCAAATGTCAAGAGGGGGTAAAAATGGAGAGTTATACAATTCAAGGTAAAATTCAATGCAATCTAGAATGAATGTCATCATTTTCTATTCTTCCACAAAGCAAATAAGTAAAAATTACCTATTTTGTTTCTTTTCTCTGTTTGTACTTTTGCTTTTGCTCTCTTCTTTGTAAACTCAGTGTTACATGGATGATATAATGGAGACTGAAGAAGAAATAACTGGAAGATCTAGTAATTTGGTTTCATCTCTCACACTAATTAACCTTGTGACATTAATTAAATTTCTCTAAACCTCAGTTTCCTGGGATAATTTATAGAGTTTTACTTAAGAGATAAAATGATCTACTTTTCTAAGAGAGTAAATATTAGTTGTAAAGAAGAAAACACTACATACATTTTTCAGTTGAAAAGTTATACTCAAAATACATTCATATATATATAATAACTTAAAATACCTACAGAACCTCATGCTTTATAATCCTGTTGTGAAGTCTCTCTTTTATGTTGTCTCAAAAGAACAGTCAAGAATTCAGGAGTAAAGAAACTGTGGTAAAATTTGGTAAGTTATAGCTAATGATAAGAATAATTTGTCTTTTGAAGAATGGTGAGAAGACTGAGAGTCTCTCATATATATATATGTATCCTCCTCCATCTACGTGAAACAATTTGTAGAAAGAGTTAGGTAGAATAATGCTGATGATATCCTTTTTCAATCCTTTCTTGTGGAGTGCTTGCCCCAGCAAAAGAGAGATGAAAGGTAAATTCATTCCACCTGGGGAAAAATTCAAAATTTCCTGTTGTTTAGTAAATAATGAAATGAAGTTATAAATAGTGCTGTTGCTTTCTATAATATGTTTAAACTAATACAAGCATTTCTTTCATCCAAAAGTTGATCAGCTTTAGCTGTTTTGAATGTGTCTCCTAGTTAACACTTTTAACTTTAATCTCTAAACCATTATCTTCTTCCTGGCTCAGCAGGAAATTCTGCCTGTCATTAAATCAGTAACCTCTTATGTTTATGACTAGAAAGTACTGCAAGAGCCAGACTTAAGTGTGGAGTAAAACTTGTCTAATTAGCATCAGGCTACACATTACCACAAGTTGCCAATAGCCTTTCATATGTTAAATTATTTTGGCATCTCTGATGGATAACACAACATAGAATAATTCTTTATCATCATTCTATCTTCTTGCTATAACTTCTCAAGCATTTCTTTTCTTGTCTTTCCTTTTCTTTTTCTTTTTTTTAAGATTTCTTGAATTACTCGCAGCATCATGACCTTTAGGTGCCTCATTCTTGCTTCCTGAAGAGGGATCACAGACAGTACTAAATTCAAATACGTTAACATTTTGTAGATCATCAAACATTTTTTGTACTTTACATTTCTATCTGTTGCTTTAGATCTACTTTAGGATCCATAATTCATTGCTCAAGATAGCAGAAACTGACTGAGATTGCATAAAATCCAACTACCATAGGTAAAAAGGAAATAGATGAAGAAGAAAAAAGAAATAAAAAGATTGTAGAAGAAATTAACTGTTCCTATTAAAATTATTTAATAAATTTTTAAACAAAATCAACTTAACTTAAAATCCTCAAGGATATTTTTGGAGTCAAGTTTCTGAAAAATTATATTTTGCCATTTAGAAAACAATAAATAAAATATTTGGGACTTTATTACCATCATAATTTCTATCTTTTCTCAAATAACCTGTATAAATATTTTTTATCAGTTATCTTATATAGTGTGAAGATCATGTAGGATGCTTGTAAGTTTATTTTATACTCTTTTGATTAAGATAATTAAGATAATTAAAAAAATAATTTTAAACAAATGTATAAAACATTTGTATTTGTTGATTGCACGAGTGATTTTTGAATAAATAGGATCAATTGATTTAAAAATAATAATTGTCATGGGAAATCTGTCATATCCAGAATTCTCTCATATATTTTTGATCATTTATCTTATGCTAATTTTGTCATTAATATATTTTATTTATTTATTTGTTTGTTTGTTTGTTTGTTTATTCTTGCTAAGCCCCCAGTCTTCCTAGGTGGTCTCATCCAAGTACTAACCAGGCCTGACCCTGCTTAGATTATGAGATCAAACATTGGGCTTGTTCAGGGTGATATGACTGTAGACCATAAACCGTGGCTCCATTGGGGTATGAACCCAGGGCCTTCTGCGTGTAAAGCAGACGTGCTAACCTACACTATGGAACCATGGCTTTCATTAATATGTTTTAGATTTTAATTCATTTTATTTGCCACATATATATTATTTCCCTTTGTATTTATATCTTTAAAATTTTTTATGATTTGTTTTCATTTTACATCAAGTTTAGAGTCTAGAATATAGAATGAGGTTAATAAAATAGTTCAGTCTGTCACTGATTTGCTTTGTGGCCTTGACTATCAATATTGTACAAAATATCATAACATTTAATCTGGGCATCTATTTCCTTCTTTGTCATCATTCCAGTGAAATTTCTGGCTGGAGAACTCAAAAACTAAGTGTTTAATGAGACAAAAAATATAAATATATGTATTTTCTTAAATGATGATAGGTAACAATTTTTTAAAATGCAAAATACATAATTCATAAGTTTATTTTTAAATAATCACCCTAAGTGAATTTTGATTAAACCATTGGTATGGTTTGAGGAGAACACTAAGATTCTAGATTATATACTCAGAAAAGTAAGGGAAAAAAAGAAAAAAAAATTATTTTACCATCTACAACATTATTGACAAAAGACCTGATTCCAGGAACACTTTGTCTTTGAAAGGTTCAGGTTCTCGAAGATCCACCCCTGACTCTGCAAACTCCCAAAAATGATATATATATATATATGCATGGGTTTTTCTGATGATTCTCTCTCTTAGTTCCTTGGCTGTTAAG